>NW_028270140.1:95639270-95955844 GCF_037043375.1 Chiloscyllium plagiosum
TATATTTATATTTCTTCGCTGTTATGGGCTCTTATTAAGAAATGCATCCTCTTGTCAAATGCTTCCTGGAAATCTAAGTATATTACATCCATTGATTTTCCCTTATCTATCCTGCTCCTTATTCCCTCAAATATTTTTGATAAATTTGTCAGGCATGATTTCCCTTCATGAAGTAATATGAACTTTGCTTGATGATATCAGATATTTCTAGATCCCCTATTATGTCCTTTTTAGTAAACTCAAACATTTTTTCAATAACAGATATTAAGCTAATGGGCCTATCATTGTCTGATTTTAAGACCTGTTCCCTTTTTGAATAAAGGTGTTTCGTTAGCAGTTTTCCAGCCCTCCAGGATGCCTCCCATCAAAAGAATGGTCTTTAATCTCAGGAGTTTCCTATGTGCTTAACCACAGTGGGACTGCACTTCAAGGAATCACCTTGAGACCAGACGTCCACACTGAGGTTACGCCCAGGCATGTTTAGTAAGGTCCCACAAGATATCTTGCTAAGCCTTGTGATGGGTGTTCCTCCAGAAAAACTTGACACATTCTTGCCAAAAACCATAAGATTCAGTCCTATAAGTACTCTGGAAAGTTCTAGCAGATTGGAAAACTGCAAATCTAATATTACTCTATGAGAAAAAAGGGGAACAGAAAGCAGGAATCCATAAGCCAATATGTTTAACATTTGTCATTGTGAAATCACTCAACTCCATGATTATGAAGCAATTCATTTGGAAAATAGTATATAATCAGACAGTGTCAATATGGTTTTGTGAAACAAAGTTTTGTTTGACAAATGTCTTAGAGCTTGTTGACGATAGAACAAGCACTCTGCATAAAGGGGAACCAGTAAATGTAGTTTGTTGAATATTAAAAGACAATTGATTTGCTGACCTTCAAAAGGTTACTGTGCAAGATAAGAATTGTGGCAATGGGATGATATATTAGCATATGGAGAGGATTGGCTAACTAACAAGATAGGGACAGTCAGTGAATCGGTCATTTTTAGGGAATCAAACCTGAATTAATCAATGCCAAGGCCTGATCATTTACAATCCATATGAATGATTTGGTTGAGGGAACTGATTGTGTTATAGCTAAATTTACTTGTCATACAAAAATAGATATGAAAAGCGAGTTATGAGGATGATACAAAGAGAGTTAAAAAGTATAGGGAGAAGTTAAGAGACTGGGCAAGTGTTTGGCAGATGGAACATAATGTAGACGTTTTTAAGGTTGTTCGCAGTGACAGAGAGAATAGAAAAGCAAAATATTACTTAAGAGACAGTAGAATGCTATGCTGCAAAGTGATCTGGGTGAACTTGAATATGAACCATGAAAAGTTAGCAACTAATTAGGAAGATAAATGAAATGTTAACTTTTATTATTACAAAGGAGATCCAATATTAAAGTAGGGGAGTCTTCTTTCTATAAAATAAAGAACTGCAGATGCTGGAAATCTGAAACAAAAACAGAAACTGCTGGAGAAGCTCCGCACATCTGGTAGCATCTGTTCATGCTAGTTCATGTTTAATGTCCAGTGATCTTCCTTAAGAATAGATAGTAGCTATGAAAAGGTGGTATTTCTGCTGAAGACTGTGGGGAGGGGTTGGGGGGGAAGAGGGGCCGGGGCATTGGGCAGTGAGAGGACAGGCAGAGATGAAATCCAGGGAGAGAGAATCACAGTTAGACAGACAAAGGGATGGATGACAGTAAGCCAGGGTGAAAGAAAGGTAGACAAGCAGGAGGCTGGAAGGGCACAGCAAGGCAGGCAGCATTAGGAGATGGAGAAGTCAACGTTTTGGGTGAAACCCTTCTACAGGACTGGGGATTGGAATGGGGGCCATAAACAGTGGGTTGACCGTACTGAAAGCAGTCCATGTCAATGAAGGTAATGGGGGTGGATAAAGGATATCGAAGAAGGTGTACAGATTCTAAAAGCATTGAACCAGTATTGAATCCAGAAAGCTGCAGGGTCCCCCAGTGAATGATGAGGTGCTGTTCTTTCAGCTTGTACTGACCTCCTCGCTGAAGCACTGCAGCAGGCCTAAGAAAGAGACATTGGCCAGAGAACATGGTGATGTGTTGAAGTGGCAGGCGACTGGAAGCTTGGGGACATTTTTGCAAATAAAACACATGTGTTCTACAAAGCAGTCACCCAGACTGCGTTTTGTCTCCCCACTAGAGGATTCTTGCTTCAAGTGTGCAGGGCATCAGTGAGTCTATGTTTGGAGTACTGTATACTGTTTTAGTCTTTGTACTTAACGAGGAATATACTTGCACTGGAACTGTTCAATGTAGGTTCACTAAGGTTCAAAGGATCATCACTCATCTTTGGAATTCTCTTTCACAGGGGGCATTGAAGGATGGATCATTGAATATACTCAAGCCTGAATTAGACAAATTTTTAATTCACAAGGAGTTCAGGGTTATGGAAACAGTTCGAATTAAACTAAATCAGATCAGCCATAATGCAATTTACTGGAAGAGTAGACTTAGGGCAATGGTCTATACTTGCTTCTGCTTCCTGAGTTTGTGATCCCAGTCAGAAATAATGTCATTATTAAGCTTGTTTTAAAAGCTTGTTTTATTAAGCTGTTTTTAAAATGTTCAGTGGAATAAAATGTGTGTTCACCTCTCAGATCTCCACATTTTCATTATGAGCAATTTGACAGGGTATGCACCACACAGGTCATGGAGGTGAAGTTATGTCGGATAAACCACTAGTTTTATAAATAGGCATGAAGGCAGGGTAGCAAAGTGTGACACCAAAGAAAAAAAGACTTGCATTTATATAGCACTTTTTACAATCTCAGGATGCCCCAACAATGTTTTACAGCCATTATATATTTCTGAAATGCAATCACAGTTTATACACCAGCAGTAAGGTAGCTTACTGTGTGCCTGCAGTACATCACAGAAGATTGCGGGCAGATGCACATGATTTACCATCCATAGGTAAAATATTACAGCAACACACCTGGGACACTCTGGCACATTACTACAGTATGAAGCAACCTTGCTGCTGACATGCACTCAGAAGATATACCCCTTTGAAACAAAAAGAAGGTATAAACAATCTCTGAGGAATGTAAGATTAGATAATTTTCAGGAAATTCTTGAAAGATTAGCTTAAATAGGTTGTTCTGAATGTCAAAAGAATCAGGGAAACCATTGGAATTGATACAGTCATCTAAACAGAAACTTGGCCTTGAGTTGGAAAGGAATCAGAAAGGAAATGCACTTTGGAAGGATAAGAAGCTGAGCTGGAATATGGATAACATTGTTAGGAGTGACAAAAAAAGCATTTTTATTTGTTGATGTTCTTCAATCATTTATTGATTTTTCTTCTTATTCATCACGGCACATGCAGAGTTAAAATTGGTTGCTGCTAGTTTTATCTGGATTCAGAACATCATATGCAAAACCAACCTTAAAATATCACGCAACACCAGATTATAGTCCAACAGGTTTATTTGGAAACACTAGCTTTGGGAGCATTGTTCCTTCATCAGGTGGTTGTGGAGTCCACAAACACCAGTGCTCTGAAAGCTCGTGCTTCCAAATAAACCTGTTGGACTAAAATCTGGTGTTGTGAGATTTTTAACTTTGTACACCGGTAGCTCCAAATCATGAAAACCAAACTTGCATGCAATAAGCATTAATGTAGGCTGAAGCTTACTTCACTGGAACAAAGGGTCTGTTTAATATGTGAATCACTGAAGAACCGTTAGCACCTTTCTGTGTCAGTTTATCTGAGCAAGTGTTCATTTTCTGCAATCACAGGTTAATCAATGTGGCTAGAACAGATCACTAAATCTTTCAGGTGGGAATGAAGTCATTCTATTCCATTACAAGCATCACGGGCTACAAGTATTGACAGTTGCCGGCTGCCAGATTTTATTGTCTACCCCTAATTGTGCTTGAGAAGATGGTGGGCTGCCTTCTTGAACAGAGCCTAGCAATTTCCGAGAGAACAGCCAACCATACTGCTGTGCGTCTAGAAGCCGCAATTTGATTAAACCAGTTAATATGACAATTTCCTTTTCCAAAACACCATTATTAAATTAGATAGCCTTTTATGACAACTCATTAGCTGCATGATCATTGTTACAATTGCTAACTTTTTTATTTATTGAATTGAATGTGAATTTCCCATGCTATGGTGGGATTCAAATTCATGCAGCCTGATTATTCATGCCAACCTCCAGAACTGTATAGCAACAATTCTGTTGTAACACCTACAGGACTATTGACAGTACATGGTTTATTTGGGTTGCAAATCAAAGGGTTGAATCTTCTGGTCCCAGAAAAGTCCAGTGAATTTGGATAATGGCATAGAAAGCCATATATCCAAATTTATTGACAACACAAAGATAGTTGGCATTGTAGACAATATAGACAATAATATAGAATTATAAAGGGATATTTAAACACTGGATGGATAGGCAAAACTGTGACAGATGGAGTTCAATGTCAGCAAATGTGAGGTTATCCATTTTGGACAAAGAGAAAGGATAGACCAGGGCACTTTCTGGATGGTATGAAATTAAATACCATGGATTTTTTAAAAACTTAATTCATAGAATGAGGGTGTTGCTGGCTAAGTCAGCATTTATTGCCCATCCCAGTGGGCAGTTCAGAGTCAACCAAAATGTCATGATCTTGAATCACATATAGGCAAGAACAGATGAAGATGGCAGTTTCCTTCCCTTAGGGATATTAGTGAACCAGATGGGTTTTTCAACAGTTGACAATGGATTCATGGTCATTAAACTCTTAATTCCAGATTTTTATTAAATTCAAATTGTGCCATCTGCCATGACAGGATTCAATACTGTGTCCCTAGAACATTACCCAGGTTTCTGGATTAATAATGCAGCGATAATGCCAATAGGCCATTGCCTCCCATTCCCTGCCCAATGAATCGAGGGGATTCCGGAGCATAGATAATTAAAATATTACAACCAGATGCAAAATAAAATCAAGAAAGCTATTGGAATGCTGGCCTTTACATCGAGAGGACTGGAGTCCAAGGTTGAAGAAGTTATGCTGCAAAACCCTAGTTAGAGTCCCCTGACAGCACTGTGAGCAGATCTGCGCACCACACCTTTGGAGGGGTATATTGACCTTGCAGTGGATGCTTTACAAGATTGGTACCTGGACTTCAGGAGGTTAGTTATGATAATAGGTTGTACAAATTAAGTCTGTTTTCTCTAGAGTTTAGAAGATTAAGGGGTGATCTGATTGATGTCTTCAAGATATTAATAGAAAAAAACAGGATAGATGAATATAAACTATTTCCACTGTTTGGGGACTCTAATACTAGGGGAAATAATCTAAAAATTAGGGGCATGCCATTCAGGGGAGATGTTAGGAAGTGCTTCTACATCCAAAGGTCAGTAAGGAACTCTCTTCCACAAATGGCAGTTGGTGCTGGCTCAGTTGTTGGTTTTAAATTTGAGATAGATAAATTTTTGTTGAGAGACGGTATTAAGGAATATGAGCCAAAGGCAAGTATATGGAGTTGGGCCACAGATCAGCCATGATCTCATTGAATGGCAGAACAGGCTTGAGGGGCTAAATGACCTATTCTTGTTCCTACGAATGGCAGGCATCACAACTTGACTGGGCAGAAGTCAATATTTCAGCTTCTTGACAGTGGAATAAACATTGGTGATTAAGTTCTCTGACCTGTAAAGGCAGAGTGACCTTCCAATTGTCAGTGTTGGGAAGCCTATTGTCAGGTTTCACTGTAGTGGGATGCTGGAGATCAATTCCCACTATTCTGAGATTCATCACAAAAATGTGTTTTTTCTGTGTTTTAGACTCAGGTTGACAGAACTTGGACCAAGTTTCTATACTTAACTAGAATTGCTATTTATGCAAATAAATAGACCTTAAATACATATAAACAATTATGAACTGTCAGCATATACATTCACTGGTTAAAACTCTAACTTACTAATGAAATCCACCTCTACACACACATATGGACACAAAGAAAGAAAAGGTAGATGTTATGGGTGGAGGAAAAGATCAGTGGTCTCTGATCACAGGGTTTGGTGAGAAAATGTTTTTGTTGTTAAGAACACTGTTCCTAGATCTTCCTATTCCAGATACATAGTTTTCAGGAGGCACAAGAAGATTGGTCACACTTATAAAGTTATCTGATTTATTAATTCGAAGTCAAAGCTCACAGCAGCTGTTGAAGGAAAATAAACTGACTATCTTTAGGCTTGAGATGTTTTCTAGTACAGAGCAGAAACATAGCTCCATCTTTTTGACAGACTCTGGTTGCTTCTCCCAAAATTCACAGCTACTGGCAAGCCAATCACATATCTGTTGGCAGACAGGTGACCTTTATCATTGGGAACTGGTCACTCATCCACAGACCAATCACCCACGTTTTGCTGATTGAAGCTTCATTTATACACAGTCACTGAGTCATCTGAAACCACTCTTCCATTACTGCTTGAACAAGTAGCTGTGTAAACAATGCTTTATACTTTAAAAAGTGCAGCAATCCTTGATTTTTAAAATGATGACAATCAAAAATACAGACAAATAAAAGATACAAACTTTACACTAATTACATATCTTTGCATCCCTTTGACAACTCGGCAGTGTTAAGTGCTTGCTCCCAATTAATTTCTACTCAAACAAGAAATTAGTCTCTTCTCAACAGATGTGAACCTTCATGTCTTCCTGGATATCATAGTAAATATTTGTTGCTTTACCCTTATAGTGAAGTGACTTGAAATGATAGTTGCATTGAGTCAAAGTGTAAGGTCTCCAAATACATGGTAAGTGGTTATGGGGAAGAAGGCTGACAATATGGGCAGGTAAGGGAGGAGCAAGAAAGGCTAAGTACAGTGAGGGTCAGTTGGGAATTGTCTTGGCAAAGGTGCAGCACTGCTTGCCCAGGATTAGAAAGGTGGACTTTAAAGCAATTTATGTCCTGTCCCAGGGCACTTGGAATGGTAGCTTGTAAGGGAGAGTCACAGGGAGCTGGTTGACTTGATTTGTACCTGGTTAAGCACTGGCAGTCCAGGACTGCCCTGCACTGTTTGTGGAATTTGTCCTGACATGGCACACAAGGGGAAGTTGAGGTGTTGCTTTCAAAAGAAGGATCTGGAGGTCATGATGCTGCACAACTCCAGACATAACCAGGTAAAAACAATGACTGCAGACGCTGGAAACCAGATTCTGGATCAGCGGTGTGTCGGATGCTGCCTGAATTGCTGTGCTCTTCCAGCACCACTGATCCAGAATCCAGACATAACCAGCCTAGTCTGAGGTTGCCATCTAGACCAGTGTGGTCACAACCATCTGGAGGAACATGCAACAATATTACAGGAAGGCCAATGACCCCTTCAGTCATTGCTCCACCAGGATAAGTGCCGCCATCTCATCACCTCGCATTCAGTCTACCTCCATTACTGCACCAAGGTTCTTGCTCTATCACTCTCACTATTACATGTTACATCTTCCCTCAGTTGCTCTCACGCATCCCAAATTCCTTCACCACCAACTCTGCATGGTCAGTCACTGGGGAGACCTCACTACCTTTCCTCTATCCCCTGCACCAGCAGTAACAGCTCCACCATTCACTTTCACATCACTCAATCCTTCCCTTTCTCACATTCCAGGAAAAACCAGATCACAATAGAATAGAAAGATCCATGATAGGTGGTGGCATACCTCGCATTCAGCCACTTATCCCTTATGAGTAGGGGATCAAGACTCTGAATAGCCCAAGTAGCTGACTCACTATGCCTAAGCCCAGCACTGATAGTGAATGCTGCTCTTGGCTTGACTGAGATATTAAAACTTGGGCATCTGCTTGCAGCACATGCAGTGTGCTTGTCGTGTACACAGTTGGCATACTGTACAGCTGTGAGATTGATGTAGCTCTGCTTCACACAGCAACATTTCCACCCCCCTTGACTGATGATTGCTGACAAGCTGGCTGGCTTTGTGTCTGTGCTAAACTGTAAGGTGGGACAGAAGTACTGTGAATCTTTAAAGTGTGTCTGAAGGGGCAAAGTGCTAAACCACGAAGCAATGCAGAAATGCCGTCGGCATTCAGATAGCTGCCAAGTAAGTGAGTACTAAGAGAGCAATCCTTGAGATCCCAATGCTGGCACTGTGGCTCAGTGGTTAGCATTGTTGCCCCACAGTGCCAGGGATCCTGGTTAGATTTAACCCTCTGGCAACTGTCTGGGTGATGTGGACTCAATGGGCAGAATAGCCTGTAGGGATTCTATGATTTGGTCTCTCAACCCTCTGTAAGAAAAAAAATCCTCAAGTCTGTCTGAAATGGGCAATGTCTTATCTTTAAACAAGAAACACCTCGTCAATTCGCACACAAGTGGAAACAACTTTTCCACATCTACACTGTTAATAGTCTCTGGCAATTTGGCACAGGTAGTAAATGCCAGCCATCCACCAATGCCCACATCCCTCAAATGAACAATACATATCAATCAACTCATCTCTTACTCTTCTAAACTGCTGTCGATACAATCCAAGCTCTCTAAACTGTCCTCATAGGAAATACAGTCAAAAAGTGTGGTGCTGGAAAAGCACAGCAGCTCAGGCAGCATCCGAGGAGCATGACAGTTGATGTTTCGGGCACAAGCCCTTCATCAAGAATGTGGAGGGACAAGAGAGCTGAGAGATAAATAGGGGGTGGGGGTGAGGCTTGGGGAGAAGGTAGGTGGGATGGTGAATGCAGGTGGAAAGTAATTGTATGGTCGGTGGGGAGGGTGAAGCAGATAGGTACCCCACTTCCCCTATTCCAGACACTAATCTAGTCATTCTTCTCTGAAATGCTTCCAATGTACTTACAAAATTACAAATCTAGTACATGCACACAGATATGGTTTCACCAGTCTCCTTTATATCAGTGAAGCAAAGCCTCCCTACCTTTGCATTCAAGTCCCCTTGCAATGAATAATAACATTCTATTAACTCTCCTAATTAGCTGTTGTCTTTGCATACTAACCTTTTCTTATTCATGTAGTGGGACACACAGATCACTCTGCAGCTCAATGTTCTGTCATTTATCACCATTTAGATAACATGCTTATTTTTTTATTCTTCTTTCATATGGACAATTTCACATTTTTCCACATTAAACTCCATTTACCAGATCTTCGTCCAGTCACTTAACGTAACTATATCTTTTGTAACCTCTTTATATTCTTTTTACAACTTACTTTCCTATTTATCTTTGCATCAACAGTGAACTCAGCAACCATACATCTGGTACCTTCATTCAAATCATTGATATAAAGTGTAAAACATTGAGGTCCGAGCACAACCCTGTAGCATGTAACTTGTTACGATTTGCTAATGAGAAAATGAAACTTTTTTGTGGTGGGTGGAATCTGAGCTTTTAAATTTTGAATTGAATTGAATGATTTATTGTCGCATGTATATATATAACAAGTGGAAAGTGTTAAGTCTCGCCATGCTCTGGCGCCATTTTGAATTACTGAATGTATTAAAAGATGTTACTAAAATAAAGTTTATCTTTCTCTCCCCTGCTTGTTCCTCTTCTACTGTTCCTCCTGACATTGACCAGGGTCTCTGCATAATGGGTCCCAGGTGTCAGTTACAGGTCTCCACTGACGCCACTCCCACATCTACCACCGTCTGATCTGGATCCAATTTTCATACCTCAGGAGCTCAAACCAATGCTCATCCAGATAATGCCGCCAGACCTTAGTCGCAGTTGTCCTCTGCTGTCCAGTTCACTGATGCTGCCACTCATCCACGCACCCAGGCTTTGTTGGGGACCTGGAACCTCGGCTCAGCCCACAAATCTGGGCCAGGGGATTTTGGCTAACATTCTGGATCAGTGGTGCTGGAAGAGCACAGCAATTCAGGCAGCATCCGAGGACAGGCAAAATCGACGTTTCGGGCAAAAGCCCTTCATCAGGAATAAAGGCTCTCTGCCTTTATTCCTGATGAAGGGCTTTTGCCCGAAACGTCGATTTTGCCTGTCCTCGGATGCTGCCTGAATTGCTGTGCTCTTCCAGCACCACTGATCCAGAATCTGGTTTCCAGCATCTGCAGTCATTGTTTTTACCCCGATTTTGGCTAACAGTCCAGTGGATGGTGAATCATCCTCGGTATGAACCAGCGTATCTCAAGAACTCATGGCATTGCATTTAAACAAGATCCCATGAAATTATGGAGCTTTGGCACATTGTAAATTGTTCATGATCTCTCATGTTCGAGATATAGGCCCAGGCATTGAGGGAGGGAGACGGATGCCATGTGTGAGTTGCCATTCTAGTGCAGTGCAATTTCATTATGAATTAGAAGCTCTGTAATTCAGGATGAAAGCACCTATCAGACATTGGAAAGATTTGGGAAGAGAGCAAGATTTGTTCAAAGATGTGCAGGTTTGGTGGATTGGCCATGATAAATTTGAGTGAATGAATGAATGAATGAGCTTTATTGTCAAGTGCAGTCGAATGAGTGCAGTGACAAGTTTATAATGTCACTGCTTCGATGCCATCTTAGGAGCAGGATGCCTAGGTACAGATACTTAACTATGTGTTATAAAACTCGAAAGACAATAAATAAAAGCCTTCAGACCACCCAGGCCAAGTCTCTAGACCACGTTGGTCTTCAAACCTCGAGACCTCCCTTTTAGACTCCAAGGGCCTCACCTCTGGAATGGAACTCACTTCCCCTGCACTGGTCCCTGCTCTGGGACTCGCCACGTCCTGCACTGGCCTGGTCTGGGACTCATTGCCTCTATGTCAGCCTAGGCTGGGATCCACCTCGAGGACTCGCCTCTGGGACTTGCTGCCTACACCCTCCTCCCCCCCCACCACACCCCCACCTCGTACCGGCCTGGCTTGGGATCCACCTAAAGGACTTGCTTCTGGGACCCACCTCTGAGACTCATTGCCCCACACCAGTCTGGTCTGAAATTCTTCACCAAGACTCGCCTCTGAGACTCGCCTCTGGGACCCACTGCTCCCACGTCAGCCTATCCAGGGATTCAGCTCCAATACTCTCTTCCAGACCAACCTCTGGGACTTGCTGGCCCACAACAGGCTGGTCTGGGATTCACCTCCAGGACTCGCCTCTGGGACTTGCTGCCCCCACACTGGCTTGGCTTGGGATTTGCCCCTGGGACTTAGCGTCTCTGTGCAGGTCAGATCTGGGAGTCACCTCTAGGACTCGCCAGTAACTGTCTTCTGTCTCCTCCATTCCCTCTGGCTAAGTTTAAGTTAAAATTTGGAAAAGAAAGAGACCAAAAAGAAAAAGAATGGGTGGAGCAGAGGAGCTCCAGCTGGAATGTCTAATTCTGCCGCCATCTTGAAACATCCAAGATGTGGTGTGCAAGAATGTCCAGGCTCTATGGTTTAGCCATGATGAATGCAAGGTTACAGGTATAGGGTGTGCAGTTATGTCTGGGTAGGATGGTCTTCAGAAGGTCAGTGCAGACTCAATGTGTTGAATAGCCTCTTTCCATACTGTAGGGATTCAATGATTCTATGAGATGGGTGGGTGTGCAGGAGCAAGGAAGTTAATTAGTTGGCAGATCTTTATTGCCAACACAACTGGTTCTGCTTCATGGAATATGTAGATTTGCTTTAAGTATCTCAAGCAGTGCATGCTATCTCCATCCACCTGAACATTTAATCTCAAGGCGCTGTCCTCTGGTGTCGTACAGGATGGACCTTTCATGCTAGATGGAGGGAAGGCTATGATAGGTGCATTGCTTGGCAACGGCCTCATGGAGTAGCAAATGTCAGGAGGACAAACCTCAAAAATAAGTCGGACTGTGTTCACAAAGTGCCTGAACCCAATGGCACCTTGGCTCAGCAGAACCTTCTTCCAGCCATCTTGCAGCGGAGGAGGACTCAACACCATAGGATACTGAAGCAGTACTGGCAGGCAGAGGCTACAAACCAGCAGAGGTGAAACATCCACACGACCATGAACCATGTCACCAAGGAACATTGATAAGAACCCGATTCTGTAGCTCTCTCTAGAATCTATAACTCACAGCAGCTTCACCAGACTTGTCACCAGGATAGACCTGTGAAGAGAAATTGGGGAAATTGGTCCCGTATTCTCTCGAGTTTGAAGAATTCTTAAAAGGATAGACACAAGCAGGTAAAATGTTTCCCCTGGTAGTCCAGTGCAGAACCGGGCAATATAATTTCAAACTGAAGTAGTGAGATTAGGACACTTTTTTTCTAATCCCAAACATGATTCTTTGGAAATCTCCACACCAGTTATAGCTCATCCCTTCACTCTGAGATTGTTCCCTTAGGTTTGAGTCTCTCCCACTTGAGGAAAAATCTTCTCCACATCTACTCTATCCAGGCCTCTCAGTATTCTGTAAGTTTCAATGAGATCCCCTTCTGGGACCCACCTCTGAGACTCATTGCCCCACACCAGTCATCCTTCAAAAATTCATCAAGTACAGACCCAGAGTCCTCAACCACTCCTCACACCAGTCCTTCTTTGGGCAAGACTCATAACATTAAGAAAGGGATGCCAGCATTTAACCAGTTTAATTGGGAGGATGAGTGCCAGAAGAATCTTGTAACATGTGATTCCTGCCTCAATTCACCAATTGCTAAATCCTCCTCCATGCCCTTATTACTCCCAACATTGACTATTCTAATGTTGTCCCAGCTTTTATTCTCCCTAGACTTGAACACATCCAAAACTCTGCTGCAGATCCCAATCATTTCTCACCCCTGTGCTCACTGAACTATATTGCCTCTCCTGGTCTGGCAAAACCATGACTTCTTTTCCTTGTTTTTAAAAGCTTCCATGGTCTTGCCCCTCCCTATCTCTGCGATCTCTCACAGTCTCACATTCCTCCGAGATCTCTGCATGCTCCAAATATGTACATTGTCCACATGTGCTTTCAATTGCCTGGAATCTCCTCCCTAAAAATCTCTATTTCTCCAACTAACTTTCTTAGTATCTATTTTATGACCAATTGTTTAAGCAGGTATCCTAATATACCTATAGGTAGTTAAGTGTCAATTTTCGTTTAATGATGCTCCCATGTTACTCCTTGGATGGTTAAATTAAGTCAATGGTTATAAATAATAATTCATAGTTATATAAAATCATATATAAAGATAAAGTGCTGTTATTTTTATTGCTGTTGTGAAAGAGCATGTGCATGAAGAGCTGCAATAACTGTTCCCAAACTGTCAGAAGATCCATTGAACTACAGTGCACTGTGCATGATAATTTGTCTTGTCATTTAAGAAGTGAGAATAATCAATAGCAAGTGTCTCAATGTCAAAGTAAATAGGAGCGATCTCAGCTCTCACCATTCCTGTATTTTTAATGGTTATTGAACTTTTTCTGACATGAGCTTGCCACCCTGGGAGTGTGGGAGGTGGCGCTCAGTATCATTATTCCTTTCCTTCACAAGGTTCCTCTTACTCGTCACCACTCCAACAGCCTGTAGCATTTCCCTGATGAGCACTAACACTCTGTGGTATTTGTCAATGCTACTAGTTGAGGTAGGGTTGTTTGAGGTAGGTCACTGCCACCAATTCTCATTTGTCTTTGGCCTATCAAATTATTAGTGATAGAGGATACACCACTATACAGTATTTACAGAAGAGATTTTGTTCTAAGATGTTTATTGCATTAAAGCAGTTTGGCCAAGCATTATAGATTAGAGGCAGACACAGTGGCTCCTTCCAAAAGATACAGTGAACACTTCATCTCTACGTACATGTTTTGTGTAACATCTGTAGAATAGGCAGAGGTAAGGTCATGCTATAATTATCCTTCAGAACCGCAGCAGAGTCTTTTCTTGCTAAGCTTCAACTGGTTTATCCACATCTTGCAATCTGCATGTGAAAAACTGTATTCTGTGCTCTTCTTGGTGACAAGTGTTTGGCACGTGTTGGCATTTGTTTTGTTGAGATCGCCATGAACCCAATGGGCACCTGGGAAATCTGCTGTTCTTTCCGAAAATCTTTTTCACAGAAACTAGGACCCTGAGGTAAGTGTTCAGGAATTTGACAAGATGATGCAAATTGAGTTAAACAAAACACCCCCTTCGGTCCCTCTGGGAAGCTGCTGCTGAATTTCTGAAGAAACAGGTTTCTTTCCCATTCCTACCAGAGTTCCACGTTGACGTGTTCCAAAGGTTGGTTTCTGGGCCAACTCAGAGCTGAATGTTTTCTCCTAAATGCTAAATATTCTTCACCTAATTGTTGTGGATCATAGATGAGGGAACTGGGCTTGTCATTTGCTATGCCTCCAGCTGTTTACAAGGCTTTTGAGCAGTAGCTTGCCATCAATAAATGTCTCATCTTGTGTGATGCATTCTCCAGGGGTTTCAGAGTATTTGTAAGTAAGAAAACAAAAATTTGTTTAGCTCTGCATTCAAGCTTTCAAGATTTAAGAATCCCCAATAGGACAGACAAGGACAAATTCTTATCTCCAGAAATATGTGGGTTTGATTTGATTGAGATGGTAAAATGTCACAAGTCCCAAACCTGAACCCAACTCACCTTAAAATTGCTTCCCTCCACATTTATCAGAGGCATGCTGGCAATTTAAATATTTCAATGAGGGTGGCAGCCTTGGATTTAAACTGCTTCATAGGGTTGACTCAAGCCAACCAGGTTTCCAACCAGAAGTAGTGCAAGAGATCAGAGTAGAGGGGGAGAGCTTCTGGAAGAAATGAAGTGCAGTTACGACATTGTTCATTGGTCAGGAGAAGAAGCATTGCATCTGCTCCCTCCTTGAGATTGAACAAACTCTACTCTCCATCAGAATCTACACAAACCCGCTCCCACTTGCCAACACAGATCCCTCCTGGCTGTGGAACTGCATTCCTTCCCCTAACACCAGATTCAGGGATTAGAACTTAAGGGGCCAGGCATTGAGCTCTCCGCAGTGTTATGGTTTTGAGCCCCGATGGCCAATGATTATGTTCCTCCTATGATTGTAACTCCTTCTGAGGGCTATGATAGCAGCTAGCAAGATAGTAGCCACGTCTTCGGTGCCCTCCAGGACTCAAGTTTGTCAGCCAATGTGTCAAAATGCCATACCATCTCTTTCAAAATTAATCCTCAACCTATGCACCCTACCTATGTCAAACCAGAATTGCAACAGGAAGAATAATTTAGAATATTTGTATAGTTGTAAAATTATGCACTCAGTTTGAAATAAAGAAAGGATAAAAAGTTGTGGTTTAAAGATAGAAGAGCCACGTTTGTTCATATGATGGAAGCTGTCAACAGCAATATTGACAACATGACACTGTCAACATGGCAAAATGATATTTCCTCACTAATGATCTGCTAACCAATGTTTAATTCCAATTCTATCAGGAACACGCATCTTCAGAATCCATTCTAACCTTGGCTAAAATGTAGCTGAAAGAGCTGAATTCCAGAAATGAAGTGAGAGTAAATGCCCTCTTCATCAAGGCAGACTTAGACTGAGTATGACATCAAGGATTTCTAGTAAGATTGGTGTCAGTGAGAATCGGGAGGAAACGCTCCACTAGTTGAAAACATTACTAGCACAAGAAAAGGTGGTTGTGGGAAATGGAGACCAATCACCTCAGTCCCAAAATATAGCTGCAAGATTTCCCCAACCATCTGATCTATCAATGATCATCCCTCTATTGTAAACTCAGAAGCAGGAATGTTTGCTGATGATTGTAAAATATTATAATTCCTCAGATACTGAAACACTCTGCACCCATATGCAAACAAGACATGTACATATTCAACCTTGGTCTGGAATGTAATATGCACCAGGCAATGACCATCTCAAACATAAGAGAGTTGAACCAGCTGCTTTTGAAAGTTAATGACATAACCATTACCTACATCATGGAAGTCCACTATTGACCTGAAACTTAATGGGACCAAACAGGTAGATACTGTGGCTAAAAGTGCAGGTCAAGACGTTGGAATTCACCCTCTGACCTTCTGAAAGCCTCATCAACATATATAAGACACAAGTTAATTTTTGTTTTAATTCATTCACAGGATGAGGGCATCTCTGGCTAGGCCAGCATATATTGCCCATCCCTAATTGCCTAGAGGGCAGTTAAGAGACAATCACATTGTTGTGGGTCTGGAGTTCTGTGTTCAGACCAGAGAAGGATGGCAGTTTCCTTCCCTAAAGGGCACGAGATGGGTTTCCCTGACAATTAACAGTGGATTTATGGTCATCATTAGACCCTTAATTCTAGATTATTATATATTTTTAATTGAATTCAAATTCCACCATCTGCCATGGTGGGATTTGAAACCGAGTCTCCAGAATATTATCTGGGTCTCTCGATTAACAATCCAGCAATAATACCACTAGGCCTTTGCCTCCCTGCCAATACTGAGAAATCATCAGGAATGCCTGGAAGAGTACAGCTCCAACAACATAATAGAAATTTCACACAACCAGGACTATGCATTGCATTTGCTTGACATCTCCTTCAACAACTTAAACACTTGATTCCTCCACCATCAGAATATAATAGCAGCAGTGTGCACCTTTATAAGATGCATAATGGCAATTCAGCCAGTCATTTTCTAACTCACATCTTCTACCAGCCAAAAGGATGGGACAGTGGGTGCATGGGAACACCACCACATTTAAATAGCAAATATGTTGCTGTTCCTTCATTGTGTTGGGTTTTAAAATGTGGCACTCCTATCTAATAGCTGTGTGAATAGCTGTAACAAGTGGTCTGCAGGCATTCAAGAAGATAGTTTAGCTACTCTTCAATGAGGAATGGACAATAAATGTTGACCTTGCCAATCGTGTCAACATTGAATGTACAAACAAGAAAATGATTGTTAAGAGAAAAGTAATTTTCAAAAATCTCCAACTATAATTATATTTCTGAAGAAATAACACTCCACGGAGATGAAATCACATTTTCTGAGCCAGGAAAGTTGTTAAGTAGTAATTTACTCTTACTGTATCATGAAAAATTCACTTAGATTTTCCACTGCTTCTAGTGGGTAGAGGAAATTCACAGCATGACATAGACTCAGTATTGACTCCGAGCAGCAACGTCACCGGTAAAATGTTGTTTGGAGTAGAACTTCGAATTCAGACAGCTATGTTGTTAACCTCACATTATGCAAAATCTAAATTAACAGTTAGAAACTAGCCTGGATTGTATTACACGTTACATGGATAAATATATCTTTGGAAATTCTAGTAGTTGAAATGTTAACTAATGTGGGCCCTTTCAGCTTTAATAAACACTCAGTCTGATATCACTTCACACAAAGCTCAACCACAGTTACTGCAGCTGTCCTAATATAGAACGGAGTCATTATCAATGATCCAAAAAATCCATTAATGAAGAACGGGTAGGTTTTTCTGCATAATTAATTAAAGCGCCTTCCTTGAATATAATTAGGACAAGACAATTGATGACAATTTTAAATAATTACTGATAATAACTATCACAGGCTTAAATTTGTATTTCTTTCATCAGACTGCAGGATGTCAGAGCTGAGGATTCAGTTCTCCCATTTTGTCATTAACTCACACTATTGAGTTCCAACAATATGCCTTCATGTCAGCATCAAAAGGAAAAAGTTCTAACTTAAACAGCATTAACTTTTCTATTTTCACAATTATACTTCTTCCTCTTTGACCAAGATTGATGGTCTAATGCCAGTATGGACTAAATTGTGGGCTGTTTGTGCTGTCAACTCAGGCCCACCAGCAATTGCCTTTGGATCATCGGAGTGTTTTTCATTTAGGGCTTTTACAACTGGTAGTGACATAGGACACAGTCATCAATCAGTGTGACCTGGTTTTAAACCTAGATCACAGAGGTGAAAGGACAATCTATTAACAATCCCTCATTTGGCTGATTTTCAGTGGTTTTATTTTCCATGCTGCGCTGAAAACAGAACTTGAAATTTTGAATATTTTGCACATTTCTGAAATAGCAGTGCTGTTGTATCTGACCTATGTAACTGACATAACACTAATGTTTTCTGGTTCAGTAAGAACTTATTTTTGGATCACTTGTGTTAGAGAGTAAATGGTTGTCATGGAAAATGTGTGGCTCCAGGCTCCAAAAAAAACCTCATCAACGAGGAGTTAGTATTCCAAGTAAACAGGTCATTCCTTCTGCTTCAGTAGTTTACTCAAAAAAGCCGCTGCTTTCTTAAAATTTAACCTTTTAATATATATTAGTGGTTTTAAATTTCCAGTAACAATTTGCAATTTCTTCAGATTAGGTGTAATTGCATCATAATTAAAATGCTGTATTAATTGTGGTTTGATATTTGTTAAAATATATCACCCCTTCCTCAAAATATTAAGCAATCAACTGTTCAACAATAATGCAATTGCCAAGCATAACACTCATACATTAGGGTCCGTAACCCTTACCAAAGATATGTCTGAAACTTATCTTCATTTCTTGCATACGTTTTATAAATTTAAGGATCTTAATATCCAAGAAAGACATGTCTAAACTTCATTATAATGGAGTGCACATGAATTTACTTTGTATCCGGGCTATATATGATGTTATTTATATGTTCCTTTAATTTTACAAATATTTCAGATTGCCGAGTTCTGATAAGAATTTGTTCACCAGTAAGAAATCTGCTAGCTGCTAGTAAAGAAGTTGGATTTGGCTGATAAAAAGAGTCATGTTACTAAATGTCTTGGTCTTGTACACATCAGGAAATATGTAAAAATGCCAATTTAAAATGATCAATCAATTTGTACTCTAGGAGGAAAGGGCTGCTTGGCAACTCAATTCTCTAACTGACAGAGGCATTGCCAAGGAGAAAGCAATAGGGAACTATATGCTTCCACAGACTTTCATGTAATTAAAAAAAGATGTAATGCTTAAAATTATTCCTTATCCATCCATGGAGGAATCCCAGCATTTGTATGTGTGTTGTTTCAAACAAGCATGAATGAGCCACTTTACAAACTCAACTGGATATGTTATAAATAGGTTGTTACTGTAGCTATTAGCATATTCTGAAAGCTGTGATAAATATGGGACTAAATTTTCAGCAGAGGCTAAAGTGCTGCCACTGTAACTAAGAGTGAGTACTGTGAATGACAGAATTTTGCCTGCAGTTGTCAATTAACAAATGTCCATCGGGCCACCATTGAACTGAGGACTGCAGCATCCCTCTGAGAATCAGAGAGCTGGCAGTTCCAAAGTCGTGACAGTGGCGACACTAGTGATGGCCATCGCTGACGCTGCAGTTCAATGATGACGGCACCTCAATTGAAAAGATGGTGAGTTTATTTTGATAAAGCCAGGACTAAGCAGTCAGGCCATGATGCCTGGGACTGAAATGCGTGGTTGGGGTGTGCCGTCAGTGGATTTGGTAGAGGGACAATGATAGTAACCAAGCGGCTCCTCCATGGAAGTACCCCTTGATTGATCAACAAGTGGTTTAACAGGCATCTGCTACTGGCTCTTCCTACTTTTGCCTTCTCTTGCCATATTACCAGCCCTACTGCAATGGACTGGGAAAATTCAACTCCCTCAACAAAATCTTCACTTTACAGACTAGCGATAAAGACAGATCATGAAAACTGGCTGATGCATCAAGAGTCTGGTTGTCACAGACACTTTTGTGTGGAAGTATATTCAAAAATATGCCCAGGTTGTTCCGCTGTTTAAGTAAACAGAAGAGGTTATTCCCTTATATTTCTTGTCATATCATGCACAGCTTCCAGGCCTGACAGGCCTAACTTCAACATAATGTCACACACAAAAAAAAGAAGCAGCCAAAAGGACTACTGATCGTAAACTGGAGAAGAAGTAAAAGCTGAATTGGTCTCCTCTAAATCGGAGAGACAAAACTCAGACTTGGTGACCACATTCTGAGCATCTCTGCTCTATACCTAAAATCCACCCAGCTTCCAGATGCCTGCCATTTCAAAACACCACTATGTTGCCATGTCAACATTTCAGTCTCAGGCCTGCTACAGTGCTCCAATGAAGCTCAATACAAGCTGGAGGAACAACACTTCATCTTCTGCATAGGTATCTAACAGCCTTCAGTACTCAACACTGAGTTCAACAATTCCATAATGTGAACACCCTCCTCCATATTTGTAACCTAGCCCTATCTCCATGTCCTGTTCTGCAGTGGTTACTCCCAGCAGTCCAGCAGTATAATTGTCTGCTTCCTGTCTTTTTCTCTCTCTCTGGGCATCTATTCATCTCACTCCTTCCCCATTCCCTCAACCAACCCAATATTATCAGCATAAACACCTCCATTTCCCAGCTACTTACAGTTCTGATGATATTTCACTAGACTCAAAACATTAACTCTGTTTTTCTCTCCACAGATGCTGCCAGTCCTGTTGGGTTTCTGCAGGACTTTCTGTTTTTGCTTGAGGAAACAAATGGCCAGCACCCCACTACCCACCTTGCTTCTTCAGTCCTATTGTCATATACTTTCTCCTGGACTGAGACAAAGGGAGGGATTGAATGAGATAAACTGGCTGGAAAAGCTGCTAGTGCTGGTACAGGCGAGGGGAAGGTGAGGAAATCTCCCATGTGAGCAAGTGGGAAATGCAGCAAGCTTGCAAGGTTAGTAGTCTGGGTCAATCGGATGGATGAGAGTCAGAGAAGGAAGATGCAGTAGTGAGAAGAGTTGCCTATGAAGACCTGGTGGAAGATAGGTGCAGTGGCACAGTTGATATGCAAAGTGGTAGAGAGAGGTGATGGCATTTACTTCTGTAAGTGCAAATGGTCAATAACCTTCTTCCTGCACTGGTAGGCACCTCTATGGACCATATGTACGGTACTGACCTGGTGGCAACTGCAGAGTAGACTGCCAACGTTTGGTGCTGTAACCTTCTTTAGGGCTCCTGTGAAAAGTAGATGCCCTCTTGTCCATCACCCTCTTCTCCAGGTATCTGTCACCAAAGCAGGTTGCCACTTTACCTCTGTTGGCCATCTCTGGGACAACTGATCCTAAATACAACTCTCAAGGGCTATTTCTGACTTGCGGAATTTGCATAGTTTGTGGTGCATAATTGGTGCAGGAGCTCAAGAGCTCTTGTAGTGCATTGGTAGTGTCCCACTTTTGAGCAAGGAAGTATGGGTTCAAGTCTCTCCAGCTCCAGAATTGCGAAACAACATTTCTGAAAGAAGTTGATTAGAAAATATATATTTATAAGGGCAGCATAGTGGGTCATAGTGCCAGGGACTCAGGCTTGATTCCAGCCTCTGTGTAGAGTTTGCACAATCTCTCTGTATCTGTGTGGGCTTCCTCCAGGTGCTTCAGTCTTCTCTCATAGCCCAAAGATATGCAGAGTAGGTGGATTGGCCATGCCAAATTGCCCATAGTGTCCAGGATGTGTAGGTGGATTAGCCATGGGAAATGCAGGATTATAGAGGTGGGGTGGAGGGGCTCCTGGCAGCAGTGAGCCCAGCACTGCCAGTGAACCCAAGATAGTGCAAGAGTGGTGCCATGGGGGTATGGTACATTTTTATTGATATGAGCAATGTAAAATTGTTCATGGAATCTTCATGACACTCCTCAAAATTGACACTTAGCCAATTCTGGGGAATATTTAGTCCTATCTGTCAAAGTCTGTGTTATCATATAACTCGTGTTGTAAAGAATCTTTGCATATCTGACAGAAGAAGCACCCAACTATCTGTCTGCGGTGTATGTTATGTGGGTTAACATGGAGTAAAGCACAAAACAGTATCATTTCTTATAGTAAAGAATGATACTCAATCATTGGAGTTTGTAGATAAGTGCTTTGAACATCCATCTGAAGGTGGCACTTGGTCTGCAACATTTTCTGTCCAGCATGGAGAACTTCACTTCAGGAGCTTGAATGTATAAAGTACAGTATTCATTTTATGTACTGCTTGCAGGGAAACTCTTTGTGGGTCTGCACATGAAAGCGTCAAAATTGAGTATTTCGCACTCATTTGCTGACTCTTCAGTCATTTCTCCTGTAATTCACATGCCAGCATCATAGCATTGGACTCAAGTCAATGCATACTGACTCTCCATTGTGCACCAATGATATTGCTGGGCAGATGAATGCCAAACATGAAGGAGGAAATAAATGGAAAAGATGGCATGGCTGTGGGATGTATCAGTGTCAGATCCAATGAGGCAAAATGCAAGATTTGTTTAGGTTTTCCTTTCACGGCCTTCCTTAAAATGTTTGTTGTGCTGTAGTGTTTCTGAGCAGTTACTCCAAACTGATTGTAGTATATGTACCTGATTTAAATACAAGTTGGGGATGAGCTGCTGATCCCACAGTTATTTGCCCCTCAGGTCCTCCACTGGTACTTGTGGAATTTCCTCAAAACGTTTTAAGTTTTGTGGCCAATTTTCAAGAGAACAGGAATCTGACAATGCGACCCAACAGCTCAAGCTTGGTGGACTCCAGTTTCTGGCACCAGTCCCAGTTAGGGCCTTGGTTGTGTGCAGAGTGTGTGCTCATGCCATGTTCATAAATTTCATAGAATCTGCACTTATCAACCTTGTCTGGCACATAGGAATGGGTTTGGGAGGTAATATGTGCGGAAAAGCAGAAAAGAATGTCCATTACCTCAATGACCCTGGCACAGATGAGACTAGAGATCAGCTAATTTTTACAATAATTTTGTTGGCACCACTTGACAAGTCTTTTGGTACCACAATATTTCTCTCAGTGTAAACCATGTTTTCTTTTGAAAGTCACACTCTAAATTAAGAAACAATGACAGTACTGATGCAGAAGCCCATTTCTGGTTTTCCAAGGTTGTCAGATCGATTATTTTACAGTAATATTTTAGTGAAGCTATTCAATAATATTGTGACAGCAAAGTTTCGTGCCCTCAGTTGAAAGTATTATTTGTTGTGACTATTTATTCATGCATTTGTAATGATAAGGCTGTAAGATAAGTTATTCTGTATATTTTGTGGCAGATGTGTAATCAACAGTCATCTCATAAATTGTTAACTTATCTGAGTATTTGTTTGATTAAAGGAAGCATTGCCTTCAAAAATATTAAAAATCAAAGTGATATATTTTCAATTTCCTTTTGCTTTTTGTTGTTTATCCACAAATGTTTGTTCAATTTATCAAGGATCTTTCTTTTTAAATTGTGTTATTGGACAAATGTTGACTTGAAAACTGTTAAAGGCAGTTTTTGAAGAATAACAGAGAGGATATATTCCATGAACTTTTAGAAGTCTGTACAATGTAATCAAGTTGAAATATTAGTTAATGTCCCAACAGAGGCAGACGCAGCCTGTACAACATCTACCAAACAGTGTTGTCCTTCATGTTTCATTGTTTGTTCAATCCAACATTCCAGAAATAAGATATATTGGATCAAGTTCAAACTCTGTATAATATACCCTGTGTTTCATCACATTAATCTAGAAAACTGCCATGTGCTACAGTAAATTCAACTCTATCTACAAACCCAATTTCCATCTGCATAAAGCTGAATATATGATTGCAACACAAAGATAGGCAACCTTTGTTTTAGCTATAAAGTATATGCTGCCTTAGTTTTTCTCCTGTCTGACATCAGCCACTTTCATTACTTATGGAGATTGGTAAGATAGAAATGAAGTACTGCAGGAAAACCTTTCAGGAAATGTAAAAGAAAAAAATGTGCTGCCCTTTTGTTGACTCACCAAATTCTGATTACAATGTTATCATGCTAATAGAAGCCTTCCAAGTCTGAAAACTGCTCTCATTAAATAATAATGGAAGGATTGTATTTACTACCCTCTTTCCAAATTCAACATCAACTCTTTTGCCTCCAAATCAATGCTTGTAGTGACAGGAATGTGATATGTCTGTGAGAGTTTGTTTCTGAGTGAGTTACATGCATTGCAATTTCTTATCTGACTGTACTTTATGAACAGAATTGGAAGATGAGAGAAAAGATATTTTTCAATTGAAATCATGTGATATGTGATTTAGAAATGAACATGTCTATATTCAGACAAAAAGGAGTAACGTTTGCTTAACAACAGTTACATGGGATTTACAGCACAGAAACAGGCCTTTTGGGTCAACTGCTTTATGACTCTACGTAAATTCTACACATGCCTTCTACATCTCTATTTCAGCAATTAATAAGAACAGTTGACTTTTTGGAGACAAAAGTTACCAGTTTTTCGCAATGATTGCAATGTCGAAAATGAATTTGTGAAATTGTCACAAAAACATTAATTAAGCTTATTAACAACAGGCAGGGACTAATTAAAGTAAACTGCTTTACAGTTTACTTGATGTAATTTCTAAGTACTCTCAGAGTTGCCATTAACTTGATGAAATTGTCGTTAAACACAGCAAGGGGTCGACAACATAGATTTTCCTCTTGTTGCTGTTGCTATCATCAACACTGAAGAGGTAAGAAAGCTATAAGGAGTGAGAGACAATTTAGATTCCTATTGATATTCAAACGTGCTTTGTTCCATCATGAACACATCATCCTTGGTCAACCAGTCCTGGGAGTTGTGTTGGAACCTAGAGCTTCCAACTCAGACACCCTCTATGCCACGTAGATGGACACTGCATGGATAAAGACTTTCAAGCATGAGTAATCTATTCAAATAAAGTTGAAAATGCTGGAAATATTTGGCAGATTGTTTCGCATTTGTGCAGAGAAAAACAGAGTTCATGTTTCAAGTCTGGGACCTTTCATTAGAAGTGAGAAAAGTTGGGTAATGTAATACATTTTCAGGATGTAAAGGAACATGAGGTAGTTGGCTGGAGAGAGGAATAAAAAGGAGGCCTGTGATTGAGTCAAGGGAGGTTAAGTGATAAAATACTT
Source organism: Chiloscyllium plagiosum (assembly GCF_037043375.1). Taxonomy (NCBI): domain Eukaryota; kingdom Metazoa; phylum Chordata; class Chondrichthyes; order Orectolobiformes; family Hemiscylliidae; genus Chiloscyllium; species Chiloscyllium plagiosum. Next base: position 95,664,076 of record NW_028270140.1, read on the forward strand.
CCTGGCTTAAGACCCAACCAGAGTGGTGATAAATAAACTAAAGAAGAAAAAAAAGCCTATATGAAGTGTGATTTGCTGGTTAGCTGCCATCTGAAGGCAAAGTAAAGGAATTAAGTAAAAAAAGAGAATTATGGAACCAGCAAAAATCTAAAATTGTTGAAATTGAAGTTGAGTCCCAAAGACTGTAGAGTGCCAAGACATAAGATAAGGTGCTGTCTGTTCAACTTGTATTCAGCTTCCATTGTACACTGTAGAAAACCACAAATCGAAATGTCAGGGTGGGAGCAAGGTTGACAATTAATACAGCAAGCGTCAAGCATATGCTGCAAATTTAACAGAGGCATTCTGCAACTGTTCAATCAGCCAGCATTTGGTTTCCCCAAGCAGAAGAGATCACAATGTGAACAACAAATACAGTATAAATTGAAACAAGGACAAAAAAAGTTGCTGCTTCACTGAATCTTCTGAAGCCTGCTTTCTTCAGCACCAGCAGAAGTGATGAGGCACAACTGTACAGGAGTGGAAATCTTTCAATGTGAGTGGTACATGTTGTCTTCTTTTAGCATAGCAGTACATCAGCTCCCTCACTACCTTCTCAAATAATAATGTCAGGGAAGCCAGTTAAGCCAGACTGTCGGGGCTGATTTCAGCAGTCTGGAGTGAGAGCCTCAGTCAAAGGCCTGACCTCCATTAGAATCACAGGTATCCTCAACTCCACTATCTTTACAGAAGTTGCTGTAGGAGTGTGCTGGAAGAAATAGTAGAATCAATTGATATCAAACATGCGAGAAAATACAATAGCTGCAAAATCCTGGAATATTATCCCAGTGTCTCTCTTCACAGAGTTGCTGAATATTTCCAGAATTTTCTGTTATATGCTATAGTTTGACAATTGGCTAATGTTTAAATGATTAAATGTACCTTTTTGCAGTCTGGAAAGTATGATTGTGCATAAATGGTTAAGCGTGTGTGCACAATCACAGAACCATGTGTAAGACCAAACAAAACAGTAAAGTAGGTTTGCAGCATGCAACCTGAGCAATATTATACACCAGTCTATCCACAGCTGTAGACTTGTGTTCAACGGCGAGACCACACAGTATGTTCGTTCCCATGAGAAAGCAGCTAACAATAAGGTAGTAAAGAGCTATCAAAATGTAAAAGAATGTCATATACATCTCTGTCTAAGCCCTTTTGTCCAGGTGTGAGGGAGATCTGTAGACAATAACTTTTAAGGGGTCTCATTTTTCTTTTGATGTGTTCAAATCTTCCTGGTAACGTCTGTCCTGGAAAGAAAACATTTGGTAAATATTACATAGCAGTTTATGTTGAAATTGAAACCTGGTCTAAAGAAACCTTTTTTTAAAAAAATGATTTACAGTATAAATTACAAATTTAGCACCTCATTCAACAGAGCCAGTGAATTGACAGAGAAAATATAGAACTGACCACTAAAAAAATAACATTTTTTCTAATTGCCCTGTTCAAAGAAAAGCTGTAATAACTGTGGTTTTTCTACAAGAAATCTGTATAATTCAGTCAATTTTCTTAGCGTATGTATGAATCAATAGACATGCAAAATTAAGTTATTGAAAAATTCCAAAGTATCAGATATATAGAATTTTATTCTTCCTCCAGATCGCCCATTTGATACCTGCTGCAAGAAAGTACAGTCATAATTATGGAAAATGTGTAAGTGGGTTAAATTGTTTGGCCCATTCTTCCAAAATGGGCATGTGATCACAATGCGTGTTTAAACTGTGCTTGTTCAATGGAATACTGGCAGATAACAACTTTGAGCTCTATTCTCATTGAGCAGGAATTTTCATATGGCAGGATTTCCTACAGGAAATGTATCCTCATGATGCCAGTAGTCCCTCAGCCAAATAAGGCTTCTTCAAGGAGCATTTATTGACTGGAGTTGGATTTCCACCCCTCACTTGGTTAGAAGTCTTAGCTCAGAAAGCTGTTAGCCAGTCTGATTGATCAAAAGCTCTGTAATCCCAGCAGAGACAGTGGCACAGTGACCAGGACTGTGACCACAAGTATTTCCTGGATTCTATGCTCTAGAAATTCATATCAGGTAATCAGTAAAAAGGTAGAGGATTGGGTTGGGTGTCGCTCTCAGAGAGACGGAGGAGGGTGAGACCTGAGGAATGTAGGACATGGAGATAGGGACTCATGGTCTTTATGGACAGGAAGTGGGAAAGGAATACCAGCAGGGGGTGCTCTTCACAGGGGCCCTTGACTGTTACTCACTGCCTACTTAAGAACCAAGCAAGGAGACCTCCCACAATAATTAGCTATTTCAGACTTTCAACTGGGGGGAGAATTGAAGGCTTGCCCTCGGCCTCACCCATGCAAAGCTGCAGACAATTTAGTGTTTGCTGAGAGGGCTTTCAGGAGGGCCAGCTGGAGGTTTTCACAGCGCTCCATCTGGAAACCCACTTCACAACTCTGCCTAGTAGAATTATTTCTGTGTGCAGTCAGTATTGATTGCACTGTTCAGTGCACCAACATGGGCTGAAATAGTTAATTCCTAGCAGCCATTTAAAGCGAGCCTGCATTACCAAAAGGAGAAATGCATTATGACAGCTGGTAAACCTGAGAAACGTAGGAGTAGGGTGCTATGTAGCAATCAGTAATGGTTTGCCATAGGAGAGAGCCAGGTTTGTAGACAGCACACTGGAGATTAAGGTGGGATGCAGTTCAGGGGAATAATTTCCAGTACCTTCAAAGGACTGATGGCCCTTCAACACATGCTCAGAAGAGAATGGTAAGAGATAGTGGTAGAGGTCTCTGCCAGGTGTGTAGCTCCAAGAACAGAGATGTACTGCATAAGGAGATTTGATGTTGTCATACATAGTTGTGAATGCATGTTCAAATCCTACTTCATATTAATGGCAGCATTAGCCTCACACATTAATCAATTCAGCAGATCCTTATCACTCACCAATGGTCTATCTCAGTCAAGATTCATACCTGAATCCATATATTTTAGCTCACTGATGTTCCAGAAGTCTGTTCTCCAACAGTTTTGGTCCCTAAAGTTCCACCTTCTGTAGAGATGACTTCCTATGGAGGATATGGCTTCTCTCTATCTTCATCTTCTGGCAGTTTATCCTGCTTATGTGATCTCTGCTCATTTTCCCACTCACAGTCACTCAAGAGGAAAGCCTACAGGCCTCACCTATGCCAAGAAGCAATTGGTTTGTGGAGGAGCCTCTAAGTCATGAAAAAGTTCTCGAGCACCTGCCATATCATACCCTGTAAGCTACTGAAATTTAAATTAGCTATCAAATGCACACAGCAGCAGTAGCTTGCAGGAAAGAAGCTACATTAGCTGTGAATGCTTGATGACCTCTTTAATTGCATTAATGAAGAGATAAAGAGCGGTTCCTCATGCTGATTAACATGCATTTACCTTTGTAAAATGCAGCTGAGTAAAAGCAATTGGAGATGTAAACTTTCCTGATTATGTTTTTTTTCTTTGATTAGCTTTTCCTTTCCTTTAAGATCCAATATGAACTTCAGTGCTTGTTAGGCTAGGGGATTGCAAATGGGCAATGTTAGCATTACGTTAATATTGTATGTCACTTGGTGTCAATATCTACTTGCTCTGCATATTTCCAGTGGATATTAGATACGTACGCACTGAGTCCTTGATAGAGAAGGAATCTGGCATCCTTCGTATCTGAAATGCACGCTGCAGACAGCATGTTTGAGCCAAAGTTTGGGTTCTACTCAATTTCGTCTCAACAACTTTTAAGATTGAATATGATGAAAATGACCAGCTGAGATAAGTAACATTCTAAGGCAATGGGAATCATTTCCAATTTTGCCTTTCGGATGGTCATGAAACCAATGGAACATAGACTGAATGGCATCTGTTAAAACCAAGCATTCCACTTGTCCAGTTAATTATTAACTCTCCAAGTTAAAAAATTAAGTATGTTTGATTTGCTCTGAACAGAAATACCCTCTGAGAGCCTTGAGGGCTTAAGCTGGTAGTTACTTGTGCAGCAGTGTGACAGTTAAAATAAAATCTGCTGGAGCCCCTTGACATTCTCCCCTCAATCCCCAACTCCTTTACAAATATTCACATCAGAAGTGTTTACAAATTCTCAGCTGTTCCCCCCAAAATTACTCACAGCAGAAGTGTCCCTGTGTAGTTCTCTTCAGACTTATGCCAGTAACTACTGTATATGAGCATTGTGCATTGCTTAAAGAATCCATGAGACCTTATATGTTAAATGAAATATAATATATGTTAATATGAGGAAGATTTACAAAGGTCCATGAATTGTGCACCACAATTTTTGAGTTATCATTTTTCAATCAAACAGTGCACATGGAATTGGAGATGGAATATTTCTTAGGTACATTTTTATTAGTTTTTTCTTCTCTTTGTGATCTGAAAGGAAGCTCAGCTATTATTAGAAAGGCTGAAGACAAAAGGAAAAATAGTGCTTCTAACCCAGAAAAAGGTGGTGGTGAGTTATAAAATCACAGCTTTCCACTTATTGATTTTTTGATGAGTAGATTGACAAGGAGATGGCTGGGGGAAAGAACGCTACAAAGGTCCTTCAGCTTTCAATAACTATCATTAAAATCCAGGCAATTTACAGACAATTTTCAGGCATAAAAAGCAAAAGTACTAAATCATTCTTGCCCTGCCATTACTTTAAGACACGGTCACAGGAAGCAGTATCAAGTATTGTACTGTACTGCAAAAACCCTGTAACAACTTCACCATTCGGGTTGGTAGTATTGTACTTAAGATATCAGTTTGCATTGAAGTGTGTAGTTCTTTATTTTTCTTTGAAAATAAATGACAGAGAGAGAATGTCTGCAAGAGGGGGATTGCTTTTACAGCATTATTCACTGTCAGAGCTGATGATGGAGCTGTTGTGTGCTTTCAGTGTTGTGATTGGATGGGAGAGGTTGACACTGCTGAAAGGTGCTGTGAGGCCTAGTAGTAAAGACAGAAAAACAGGGAAAATTAGCTTTTGTTGAATCAAATTACTGGATTAGCCTTGCTGTTTCTGCTTTTAACAAATAGACCCGATGAACACTTTGTGCAAATTATTTTGGAGATTTCTGTTACAACTGTTTCTCAAACATTGTTTTAACGTTCTCCCAGAAAAATAACATAAGTTTAAGCAGACATAGCTCACCTTCTACATGACTCAAGCCTAAAAAATAAAATAAAACCTTCATTTTGGTCTGCCAGATTATTACATTTTCAATGACATACAGCTTCCAAATGTCCCTAAAGGAAAATGGAATCCACTGTTCACATCTCGAGATGGTTAGTTTCAAATTTAAATAAATATGTTTCAGGAGCACCAAACAATGCAAAATGTGCACCACATTCCTTTGAAGACTGTTATCTAACTAGTGTTCTTGCATAACCTGTACCAAAGTAATGAAGAGCATTCTCACTGTGTTCGTATTGTATTCCTCCCTCTCCCCAATAGGAAGGAACCGTATTTCTGGGCACCATGGGTGATGCTTCTAGTACTTACTTGCCGCCCCCCCCCACCACCAAACAACAACTTATCCTTTCATCTGGCATCATCTATATTTGCTGGTGCAGACTGGATGAAATCCCAGTTATGGCACCACTCATAGTGGTGGAACTTGGCTAACCAGTTGTTGGTCATTAAAGCACTTAACAGCTGTTGGAGATGGGACATCCTCTCCAGATGAGGGGCAGAATTCTAACGAATAGTATGTAGTATGGATTGCAGCATCTAGAGGGTTATGTGAAAGGGAGAATCAGAGGAGGCAGTCAGCAGCACCTAGAGGAGTGAGACAGGACTCTCATTAGGGTAGTCAGCATACCTAAATGAGTGGGCAAGGCATAAACCCAAAGACAGGCAAGTGGTTGACCCTGAGACAGGCAGAAGCAGCACCAATTGAAATGGATATGAAAAGGACTCCCAAGACATACAGTCAGAAGCACTCAGGGACATTATTACACTTTAGGGTCTCCCTTTTTATTTATCCATGTGGACAACAACTACTGGATCCTTACTCTTCCACTCCAAGTTTCTCTCCAACCCAGACCATGTTGTTGTTCACATGGGTACCTAGGAAATGCATAGCATTAGGAAAGAACTTCTATATGTGGTAAATGTGCATTAAGGGTCTGAATTGAAAGCCAGAACCTCAATTATTCTTTCTTTATTCACTCATGGGATGTGAGCATTTGTGGCTGAGCCTTTGGTAGTTGCTTTGAGAATTTGATGGTGAGCTGCCTTCTTGAACCGCTGCAGTCTATTTGCTATCATTAGACCCACAATGTCATTAGGAAGGGTGTTCCAGGATTTTGATCCAGCAACATTGAAGGGATAGTGGTACATTTCCATTTCAGAATGGTGAATTTGGAGGGGAACTTGCAGTTGGTGATGCTCCCATTTATTTGCTGACCTTGTTCTTCTGGATGGTAGTTATATTGCAGTTTGGAAGGTGCTGTCTAAGAAATTCTTGATGAATTTCTGCAGTGTAGATAGTACACACTGCACCTACTGGTGGTGGAGGGATTTAATATTTGTGTATTTGATGCCAATCAAGTGGGCTGCTTGCTCCTGGATGGTGTCAAGCTTCTTGAATTGTTGGAATTGTACCCATCCAGGCAAGTGGGAATATTTTATCCTGACTTGTGCCCTGTAGATGGTTGGTAGGCTTTAGGACTGAGGAGGAAAGTTACTTTTTGATCTGCTCCTTTAGCTGCAGTCCTTTTGGTCAACGATAATCCCAGAATGTTGACAGTGAGATATTCAGTGATGGTAATATAATTGAATGTCGAGGGTAATGTCAAGGAGTGATTGTTAGATTGTCTCTTATTGGAGATGGACTCTGCCTGGCATTTTTGTGGTGTGAATGTTACTTGCCACTTGTCAGTCCAAAACTGGATATTATCCAGGTCTTGCTGCAGTTCAGCACGATAGAAGTAGGGTCACTAATGAAGCAACTAAAGATGGTTGAGCCAAGGACACTATCCTGAGGAATTCCTACAGAGACATCCTGATGCTGAGATAACTGGCGTCCAACTATCACGACCATCTTCCTTTGTTCAAAGTATGATTCCAACTAGTGGAGGGTTTTCCCTGTTTCTTATTGACTCCTGTTAATCGCTGGATTGTCCCCGAGTCATGAGCAAATTGATAAATACATTTTAAGAAATGAATTCATAATGAAGAAAGTACAATGAATATGTAATGAGCAGAAGAGTGAGGCCAACCTAGGAAACATATAATGGGATGTCAAAGCTGAAATGGTAAAATTACAGGAAACTGAGTTGAAGAGTTGTAACAGAGAGGTGGCTGCAGGAACTGAGACACTGCAAAGAACAATGTAAGATGTATCTGTGGCCAGCCTGCTTGTGACAGCTGGATAAGCACTCTACATATTCTTATAATTCACAGGCATACTTGTCCAGTATGACTTATTTAATTAAAAATGATTAGATTTTGTAGACATATTTTTTCCTCTTAATGAATCCTATTAGCAATGATGTGTGAAGTTGTCACTCCCGTGAGAATGTTCAATTACAACGTTACAAGCTTCAGCTTCATTGGCAGCAAGATACAATTCTGTCAGCTAGACTGGTAGTACTTTGTCTCTGAGGCAGAAGGTTGTATGTGCAAGTCATATTCCAAAACTTGGTCACTGGATGAACTTAAGCAGGAGTTGTCCTACTCATCCATTGAATTTGAAAAGAAAATCCCAGATAATCATCATATCTACTGACTTACCAGGGATCCTTTTTATTCACAGGTTGTGGGTGTTACTGGCAAAGCCAGCACTTGCTGACCAGTCTTGATTAGCCAAAAAGATATTGTAGTGGCCTGTTTACTGCTAAACAAATATGTTATGGCAGGACTATGTATACCTAAAATGTTATATGTTCTTAATAGTCCCTCCCATGCCTGAGGCACAGTTACTGTCAGATTAAACCACCATCAGTTGTCTCCCTCTAATGAGAGAACTATAGTATGGTAGGACTATGTCTACCCAAACAACAATATGTAACTATAGTATGGTAGAACTATGTCTACCTAACCTACTATATGTTGTTTAAGTACATGTAGTCCTCTTATCAGAGGGAGACATCTGGTGATGGTTTAACCTGACAGTCACCATGCCTCAGGCAAGGGCTGATAATGACAAGAAAAGTCCTTCATGGTAACCTCAGCTAGTGTAGAAATTGAGCCCATACTGTAGTGCGAGTCTGCATTGTGGACCAGTGGTCCAGTCATCTGAGCTGACCCCTGACGACAGGTGCACGCATAATGCTGTTAGCAAAGCATTTTAAGGAATGTGAATCAATAATGATGAAGGAATGGAGGTACATTTTAAGGTCAGCATGGAATATGACTTGGAGGGGAAATTGGAGTTGGTGATATTTCTCTGCATTTGTTGCCCTTGTCCTGTGAAGCAGGGAATTGTTTGGAAGGTGCTGTTTTGGTGCATTTCCGTGATGTGAATGGCAGACACTGCTGTCTCTGTGAACAAGTGATGAAGGAAGTGAATGTTTAATGTGGTGAATGAGGTGTAAAATAAATAGATTATTCTCTCCTGGATGGTGTGACGTTTTGAGTGTTCTTGCATTTATCTTGACAAGTGCAGAGTATTTCATCACACTCCTGACTTGAACAGGCTTTTTAAGGTCAGAGAGTGTGTCAAATGTACCAACTGATTCAATCTCTGTCCTGCTCTTGTAGCCACAGTGTTTGGTCCCATTCAGTTTTTAGTAAATAGTAGTACCCAGATTGTTGATAATGGGAGATTCAGAAATGGTAATGCCTTTGAATTTATGGGGAGATTCTTAAACTCTTAAACCTTTTTGTTGGAAATCAGAATTGGAAATCAGACATTTCTGTTATACAAATGTTATTTGCTACTTATCAGCCCAAGCCTGGATGTTAATGAGTTCTTGCTGCATGTAGGAAGAAGCTGCTTCAGTATCTCAGGTGTTGCAAATGGAAGTGGACGTGTTACAAACTTCAACAAACATCCTCAGTTATGACTACACTTTTGCTGCAGCAATAGGCCATTGATGAAGCAGCTGGAAAAAATTGGATTTAGAATCTATGAACTCCTGCAACATTGTCCTGCGACTGAGCTGAATGCTCTCCAACAGTTTATACTAGGCATGACTCCAGCCAGGTTAAAGCTTTCCCATTGAGTACAAGTATTCCTTAATGCCACACCCAATCAAATACTATCTAGATGTTTCACCTCTGGAATTTAGCTTTTTTGTCCATGTTTGAGCCAGTGCTGGAATGAACTCAGGAGTCTGATGGTGTCAAAACTGATCTTCAGAATGCAAATTATTGTTGAATAAGTGCTGTGTGATAATACTGTCTACAACCTGTTCCACCAGATTTTGAGAATAGACTGTAGAGTAATTGGTGCATTGGCATTCCTCCTTATTACTGGATAGGCCAAACTGGGGCAGGTTGGTTCCACTGTTGTAACTGCACTGGAATAAATTGGCTAAGGGCATGCATATAAATAAGTATACATTTAGGAACAGAAGTAGACCATTCACCTTCTCAAACTTGTGCACATACAATCAAATCTTTGAGAGAAAGTGAGGGCTGCAGATGCTGGAGATCAGAGCTGAAAATGTGTTGCTGGAAAAGCGCAGCAGGTCAGGCAGCATCCAAGGAACAGGAGAATCGACGTTTTGGGCATAAGCCCTTCCGAAACGTCGATTCTCCTGTTCCTTGGATGCTGCCTGACCTGCTGCGCTTTTCCAGCAACACATTTTCACCACATACAGTCAAATTAAGGCTGATCTGATGGTCTCAACTCCACATTGCCATCAACCCTACTGTGACCCTTGTTAGTCAAAAATCTATCTACCTCTGCCTTAAAAATATTTAATAACTCTGCTTCCACAGCTTTTTGTGGGAGCGAGTTTCAAAATGTCATGACCATTTAAGAGAGAAAAAACACATAACCTCTGCCTTAAATGGAAGAGTCCTTATTTTTAAACATGCACTAGGTCAGGTCTCTCCAACAAGGGGAAACAATATCTCTGCATCCACCTTGTCAAGTCCCCTCAGAATTTGACATGTCTCAATAAGATCATCTCTTAATCTTCTAATTTCCAATGGATATAAACCCAGTCTGTTCAACCTTTCCTGACAAGATAACACCACCAACCCTTTTATCTGAGGTGTTAGTCAAAAGAACCTTCCTAAATCCTTTCTTAAATAAGAAGATCAAAACTGTACATAGTACTTCATGTATGCGAGAAGAGAGGTAGTGTCGGCCAATGTGTTGTGCGGCTTATATCGACGTTGGGAGCAACCAGCTCCATTTTACATGCTTTTCACAAGTGTGATTCTCACTGGACAGCGGTGACTAGCAAATTAATGGTGATCATTGTTTTTTAAATGCTTTGTCAATACGACAACTCATTTTATTAATATTCAGCCTCCCATCTTACCAAACTTACCAAACAAGCTGAACGTCAGGACAATTCACCAGGAAACCCAACTGGGCACATGGTGAAGTCATCTTGCCTCTTGCTCTGGATGACCTCCTTGTCAGACACTAGGTAACAATATCCCAGGGCATGGTCCATGGATACCAGCTACATGCACCCTTCATCCATAGACAGTGGCATCCAACATCTGCCAACCCATCCTGACCATCATCACACCTCTCTGATGGCAGCCTGCTTAGGAAGCATAGACATGAACGTTGCTGGGCACAGATGCAACTAACATTGAGAAGCCTGCAGCAGGGATACAGCGTCTACAGGGGCAGGCACCCCACTCATGGATTGGACCAGGCTGTTTCTCAAGACTGCTCACTCGCTTGCTTTATCTTTGCACAATTACTACCTTCCCACATGCTCACAATATCCATGCCTTGCATTGTCTTAAGTCTGTTAGCATGTTGATAATTCATCCACAGACTAAGGTTATCACTACTGCCATTTTGAGGTGCTCATTAGTTTTAATATACAGCCAACATGGTTGTTAATTTTTTTCAGCAGGAATCTGAATGGACGGGCTGGGGGCAGACATCTTGCTGTATCGCACCCCAAGGCACCAATTTAACAAATATAGCATTGTCTAGCTGCCTGCCCAGCAAATAGGCTGCACCTTCACACAAGCAAATGGCCATGTCAAAAACTAGTGGGGGCTGACCAGATTGGTGGGGTTAGGAAGGAGTATTGACTGCAGGGTACTGTCACTCAGTTTGGAGGTAGGTAGGAGGGGGTACAGCTGTACCATCCGTCATGGGTACAGTGCTCATACAGTCCAAGGGCTTTGACTCGGTCATTCATCCATTCTGGGACTCTCAGAGCCAGGGGTCTGTCCAGTACAATCCAGGAAGTATAAAGCAGTCTGTAGGACCAGCACAGGTAATCTGGAGAATCACATAACATCAGTCAGGAAGCTGCCAAGACAGCAGTCAGGGGCCTGTTAGTCATGTCTAGTGCTGGCTCATCAAAGTTAGTCAGAGGTTTAGGGTGTTACAGTCCTGGGTGACCACTGACAATCTGTCAGGAGAGATCAAAGAGGCCTAGTTGGGAAAATGCTAGAAGAGGTGGTGTGGGTCAAGGCCAGAAGGAAAAACAGAGGGAGGAGGGAAATTCGGGGAGAGTGGAGGGAATTGTGGAACAGCAACAGAGAGCATGGTAAGCTGTGGGAGGAGGGTTATTAACTGTGACCTTAGCCTCCGTAGACAGAGTGCAGAGGAGAAGAATGCCAATAGCAAGGTGTTTGTGGGCAGGGAGGACAGTTATAGATTAAATTTAATATGGTGGTCTTCAAAATGGATGAATGGTTGGAAATAGGCAGTCGGGGTAGTGAGAGGTAAAAGGAGATGTGTAAGCTCTTGTGGGGGCATGGGGGAATACCTGGTGGCTAGATGAGACACAATGCTAACAGTGTCTACTCAACTTTGCTTCCTCATCTGTAGATGTTATAATGGACTGAGTTGCAGGCAGTGTGAAGTTTCGAGTTTGATGTGATTCCAGGGTGATGAAGGTACTGCAGGTTCTCCCTTCATGATGAAATTGGGTGGTAACTCAACCTTCATCAGGTTGCTGCACATACTGAGCCTGAATGCTAAAGTGTGATACAAACACATTCTCCATGATACCCGTCCAACCTGGTGTGTGCTCAACCTCATCTGCAGGGTATCCATTCCATAACCCATGACCATTCTGAGGCCAGAGATACTGTTTTGTTCCTTCAGTGCCCAATGTAGGTCCTGACCAGCCAGGGTGATGGGCGCTGCTGTTGGATCCATGATGGTCACTGTGGCTGAGGGTGAAGATGCATACAGCAGGATCACAGCCAACAGTAAGCCCAGGAGCAGCAGTAGGAAAGTCTAGAGGATGAGGAGCACTCAGCTCAGGGAGAGGTCACAGCGTGGGGCCCCTTAAGATGGGTGGGGTGTGCAGGAGGCAAGTGTTTCCAGCTCAGACTCCATTTCTTGGGGATGTGTGAGGTGCAATATCAATGCAGGCTCTAAATGTTCTTGGATACTGTGACCAAATTATACCCTCTGCTGAAATACCACCTGAGGGCTGCGGGAGTTGATATGAAGATCACTGACAAATTGAATGTCTACATGATTGGCACCTTCCAGGCAGTGAGAAGTAACCTGGTGGGATCTCTCAGTCATGCTCCCACAAATGTATCAGGACAGTAATACCATCTGTGCGAGATCACAAAGATTCATTTTGATTCCTGATGACAAGGTCAGTGCAGGAGCCTGGGCAGTGGGATTCAGGAAGAAGGCTGGCATCCCCCAGCTGCAGAATACTATCAACTGCATACACGGGGCATAGAGAAGGCAGTATCACAGCCCTGTGGAATTCAGCAATAGGAAGGGCTTCCATTAGATTAATGTCCTGGTAACCTGTGATAATTGTTACAACATCCTGGAGGTGTGTGCCCATTACCCTGGCAGCTGCCATGACTTCTATATTGTGAAACGACTCTTGTGTACCCGGTGTACCTGAGGGTCCAAAGGCCTTATGAGGTCTGTGACTCAGGAATAAGGACTACTCACTGTAACAATGTCTCATAACAGTTTTACACAACCTCCTAGCTGATTTGGGGCACAAGTTTAATGCCACTGACTTGAAACGTTCACGCTGTTTTCTCTCCACAGATGCTGTCAGACTTACTGAGTTTGTCCAGCAATTTCTGGTTTTGCTTGTTTAATGCCACCCATGTCTTGGGCAGGGCGGTGGTTGGACTGAGCTGTGGGGGCCTTCCTGTGCTCTGTCCAATTGGAGCAGGCAATGAGGAGATGTGATAGATGCTGAAGAACTTGGGGTGTGGAGGCGATCATCTGAACAGGACAAGGACCCTGGGGAGAAGGAACCTATATCTGTCCATAACAGAGCTCAGTTACATTTGGCACTACAGAACGTCATTGACTGTCAATTCCAATAGATGAGAGCTGGGTTCAGCATACAATCATAGACTGCAAATTACTCTTTGGTCCTGACAATGAAATCTGGTTTGCATTGTGAGCTGTTGGTTTTGTTTCTGCTCCCTTTTGCTTTCTGTAAATAGAAGTTTTTGTTTGTGTTTGTATTTGTATTTGTCCAACTGCTTGCCTGCTGGACACTGACAAGCTCCAAGTATCCAGTGGACACTAGGGAGAGAGTAACAGTGACTTACAGCAGGTGGTTCGAGGAGATGGAGTTATAGACAGGTGAAGTGTGTGACCTAGTGGATAAACAGTGACTAGGATGAGTGAATAGGGTTGCATATGTGAGGGAATGTCAGCCCTGTCAACCATGTGGCATGGGCAGCGTGGCTTTAAGCCATAAGACCATAATAAATAGGAGTGGAAGTAAGGCAATTGGGCCCATTGAGTCCACTCTGCCATTCAATCATGGCTGATGGGCATTTCAATGCCAATTACCCAAACTCTCCGCGTATCCCTTAATTCCTCGCAAGATTAAGAATTTATCAATCTCTGCCTTAAAGACATTTAACGTCCTGGCCTCCAACTGCACTCCATGGCAATGAATCCCACAGGCCCACCAGTCTCTGGCTGAAGAAATGTCTCCTCATTTCTGTTCTAAATTGACCCCCTCTAATTCTGAGGCTGTGCCCACGAGTCATAGTATCCCCGTCTGACAGAAACAATTTCCCAGCATCCACCCTTTCTAGTCCATGAATTATCTTGTAAGTTTCTATTAGATCTCCCCTCAATCATCTAAACTCTAATGAATACAATCCCAGGATCCTCAGCAGTTCATCGTATATTAGACCTTCCATTCCAGGGATCATCCGTGTGAATCTCTGTTGGACACGCTCCAGTGCCAGTATGTCCTTCCTGAGGTATGGTGCCCAAACTTGGACACAGTATTCTAAATCAGGCCTAACCAGAGCTTTATAAAGTCTCAGTAGCACATCACTACTTTTACATTCCAACACTCTTGAGGTAAATGACAACATTACATTTGCTTTCTTAACTACGGATTCAACCTGCAAGTCAGCCTTTAGAGAATCCTGTACTAGCACTCCAAGATCCCTTTGTACTTTGGTTTTATGAATTTTCTCACCGTTTAAAAAATAGTCCATGCCTGTGTTCTTTTTTCCAAAATGCAAGGGCTTTGTGGTTGCAATGACATGATGTTGGCAGTGATGGGCAACACTGGATTGTCCAGGTGCACTACAGCCTTTCAAAGATGGCATGGTTACAAGGGATGGTGGTCTTTAAGTGGATATCTCTGAGTGGCGAGGTGTTCTGATTTTCACCCATGGTAAGGTGGACTGGAAATCAGGCATGGGAAATATCATAAGGATAGAATAGTTAATTAATGAGATGAATTTGACAAAGCATGTGAGAGAACCCCTTACACCTCGCAGGAAGTAACTCACCAGAAAACAGAATGTAACCTGGACATGGCCTCACACAATGCAACCTTCTGCCCGAGGTCAGACTTTCTGGAATCATGATGTGAAACTTGTTGGAGCATCAATGAAAATTTGTTGTCGAATCGGGATTTATAACAGGAGAAAAAAAACATTAAATTAGCAGAAGCTAAGTTGAATAAGTTATTAAAAAAAAATTAGTTTATACATTTTTGGCCAGTTCAGAGACCTGACTGAAGTCAACAGAAATTATAAACTCTCCAGTAAGGACGTTGTTCAAAACCAGTAAAGAAATAAGTACCTCAGAGAAAGATATTTTGTGAAACCTTCCAGACCAGGTCTGTTAGTTAGAACTCTAGGTATTAAAAAAGGAAGAAAGTTTATGTTGTTAGTGGTGTGAGGAGCCTGGGGAAAGACTGTCACAGCTCACAGGACCAGAACAAAGAAGAAGAATTTCAGTCAAACCTACAGATTGTATACGAGCAAAGGCTAAACTGATTGGGAATGTGCTCATGACAGTTTACAAGAAAATGAGGGATGGTCTTGTTGAAGCACATAGGATTCTGAATGTACTTGATAGGGTAAATGCTGAGAGAAAGCTTCCCACTATGGGAGAGTCTAGGACCAAAGGGTGTAGTCTCAGAATGAAAGTGCATCAATTTAAGACTGATAGGAGAAGGAATTTGTCTCTCAGCAGGGTTTAAGATTTTGGAACACCTTGCCACAGAGACCAGTGGGGGGGAGAGTTCTTTTGTATATTTACGGGATGGATGGACGGACGGACGGATATTCTTGATTCATGGGGGAAAAGACAGGAAAGTGAACGTGAGGAATGTCGGATCAGCCAAGATCCTATTGAATGATGGAGCAGGCTTGAGGGGCTGAACCCCCTGCTCCTATTGTATTTCTTATTGTCATAACTTCTGTTTTATTGTTAAAACTGAAACCACAGCCTGGTGTGTTGAAGTCTTAGTGAAAGGCTAGCATGTTCATTAAAAACAAAATAGGATCAATGAACCCAGATTTCATTCTGGGATTTGATTTGTCTAGTCATAACATCAGCTAGGATCACAACATATTTGTCTCCAATTAAGATCAATCATACTTTGATACTAGTTCCTTTGCTCTTGCTGAAATAAACTATTTATAACCCTGGTATACTGCGTGGAATTTGACTGAGTGCTGGCCACTCCGGGTCTATGAATAATTCCTGATAGAGATGAGTTTTGGGGAAGGATATTGTGGTTTTCCCCTCTTCAAAGTGTTTGAAGATGGGGGTGGGGTTTGTAAAACAAATCTTCTCACCACTTTCCTACATACCTCTGACTAGTTTTGCATGTTCCAGGATGGGGAAGGTGTCAGGCACCCTGTCCATCATCAGACTCATGAGGAGTCCTCTCAAAGGCCTCAAAAGATCTGAGTCCGTGATGCCTTCTCTGAACATTATAATAAGAAAGTCATGGCAGCATCACATGGTGGAGTTAGGGGAAAACGACCAACTTCATTTAATAGGTCCCCAAACCTTACTAGTACGCCAGCATGTGTTTGTAAAGTCCAGTCCTTGGAGTTTAGTTTCCACATGACTTTGATAAAGTATATTTGGATATTAATTAAATGAACAGTACAAAACAAATAGAAGATATTATTGCAGGAGAAAGGATGTTAGGATTCAAGTCAAAAGACCCTCCTGGATTTTGCACTTTAAAGTCATGAATGAGGAGAGGAGTTGAGTCAGTGACAATAGAGACAAATACCTTAAACATCATAAAATATTATATTCATTTCATATTATTTCATGCTATTTTTTGAATTTGTTTGCTGCAATTTAACGTCATTGAAAGATTTGTCACGCCACTGTGGTTTTCATGACAAACGTAACAGTGACCCTTAAGCAGTTAAATAAAACAAGCATTTCATGAAGAAATGCATGTGCTGACATCAGTAATTTCTTTTACCAAATTGCAGACTTTCACGTATTATAATTAGTACCATCAAAATGGCCAAGATTATCAGTCAATTCTATTAATCTTACACAAGTGAATTCCAATTTCCAGGCATCTCCCAGCTATATGTCACTGGCTTATGTCAACAATTTTGTACAGTGTCCAAAAATATATTACTTTCCACTTTATTCAGCCGATGCTGCCATGGGAGAAATTATAGTGTCTCGCCTGTTCTGTAATTAGTCACAAGCTTCTTTATGATGCTCTGATGTTTTACTTTAAAAGATTTGTCAAAGGGAGCAAATGATGAAAAAATGTGCAAAATGTGTAATCTAATGAAGTAATCTAGTGCCACAATCTGACCCTTTACCACCACCACCTGGAAAGAGCTTTGTCCGGATGGCCACTTCTGAAGTGATGTTGGCCAATGGCCAGAAGTCACAGTGTTTCTGCCTGCTGGGAAACACAGTAGCCTCTTCAGCTCCAGAAGATCCAGTTCAAACTTGAAATGTTGCCCTTTCCTTTGGGATTCTATTATCTGACCTTCAGATCTAACTCTGTGCTGTACTTCTATAGCGCTTTTGTAAAAGTTAAGAAAAATATTAATTAAGGAAAGCAAAACTTTTTCCAGTTAATCATTTCTGTGTATACAGACAGAGAATCACTTTAACATCCTTCTACAGGTCGAGAAAGGACATTTCTCCCAATGAACTAATGACCAGTTAACACCACAAATCATTGTCCTGGCTTGGGAGTGCTGTCTTCTTCAGAAAACAAATTTCTTTCATAGGACATGACCATAGTTATGAGTCTACCTTTTCCTCTTCCCTTATACAAGTACAAGATCAATGCTAAGCTAGGCATAAATGCCTTTGTGTTATAAGTGGAGTCAAATTTGTAATGCTTTTCCAGAATTTTTGTGTTTTGCTTTTGATTTCCAGTGTTCATAGTTTCACATCATTTTTGTAAATTCAAAACGTCAAAGGTTATATTTAAAAGCAAACTGAAAAATATTTTCTTCAAGTGCTGCCTAAGTACAAAGTCTAATTAGGACAGGCACACTAGATGAGTTACTTCAGGGACAGAGGCACCTCAATTGTGCAAGTTTTCCCTGTTCTGGGATCAAGGATGGTGCTGCTGTCAGTGGTTGTTAAAATGGAGTAGTTGAAGGGGGCAGGCATCTCATTACATAATCTCTGCATTTTATTATCTGCATATTCTTGATGGATTAATATTATTCTTACTTTTCGTATGATCCTCCCCAGGTCAATACCAATAAGACATTTTTATTTATTTATTTTGGGTTTTTATATTCAGCTGAGTGCTATAAGATGAATGCAAAATCAGGAATTAAAACTCTAAGTCAGTATAGGATACAAAATAATAATCAAAATACGATGCCTTAAAGACTTTCACCATACAGCTGTTCCGTATGTGAATGTGAGAGCGATGTAGCACTTTACAAATTCTCTTGGGAACGTCTAACTGACTTCACCTGCCTAGAATTACTTTGCAGTTATTATTAGTACACAGCCATTGTACACACGAAACACAATGTGATGCTGAGCTGTATTAATGATTGAGCAAAAAAATTGACCTGAACATCAAGCAGGGTGCCATGGGAACTGACATACTGACTAAGCAGACAAGTTGCTAGATTGATGTCTACCTAGCCAGAATCCAAGGCTAAATGATTTGTTTGGTACAATATTTTGTTGGGTTTTGTCTCATCTTGATTTGATTCAGATTGCAATCAGGTATGTTTAATAAAGAGAAGTTTGAAAGGAAAAACAATTCACATGGAATATTTTAGAACGTCCAGACCTCTTGATCAACATCTTTAATTTCAAAATGAAATATGTTCCGCTTTGAAACTGTTACAACCGTCTGAGAAATTTTGATAAACTACTTTGCAGTTTAGACAAACACTTTGAACTACTCATTTTTTTGTCAACAATTCAACTCTCTGATAAAGTTTCCATATGAATAGTAATTACTGCTGCATACCTTGTATAAGGAATGCAAGTGAAAACACTAGCATGTATTGAAGATCAAACTGTGGTTTCAGCTGAGAGTTTTAAACTTAGTGCCAATGTCTGGTTGGGCCTGTAGGGTATTTCAGTTTTAGATGACCATGAATCATTACACAGGCAAACTAAAACCTTGAAGTAGAATGGTATGTTGCAATGTCTTATTCAATGCAAGGATGTGATCCTTCACAGTGAAACACAATAGCCCTCGCAAATGACAACATGTATAACTATGATCCAATGGGTAGAAACTTTGGTGTATGCCCAGAGCTATGAAAGGATGGGTGCAGAACTTAGGATGTCAGTCCAGCAAAAGTTCAGTTTCACGATGGTGTGCTTATGTTTTGCTATTAAGCTCCAGAAATGTTTTGGTGAGTTTTAGCATTCCTGACAGGTACCTTTTTTCATTTTCATTAGCCTGCCATGAGTACTTGTTAACACTCCAGTCCACTGAAGTTATGTTTGCAGGCACAATTCTAGCAGGGTAGACTTCTTTCAAGCTGTAGTGAGTACAAACTTCTTCCTTTCCTTGGCTGCTTCACAGTAAAGCTGTTTTATAGTACAAACACTTAACAGTGTGAAGTTCGATGCGTGACCAGGTCAATCAGCTCAGGAGAAATGTCAGTCATGTACAGTCTGGGTGTTTGCTGTAGTTCTTAAGTGTGATAGTACAAGGGGTGAAGGCTGAATGGGCCCACTAACCTGTTCAAGCAAAGCAGTCCCACTGGCTGACTGGGTCAAGCAAACAGGACTCAAATGAAGTGGGGTCTGAAATGTCATTTCAGTACAGTGAAAAGAGAGGTCTATTGAGAAGTTTCATGGAAAACTTGGATGAAAAGTAATATGGAGCATAATTTAATGTGTGTAACTGGCAGGGCCACTTGAAGGATCTTGTGGATTGGAAGTAGTAAATAGAAGCAGAGGAGAGAGGGACAGTGATAGGCGCAAGGGGGACGGAGAGGGTATGAGCTGTATATTTAGGGTGGAGCACGTAATGGTGATGTTAGATACACTGGAGAAGGAGAAAGATGAATTGAATAAGGGCAGTGCAAGGGTAAGACTGCACAAGGAATCTGGATGGAGTTGGGATTAAGGAGATGTACAGGACTTTCAAGGGTGATAATGAAAGGTCAATAGTAATGAGGATTGGGGAATTGGAGAAGGCCACTGGAAATGCCAGAAGAAAGAAGAAACTATCTATATGTGTGGGGGCAAAGGAATATTCTAGAAGGCAAGGACAAAGATGTCATTAACTCAAATGAAAAGTTTACAATCACCATCTTTTTTTAAATCAGTTATCAACTTACAGCCTCCCAGAGACTGTGCAATCACAAGTCAAAGACTTAAGACCAGTTTGCACATATTCCTGCACAGTGTAACTGAGGGAATTGAAATCAAAACTGAAAAGTATCATTGCACGAGCACTCAATTAAGCATTGAAGGAAATCACACACTGCAGGATAAAGATGAACAATTCTTACAGTTCCAAATACTAGCATCCTAAATATGTTTTCTTATTTGTTAATCTTTGATTAGAAGACCACTTAAGAATTGCTCGCAGTGGTGAAGGTTCTGGGAAGGAGTTATTCCATGTTCAGCCATGCAGTATATGTGATTGTTAAAGACATGAGCATGAAACCATTAAGCAGTCTGTAGATTCCAAGGTCATCTGTCTCTATCCCAGGGGAAAATGATATTCACCAAGAGTCACATTTTGCTGATTGCCTGATGCATGGAAGCCAATGTAAAGATCAAGGCTGCAACTATATTGCAAATGGCAGCATCTGGAAAGGAAAGATCAGTCATGGATCAAGGTGGATGCAACTCATCATGTGGAGGAGACTGCACGGCAGGCTTTCACCCAAGACATAAGGACCTGTTGACTATGTTAAGATGTCAAATGGAAAACATGCATTTCATTTTTGATATTTCTTCAGAGCAGTACTTCAATGTCAGATGTCTGACCAACTTGGTAAAACTGATACAGTTGATGGGTTAAGAAGAAGAAAGTGGATGAGGAAAAGAAAGGAAAAACAACATCAACAGAACCAGAGATTTGGGGCTCAGGAAGCTGCATTGTTGGATCAGCAAGCATCTTCTGAAGAGGGGAGCCAATGTTGTCTTTATCATTGAGCAGTATAGTGGGGGAGGCTGTACCAAAGGCATTGCAGCTACCTGCAACTGACTGAAAGGGAGTGCTGGAGGCACCTTCACATTACTCAGGATCAATTACAGTTATCGCTTACTGGAGGCAGTTCTGCAGTCCTCTGGCTTCGGTGAAAATATCGTGTCAGTGGCAGTGATGAGCACTGTGCAAGGATCCACACAAAGCAGCTACCAAGAAAGGTTCAGGATTTTGACTCGGTGACAGGGAATTATTTGAAATTAAGGACCTCTTAAAACTATTTTTTCTAGAATTTTCTATGTAGCATGAGATTTTATTTTAGCTATTACATTAATGACAAGCCTTCCAAATTTCTGGTAAATAAAAACAATAGGAAGGGACAAAAAACGCCATAAGAATTACCAGGTCACCGACGTCACAATATTCCATTAAAGTGATGTCAAAGATGTTTTCGGTGCGATATGTACTCTCTGATCAATAATGCACTTGGGAAAATGGGAAGCTTTGATCTTAGATGGAATGGCAACTGACCTTCAGATAAAGGTGGGCAAGGGAAAAACATTCATCCAGATATGATGAGTGGCTGTCCCATGGTAATTGGCTCAACGGTTTCAGACAAACAGATTGCAGCATAGATTACAAGCCCCAAAAGTAAGGTATTTTAACAGGAATATGAAACGTCACCTTCTTGGACAAGAGCAGAAATTCCCCTACATCAGCCTGAAGAAAGAACAAAGACTGTCATCATTAAAGACTGCGAACCAAAGATCTGATGTTTTATATCAGAGATCAACACCTCACCACTCCAATCCATAGGGATCCACTACTTCTGACTCTCCATTTTATGGAACATCTTTGGTATCACCAAACATGCTTAGCTGTCACAAGTCAAGTATTTTCTTTCTTTGTAGAATTAAGTAATGCATTGCTTCAAAAACTCTGTTTCTTAAGAAACTATCTGAAAATTCCTTATGAATAGTTGACTGCCTACATAAGGTAACAGGGGCCATGAATTCCCAAAATCTAACGGAAGGATAAAATTCCAGGCCAGATGGTGTGGAACTTGCAAGTGGCAGTCTTTCAATGCATCCTGTTGTCCTTGTCTTTCTAGGTGGTAGAGGCCATGGTTTTGGATGGTGCTGTCAAAGGAGACTCAATGAGTTACTACAGTGCATGCAGTGAATGATACACACCACTACACCATGTATCACTAGTGAAGGGACTGAATATTGAAATTGGTGGATAAAGTGCGAGCCCTGGATGAATGTTGAGCCTCTTGAGAATTGTTGGAGTTACACTCACCAAGGCAAGTTGAGCATATTACATCAGATCCTTGTCTTATGACTTGCAGATGGTTTCAGGCATTGGGAAGACAGAGGTAAGTTAGTCAGGGCAGAATTTATCTCTGACATGATTTGCTGCTTCAGTACTTATGTGGCTAGTCCAGTTCAGTTTTTGCTCAATGGTAATTCCAGGATGTTGACAGTGGGGGATTCAACAATGGCAATGGCATTGAATGTCCAGGAAAAAAAATGGTTGGATTTCTCTTGTCGAAGTAAAGTACTTGGCACTTGAGTGAAACGAATGCTTTTTGCCACTTAGTGAATCATGGATGTATTGGTGGTAATCTTCCATGGATTTATGGTTTCTGGAAAAATCCCAGAAGTGTGGAAAACTGCCAATGTAACACCTTGATTTAAAAAGGGAAAGAGACAAAAATAGCTAACAATTGGTCAGTTAGTTTTATATCTGTTATTGGGAAAATGTTACAGTACATTACAAATGTAATATCAGATCATTTAGAAAATAAAAAAAATCAAGCAGAGTCAACATAGCTTCTTGAAGGGGAAATCATGCTGGACAAATGTACTAGAATTTTTTGAGGAGGTAACAAGGGGGATTGATAAAGAGGAAACTGCGAATGTCATATATGCTTGGATTTTCAAAACGAGTTTGGTACCACACAGTAGGTGGTACCTTATAAGATAGATATTGGAAGTAGTGTATTAGCATAGATGGAGGATCTAATAGATGACAGAGAGTTGTGATATGGGTGGCATTTTTAGGATGGCAAACTGTAACAGTGGAGTGGCACAGTGACCAATGCTGAGGCCATACTTATTTATATCAAGGGCTTGGATAAGGAAATTGAATGTACTACTGCCAAGTTGCAGAAGATACAAAAATAAATGAAAGGTAAGTGATGAGGATAACACAAAAAGTCTGCAGAGGGCTATAGATAGGTAAAATAAGTGGGCAAAATTTTGACAGATGAAATATAATGCGGAAAAATTCTTGATGGTAAGAATAGAGGAGATGAATATTATTTAAATGGAAAAAGACTTCAGAAGGCTACAGATCAGACGGGGTTGGGAGTCCCTATCCATGCATTATAACAAACAAGTTCAGCAGGTAATAGGCAAGTCAAGTAGAATGTTGGCCTTTTTTTCAAAGGGAATAGAATATAAAAGTTAGGATGTTTTGGTAAAAATATACAAGGCACTATTCAGATCAAAGCTAGAAAAACCGTGAACAATTTTGGGCTCCTTACTTAAAGAAAGATATCCTGGCATATGTCAGTGAGCTGATGTTGCATGAATGTTGTAGTCATTTTATGCCTTAAGTTGAATTATAGCAGATGTGTGAGAGCCAGTAGCATAGCTTTTGCAGTTTGGTGCATTGCCAGTGGTTGCAATGATTTACCTGATTGTTCACTTTCTCTGGCAAGGATCAAAATGGAAACTGCATTTCACAGGTCCCAAGTTGCCACTTGGGCTGATTTTTGTTGAGATTATTGAGCGTTTGTACCCTGAATGGCTCTTCTTTACTCAACTCTGGCAACATCCAGCTGTTTTGTCAAAATGAAATTTAACTTTATGCCATTTTGTCTTGATTTTTTCACCTACACGTATTACTATTTCTGGCTCCTTTTTCTGCTATTGGAAGAGCAGTTTGTGTGCAGTGTGACATTAATTTTTGTACTGGCCTACTTTCTGTACCTTCAGTGGATGTGATTCTCCACTCGATGATTGCCTTCTGTACATCTGTGCAGGATTTGCTCAATTTCTTTATGATTGCTTTGGCAATGTTTATTGCCACCTTAGCCTTTCTAACTAATTGGGGATTATGTGAAGAGCATATGTTGTGTTGAATTTCCCAGTATTTCATGCAGTGATTGAATTCTTCAATCATGAACAGAGGGCCATTGACGGACATGACAATGTCGGGAATACCGTAATAGCTGACGTGTGCTTTTATCCATTTGTCAATCTCAGTGTTGCAGTCAGCTTTTCCACCTCCTAGTTGTTGGAACAGTGTTCTACTGTGATAAGGTAATCCTGTGAGTGTGTAGAGATCTCTTTCGAGCATTACCCTTGGTTGTTGTCATCAGCAATTCGGTAGATTGATTAACTGAGTATTCATTACAAGCACTGCAGCAGCTGTTTTTGTCCTTGATTTTGTTAGTCATGCTTGCCCATTAGAACACCTCTCTTCTCTTCTTCAGATTTGATTCAATTCCCTGGTGGGATGCACTTTAGTGTCTCTCCTCCCAGTATACCTTCACAGTAACTTTTGTATTTCCTTTGTACAGAAGGCCACCTTGGGAAATCATATTCCCAACATTGTCTTGGAGCAATAGGTGTGTCCTCAATTCTTTTTAGCCATCCTTTACAATACTTCTTGCAACAATTGCATTGTGTTGGTAGTTTTCTTGATTTGAACAGAATCTTTGTCTGTTATATTTAATACCTTTGCTGGGTTGATGATTTTCAAAGCAGTACAAGCTGGCATTTCACATTGAATCAGGAAGACTTTATGTTCCACTGTGGCATTCACCACTTTCTTCATTGGGAGATCTGCTCTTGACAATATACATCCGCTTCCCTTGCTTGTATGACACATCCAGATAGCTCTGTCACTGGAGTGACAATCTTTGCAGATGCTTTCAGCAGATAATAGTGGCATGTGGAAAATGCTTCAAAGTGGCTTGTAGTTGGATTTGACTGTACTCTGCCTCTTCCATAGAGTCATAGAGTCATAGAGATGTACAGCATGGAAACAGACCCTTCGGTCCAACCTGTCCATGCCGACCAGATATCCCAACTCAATCTAGTCCCACCTGCCAGCATCCGGCCCATATCCCTCCAAACCCTTCCTATTCATATACCCATCCAAATGCCTCTTAAATGTTGCAATTGTACCAGCCTCCACCACTTCCTCTGGCAGCTCATTCCATACATGCACCACTCTCTGCATGACCAGCGACACGTGAATTCAAAAACAGCATTGGCAGTAACTGTGCAGGTTCTCTCTCTCTCCTGCACTGTCCTCACCATGTGCTTCCTTTGTCTGTTCTTCTCCCTTTTAAAACTGCTGTTGTTTTGACTTTTTTTTTCCCAAAGTTCCAAAACAATGCAACAGCATATAACACAGTAATTGCTGCTCCTGGAATTCGAGGAAATCACCTCCAGCACCTAAAATACCTCAAAAAAAGGAGCAGCTGTTACAGCCAGAAATTTTTCCCGTCCTCCATCTTGGATTACCCAGAATCCTATCAAGTAGGCATGGATGAAAATGTTCACAAGGAAAGACAATGACTCGGCACTCTTTTTTTCAAACTGGGTAAAACGTTTTTCTGTTTCTGTCAACACTGTGAATGCAGCTGCAACTTGTTGACATCGCTGCATTAGGGGCAGCTACAATTCCTGGTTTCACATTGTAGGGTCATTTCATCATTTACGCTGTAGTATTTCAGCACTGATGTTGCTATCATTAGTTGCTTGATTTTAGTGAAAGCTGCTTCTTGTCAGTAACCATCTAGGGATGGTCAAGATTTTACCTTTGTAAATTATGGCTAAATTCCTTCCAGGCTTAACATAAGGTTTGCAATTTTTGTGAAGATTTGTAACTCAGGTTGTGGTTCAGATTATAAGTTTGCTCACTGAGCTGGAAGGTTTGTTCTCAGACATTTCGCCACCATGTTAAGTAACATCATCAGTGAGTCTCCGTTGAAGTGCTGGTATTCTGTCTCACTTGCCATTTATCTGTCTTGGCCTGTTGTGGTGGGTGATATCCCTTCTGGATATTTTTTTGCAAGGTTGGTAAATAGGGTCTAAATCTATTGATGGAGTTCCAGTTTGAATGCCAGGCCTCTAGGAATTCTTGTGCGTAGCTTTGTTTAGCCGGTCCCAGATAGAAATATTATCCAAGTTGAACTGATATCCCTCTTCATCTGTGTGTAAACACAAAAGATATGACTGAACTATCACTAGTATCCATACACATAGACAACAAGGGACACCAGTTCGACTGGGACAATACATTCTTCCTGGGACAGGCTAAACAAAGACTTGCACAGGAATTCCTAGAGGCCTGGCATTCAAACCGGAACTCCATCAACAAACATATCGATTTGAACCCCATTTACCAACCTCTCAGAAAAAGATCCAGAAGTGATAACACCCACCACAACAGACCAAGACACACAAACAGCAAGCGGGACAGAACACCAGCACTTCAATGGAAGCTCATTGATGATGTTACATAGCATGGTGACGAAACATTTGAGAACAAGCCTTCCAGCTCAGCAAGCAAACTTACAACCCTAACATCAGGTTGTGTGATCTTTTCAGACCTTTGTATAGATTATTTGGGTCAATGCATACTCTCACATTTCCAGGTTGTTTCACGGCTTCCATGCTCCTAATCCATTATGTAGGAGTTGTCATTTTCTTGATGAATTCCTTCTTTTCCAGTTCTTCTACCTTTGCTTTGAGGCAGGCCTTAAGGCAGCTAGAACCTTGCACAGCTGAATTGCCATTGAGCCCTTGTCTACTTTGAAATTATATTTTCTTGAAAGATATCTCAATGCCATGAGTGTATCTTTACGCTACCTACAAAACATTCCATAGTCCATGTTTTTGGAATGTTGTGATAAGTTCAAATATTTTTTTGCACCAGTGTAAGGTTTAGATTTTCTTTGGTTAAGGCGAGGAACATTCACTTATTGTCTGCTGTGGAGCTCCAGATCTTCGCTTGTGTTATTGTAATGGAATGCAAGCATTCTGGTCTCTTGGCATGTGCATGATGCAATCATATAGCTCTATCCTTACAATTGAGCTTTGTTGGGCCACTTTCCATAGGTCTGTGAAGGTCATGATGCTGCATGATACAACAGGGTCTATCTGACACTTCATGTTGTCACAATGCTCTCCTTCTGCAGTCCTCATTTAAACAGTCACGATCCACATCTCAGCTATCGACTTAACTGAGTCATCCTATTGTGTGGTCTATAGTGATTTGTCAGAATCTTCTATCATTATGTCTCCAATGGCCATCTGTACCTGCTTGATGTGCATTATCTTAGCCAGACACAGTGTGCAAAGTGTTTCAGCTTCCTACATTGCTTTCCACACACTTTCTTCTCCTTTGCATGATGTCTTCTGCAGTATTTGCATTCTGCCCTTTGTCTGGGATTGTTCTGCCCTATGTGCCTGGATGATCTGTCAGCTTAATGCAAAACTTGGTCTGCTCTGTTATGAACATGCTGTTGATCTACATTCTCAGCATCTCTGCACAAAACAATTGCTATTCTGAGTTAGGTTTGACTTCTCTCAACAGTTATGCTTTATCTTTTGGATCTCTTATTACTAAGGCAATCCTGCGTCTAGTTCGCTCATCCTTTAATTGCACAAACTGACAGGTTTCTCCGTGCTGCATTAATGATGTTGCACATCAATCAATTGACACATTTTCACTTTGTTCTCTCATATTGAATGCATACCATTCACTTGGAGTGTAAATGTGCTTCAAAACGTTAAACATTTCTTCGTGTAGTTTTCTGCTCTTCAGAGAGATTTAATGTAGAATATATTTTGAAACGGTCTCTTCCCAGCAGTGATACAAGTGTAGCGGTTTGCACTTGCTCTAGCTTGCGCAACAGAACAGTAGCTATTGCATAATTCTGTCATTGGTGATGGAAGAATTCCTAGTTTTGCATCATATCTACAGTCCTTTGAACAGGAGTTGGGAGGGAAGAAGCTGCAGCTATTATCTCTTAAGCATTGTTTTCATTGTGATGTTCAGGTTTTTTTTGCCTCTGGCAGTTCACAGCCTTTCAACTGTGCTCTTTATTTCAGGTCTGAATACACACAACTCCTGACACCATGTTTCAAGTGTAGAATATAGCAATGTGAAAAATACAAGGATTTTATTGAAATAACACTTAAGTTAGCTGTCTATAGGGTTTGGGTATCACGATAGAGGTCACATGACTATGGCAGACTGGAACAGACATTCGTAAATGATTGCATTTCAAGCCAAACACTTTCCATCTGCAGTTTCTCCACATCATAAGAAATGGTTCTGAAAAGAGCAGTTGTAAAACTGACATAATTACTTGCAGATGGTCCATTTCCAACTCCTCTGGAATTTATCCTCTAAAAGGCTTTCCTTTTGTACAATATATTTAATGTCATTAAACATATGTGCCTTGCTTTTGGTATTCCATGTAATCCCTTTTAGATTTGGGAAAGAGGGATTATTTATTGCTCTCAAGCAGCACCATCTTTCTGGCAATTGCCTGGTTTGTTGGTCGTGCTCTTTTTTGTACATCTTCATTTAATCCAATGTTTATACATTTCAATACAATTTTCTGGCACGGTTTGTAAACAGAATTTCTGAATGCTTGTTGCAGTCCCCAACAATTATTAACTGTGGCTACATTCCCTTGCTCATTTCCTTTCTTATTGATGGAAATATTTATTTTCTCAATTACATCTTTCATGACTTTGTGATTGTTAGCGCAAAAAAAAGTCGATTTTGTTTTCTCAAAAAAAAACACCTGAATGGTTTATCCTTCCTGAAGAAGGTTATTATTAAACTTTGTGGCTTTAACACTGTTTCAATTATGCAATGTTCCTCAGTAAATATCCTGTACCTGGAGCAAAATTAAAATCTGTATGACCTATGGAAGAGATTAGAATCGGAAGGGAATGATTAGATTGGATTGTCCCCAAAACAGGCATAAGGTTTGGGATGCACACTTATCCTGTGCCCGTTCAATGTAATGAAGATAGCATGATGCCTGTTTATAATCATGAGAGCTTTGTGCAGCCAGCAGTAACTGCGGTGTTCATTAGCTGCAGGCATCACCACAGGAATCCAATATTGTTCATTTCCAGCATTATTTAAAGCTAGCCTGTACTAAAGGGGAGATGCATTATGCTGCTGGAGTTAGCATTGTTTAGAACAGCACTTCGTAATAGGTAATAAGGGCTGACTATTGGAGGCAACATACATCAACATTTTCAAACAGTGCCCTGGAGATCTTGGTAAAAGAGTTACAAAGGAAAAGAAATGTACTGTATCCGCAGGGGTCATGTACTGGTACGTGATGAGAAGGCAGTTTAAGCAAATAGCCATTGAGGTAATTCACAGGAAAAAAACCCCAAAGCCTTGGATGCAAATTTGTAAGTTTAATGATCCCACACAAATAGTTAGGTACCATCAATGCACCACCAAATGTTATATCATACGAACTGCATGGCTAACCTCTGCCGCTGTTTAATGTACTGCAATGCCAGCTCTAACCGTATCAACAATCTCTATCAATCAGAATTCAAACCGAACATTCATATGTATCACTTCATCCCACACTTGACACCATTGCAGCCTCACCTATTCTTCATTACCTTCATATGCTGCCAGATATTGAACCAAGGCAGCCACATAATTTACTCTGACTGTAAAATACTCAATGCACACCTCCCTTTCTCTTACAGTAGATAACATACTGTAGAATTCTGGGTATTCCAAGATGGAGGACAGGAAATATTTCTGGCTGTAACAGGCTGCTCCTTTTTTGAGGTATTTTAGATGTTGGAGGTGATTTTCTCGAATTCCAGAAGCAGCCATTACTGTTTTACATGCTGTTGCATTGTTTTGGAACTTTGGAGGAAAAATATTCAAAGCATTGGCACTTTTAAAAGGGAGAGGGTGAGACAAAGGCAGCGCATGGTGAGATCAGTGCAGGAGAGAGAGAGCGAGAGAAAAACCCACACTGCTAACTACATAGCAGTGAACCTGCGCAGTTACTGCCTTTGTTGTTTGAATTCATGTATCGCTGGACATCGGAGTGCATCTGGGAAAATGATCAACCAGTGAAATTTACAACTGATCTGGCAGGAACCTGTTTGGGAGAGTTCACATCATAAAGACAGATAAGTGAATAGTTTTAAGTGTGTCCTTTCTATGAGTCTGCAGTAGTGAGTAGTGTGGGTTTTTTCTTGATTATATGTTTTATTGAGATATGTCTCTTGATTAAATTTAAAAATATAAGCCATAAGTATTAAGTTTACCTGCAGCAGTGTTTTGTAGAGGAATAAGACTGGGCTATTTTCTGAGTCTGCAGATTGGAAGAAGCAAAAATGGCCCCTCTCGCTGAGAGTAAGTGTTAAATTTTCCAGAGTAGTTCCAGAGTGACATGCTCTTCTTGTCAGATGTCGGAGTTCAGGGGGAGTTTACGTGTTACTGAGGATTATATATGCAATAAATGCCATTGGTTGTGAATTCTATCAGATCAAATAGATCGGTTGGAGAGACATTTAGAGGCAATGGGGAATTTACAAGAGCAAGGGGGTGTGATGGATGGCAGTTATAGGAAGGGGGAAAGTCTCAGATAAAATCACATAGATGGGTTAACTCCAGGAAAGGTAAGCGAGGTAGGCAGGTAGTGCAGGAGTCTTCTGTGGCTATCCCCATTTCAAACAAGTACGCTGTTTTGGAAAATACAGGGGGTGATGGATTCCCAGGGGAATGTAGCATGAACAGCCAAGTTTCTGGTATTGAGACTGGCTCTAATGCAATGGAGGTATGTTTAGTTCAAAGAGATCTATTGTGTTAGGGGTCTCTCTAGTCCGAGGCACAGACAGACATTTCTGTGACCAGCAGCGAAAAATCAGAACAGTGTATTACCTCCCTAATGCCAGGTTCATGGATGTCTCAGAGACGGTGCAGAATGTTCTTAAGTGAGCGAGGGCCCAGCAGGAGGTCATTGTACATATTGGAACCAACGACAGAGGAAGGGAAAAAGGATGAGATTCTGAAAGGAGAATATAGAGTTAGGGAAGAATTTAAAAAGGAGGTCCTTAAGAGTAGTAATATCTGGATTACTCCCGATACTGCGAGCCAGTGAGGATAGGAATAGGATGACAGAGCAGATGAATGCGTGGCTGAAGAGTTGGCGTATGAGAGAAGGATTCACGTTTCTGGATCATTAGAATCTCTTCTGGGATAGAAGAGACCTGTACAAGAAGGACAAATTGCTTCTGAATTGGAAGGGAACTAATATATTGTCAGGGAGACTTGCTCGAGCTGCCCAGGAGGATTTAAACCCAGTGAAATGGTGAGGAAAGAGATCAATCTGAGACTGGCCCAGTTGAGAAATGAAGCAAGTCAAACAGTCAGGGCAGGCAGGGACAAAGCAGAGAACAAGGTAGGACTGATAAATTAAGCTGCATTTATTTCAATGCAAGAGGCCTAACAGGGAAGGCAATTGAACCCAGGGCATGGTTAGGAACATGGGACTGAGATATCATTGTAATTACAGAAATGTGGCTCAGGGATGGGCAGGACTGGCAGCTTAATGTTCTAGAATACAAATGCTACAGAAAGGACAGAAATGGAGGCGAGAGAGGAGTGGGAATGGCGTTTTTGATAAGGGATAGCATCACAGCTGTACTGAGGGAGGATATTCCCAGAAATACATCCAGGGAGGTTAATTGGGTTATTGGATTGTACTATAGACTCCTCTAATAGTCAGTGGGAAAATGAGAAACAAATTTGTAAGGAGATCTCAGCTATCTGTACGAATAATAGGGTGATTATGGGAGGGAATTTTAACTTTCCAAACATAGACTGGGACTGCCATAGTGTTAAGGGTTTAGATAGACAGGGGTTTGTTAAGCACTTACAAGAAAATTTTATGATTCAGTATGTGGATGTACTTACTAGTGAAGATGCAAAACTTGATCTACTCTTGGGAAATAAGGTAGGGCAAGTGACTGAGGTATCAGTGGGGGAGCACTTTGGGGCCAGCGACCATAATTCTATTAGTTTTAAAATAGTGATGGAAAAAGATAGATCAGATCCAAAAGTTGAAGTTCTAAACTGGAGAAAGGCCAATTTTGACAGTATTAGGCATGAACTTTCAAAAGCTGACTGGGGGCAGATGTTCACAGATAAAGGAATGAGTGGAAATTGGGAAGCCTTCAGAAATGAGATAACATGAGTCCAGAGACAGTATATTCCTGTCAGAATGAAAGAAAAGGTTGGTAGGTAAAGGGAATGCTGAATGACTAAAGAAATTGAGGGTTTGGTTAAGAAAAAGAAGGAAGCATATGTCAGGATAGATCGAGTGAATCCTTAGAAGAGTATAAGGGCAGGAGGAGTATACTTAAGAGGGAAATCAGGAGGCAAAAAAGGGACATGAGATAGCTTTGGCAAATGGAGTTAAGGAGTATCCAAAGGGGTTTTACAAATACATTAAGAACAAAATGGGGAGAGAATAGGGCCTCTCAAAGGTCTCAGAGAACACCTCTGGGACACCCAGACCAACCAACCCAACCACCCTGTGGCTCAACACTTTAACTCCCCCTCCCACTCCACCAAGGATATGCAGGTCTTTGGACTCCTCCATCTCCAGACCACAACAAAATGACGGCTGGAGGAAGAACGCCTCATCTTCCGCCTCGGAACCCTCCAACCACAAGGGATGAACTCGGATTTCACCAGTTTCCTCATTCCTCCTCCCCCCACCTTGTCTCAGTCAAATCCATCGAATTCAGCACCGCCTGCCTAACCTGCAATCTTCTTCCTGACCTCTCCGCCCCCACCCCAGTCTGACCTATCACCCTCACCTTGACCTCTTTCCACCTATCACATTTCCGACGCCCCTCCCCCAAGTCCCTCCTCCCTACCTTTTATCTTAGCCTGCTGGACAAACTTTCCTCATTCCTGAAGAAGGGCCTATGCCCGAAACGTCGATTCTCCTGTTCCCTGGATGTTGCCTGACCTGCTGCGCTTTTCCAGCAACACATTTTCAGCTCTGATCTCCAGCATCTGCAGACCTCACTTTCTCCCCTCAAAGGTCTGCAAGACAGTCTTTGTGTAGAGCCACAGGAGATGGGGGAGATACTAAGTGTGGAGAAAGACATCAAGATATAGAATGTAGGGAAAAAGATGATGACATCTTGAAAAATATCCATATTCCTGACGAACAAGTGCTGGATGCCTTGAAACACATAAAAATGGGAAGCTAGGGAAGTGATTGCTGGGCGTCTTACTGAGATATTTGTATCATCGATAGTCACAGGTGAGGTGCTGGAGGACTGGAGGTTGGCTAACATGGTGTCACTGTTTAAGAAAGGTGGTAAGGACAAGCCAGGGAACTGTAGTCCAGTGAGCCTGACCTCGGTGGTGGGCAAGTTGTTGGAGGGAATCCTGAGGGATAGGATGTATATATATTTGGAAAGGCAAGGACTGATTAGGGATAGTCAATATGGGTTTGTGCATGGAAAATCATGTCTCACAAACTTAATTGAGTTTTTTGAAGAAGTAACAAAGAAGATTGATGAGAGCAGAATGGTAGACGTGATCAGTATGGACTTCAGTAAGGTGTTCAACAAGGTTCGAGCTGAAAATGTGTTGCTGGAAAAGCGCAGCAGGTCAGGCAGCATCCAGGGAACAGGAGAATCGACGTTTCGGGCATAAGCCCTTCCCCTTGGGAAACTGGTTAGCAAGATTATATCTATAGAATACAGGGAGAACGAGCCATTTGGATACAGAACTGGCTCAAAGGTAGAAGACAGAGGGTGGTGGTTGAGGGTTGTTTTTCAGACTGGGAGCCTGTGGAGGGCCACAAGGATCAGTGCTGGGTCCACTACTTTTCATCATTTATATAAATGATTTGGATTTGAGCATAAGAGGTAAGTTAGTAAGTTCGCAGATGCCGCCAAAATTGGTGTAGTAGACAGCGCAGAAGGTTACCTCAGATTACAATGGGATTTTGGTCAGATGGGCCAATGGGCTGAGGAGTGGCAGATGGAGTTTAATTTGAATAAATTACGAGGTGCATTTTGGGAGAACATATCTTAGTGGGACTTAATGGTAAGATCCTAGAAAGTGTTGCAGAACAAAGGGACCTTGGAGTGCAGGTTCATAGCTACTTGAAAATAGAGTCGCCGTTAGATAGGATAATAAAGAAGGCATTTTGTAAGCTTTCCTTTATTGGTCAGAGTATTGAGTACAGGAATTGGGAGGTCATGTTGTACCTGTACAGGACATTGTTTAGGCCACTGTTGGAATATTGCATGCAATTCTGGTCTCCTTCCTATCGGAAAGATGTTGTGAAATTTGAAAGGGTTCAGAAGAGATTTACAAGGATCTTGCCAGGGTTGGAGAATTTGAACTATAGGGAGAGGCTGAATAGGCTGGGGCTGTTTTCCCTGGAGCATCGGAGGCTAAGGCATGACTTTATAGAGGTTTACAAAATTATGTGGGGCATCAATAGGGTGAATAGACAAGTTCTTCTCCCTGGGGTCGGGGAGTCCAGAACTAGAGGGCATAGGTTTAGGGTGAGAGGGGAAAGATATAAAAGAGACCTAAGGGGCAACTTTTTCATGCAGAGGATGGTGCATGTGTGGAATGTGCTGCCAGAGGAAGTGGTGGAGGCTGGTACAATTGCAACATTTAAAAGGCACCTGGATGGATATATGAATAGGAAGGGTTTGGAGGGATATGGGCCGGGCACCGGCAGGTGAGACTAGATTGGGTTTTGATATGTGGTAAGCATGGACGAGTTGGACAGAAGAGTCTGTTTCCATGCTGTACATCTCTATGACTCTATACAGCTGTAGGTGGCAGGAGCTAACTGTAGGGGGACCCTGCATCGACAGCTTGTAAGCCACTTGGAAGTAAGTGTACTGCCATTATCAAAAGGGTCATTGATGGGGCTAGCAGGACTGAAGATGATGGTATTGTCATACCTAATCACAATTTATTTCATCCTCAGTAAGATGTATAGGCAAAAGTGAGGATTGCAGATGCTGGAGATTATAGTCGAGAGTGTGGTGCTGGAAAAGCACAGTAGGTCAGGCAGCATCTGAGGAGCAGGAGAATCGATGTTTTGGGCAAAAGCCCTTCACCGGTAAGATGAGGCCAGAGCACAGGGCAAGAACAGCGCAGATGCCAATTTCTCTGAGAATGGTTGGCTCTCAAATCCTGCTGCAGAATTCTCAAGTGAGGACTTCATTGGACTGTGATAACTGAGACAGTTGATTGGTCCACACAATAAAATTCCTGGTGAACTGGAAAAACCTGCTAGAAAGCCTGTACTCAATATCAGGAAGAATTGATCGGGCTGGTACCAACACGATGAAGGGTTTTGTTCACAGTAGGGAAGCCCATCCTTTTCAGAATGGAACTCTGTTATCACACTTATGTGCCCAACTTTACGTAACATGTGTTGGTCAATGTATCAGCTTCCATTGTAGCAAAAGCAACTTCCACTAGAATCTGTATTCTGCTGTGAAAGATCAGAGGTTTAGCTTCCTGCAATGCAAATTCTGATTGTTGCTGTCATGACTTTGGACACCAGTATTCAAAGGCACTTCCACAGTGTCACAATAATGCAACAATCTGCTCTTTAACAAATTAATAGGTTCACTGAGGTGCTATGCTGGCAAGTGGCAGTTTTTCAGTGGAGAATAAATCTGCGCTTTGCTCTCAGAGTGACAGCATTTGTCATTCTCACACTATGATTCAGGTAGTGCCCTTCCTGTTGCCTGTCTCCCAGACTAAGCCAGTGCAGTTGGAAGGCAAGACCTGAAGGCCCAGAGCATCTTGAGATTGACCTCATACTCCTCCTACACATGCTATCTGCAGGCTCCACCATTGATAGTCAGCAGCCTTCTACTAGTTCGGCTGCAGCCACTGGGATAGCACATCGCAGGTACACAAAGACAGGCAAAGACACCCATACGAAAGGAAGTAAGGGTGACTTTTTAAATGTTATATGAGAAAAACTTGCATGGTTTCTCTTAAAATTTTAGTTTAGTATCTGTGTTTTGTGATGGCATTTAGTTTTGTATTGTGACCAAGATGACAATACAATGACAATGGACAAAGGGAAGGATAGGAGTTTTGGACTATTGGTGAATATGGAATTGTATTGAGATTTCTTGTATTTTATTTGAATTAGATGTTCACCCAAAGCACAGGCAGAAAGGAGCTCATTAACCTTTAGAATCCTTTTCTCTTCCTCCTTGTCATCCCCACGTCTGCTTGGATTAAAATGCAATCATGTACAAATATCTGTTTTGTCTGCTGTAATCTTGTGATCCCCACTAGGGCCACACATCCCGGAAGCAGACATCTCAAGGTTCACTTCGATAAGTTTCTCACATTGAACATATTGCTATGCCGCACTTTCAAAACATGGTGTCGGAAAAGGTACTGAGGTGAGTGTTCAGTGATGAAATAAAAAACAGTTTGTGAGCTACCATTAAAAAAGACAAAAACAAGGGACATAGTGAAACCAATGTTAAATAGAAAATGGCTGCAGCTTCTCTCCTCTCATCTCGTATTCAAATGATTGGGGATATGAGGCAAAATTAGGAATTAATCCATGTAAAATGGCAAAATTATGCAATAGCTACCATTTTATTGAGCAAATCAAAACAAATATCAATTACTGCACTTTTATGCTTGTTTGGAAAAGACTGTTTAAAAGTGTATTCAACCTTAATTCTCGCTGAAGAGGAGAAATGGCACATGGCAGAAATTTTAAAGGTTTAAAAGAAAGCAACTTTTGAGCCCCAAGTGAAGATCGTGGATGAACAGTATGCTTTCAATATATCGGAACAAAGTCTAAAACTTGATCAACATGTACCATCATTAATTCAGGCTCGCAGAAACTTGTGAGCTAAATGGAAACAAGATTGTACTAGGAGTAAACAATCCAGCAGTGGCAGCAATCCTACTGAGATGAAACAAACTTAACTCGGGTTAGCAATTGTTCTGTGCAGAGGTTCCAAGGATGTGGATCAACAACTGGAATGTGCTCATGGCAGAACAGACCAGGTTTGCATTAAGCTGACAGATCCTCCAGGCACACAGAGCAGACCAGCCCCAGACAAACGGCAGAATGCAAATACTGCAGACAACATTGTACAAAAGAGAAGAAGGCATATCCATTGTGGAGAAAGCGGTGTTCTTACTGCAGGAAGCTGAGTCACTTTGCACACAAGTACATAGCTAACAGGATGCATGACAAGCAGGTAGAGATGGCCATTGGAGAGATAGTGGATAAAGATTATCACAAGTCACCAAGGACTATTACACAAATTAGTTCAGTCAAATTGATAGGTGAGAAATGGTTTGTTACTGTTTGAATAAATATCATCACAAAGTAGATGAAGGTTCAAGACAGCTTCAGCATTTGCCATGCAAAGACCTAGCTGTTCTCAAAGCCAGCCTGAAAGACATGATAGAAGAACCAGAAAAGAAAGAAGTCATCTAGAAAATGACAACTCCTACCAAATGGATTGGCAGTATGACTGTAGTGAAACAACCTGAAAAGCTGAGAGTACGCACTAACCCAAAGAATCTAAAGCCCTGAAGAGATCTCACTACCACATGCTTATTCTAGAAGGAATTTTGGCATCAAATGCAAGGGCAAAATCTTCACCATCTACCTGTGTCATTTGTTGCTGAAGAATGAATGATAATGCCAACTCATTGTTCAGGATGGGCAGTAGTATTGGGCACAGAATAAGAAGCAGCATTCACTAAAATGGCAACTTGTAATAGCCTGTGTTAAAATACTTCTAATACCAAATGAAGCAGGCTAGAGAGCTATTGATGGTACACAGCACCTCAGACTGTTGATAAAGCTGGAAGAGATTTCTTCACACTTATTGCTTACTGATTTTCTTGTCACTGTAGTCTACTGTTCTGACAACTGGAGGTGCAACAGTTGACTTCAATGATTATGTTGATATTGTCAAAAACTGAAAAGCACACTTCAGCTTTTATGGTATTGTAATGGGCAACAGTGATCCTCAGTTCACAAGTGAGAAATTCCATCCCTTCATAAAACACTGAAAATTCAACACCAAACGTAATCTCCACACTATCCCCAATCAAATGTAAAGGATGAGCTAGAAGAATAATTGCTAAAGCACTCATAGGAAAAGCAAGCAAATTCTGCACACATGTGTAGAAGGCAATCCTTGCTGAAGGTGTGGAAAGTAGTTCAGTACAAAACTAATGTCTCTCCACACACCAACTACTCTTCCAATAGCAAAAAAGCTGCTGACGCCAGAAGTAAGTGTGAGTGAAAACTTCAAGTTAAATAGCAGAAATTGAAATTACATTTTAACAATATTGCTAAACCATTGCCAGAATTGAGTATTGGAGGCCAATCAGGCTACAAGCCTTCAACAATCTCAACAAAAATTAGCCCAAGTAGCAATTTGGGACCTGGGAGTGGCACTTACCAGCTCAATTGTATGCAGTAGAAGTGAATGACCATAGGTATGTTCACAACTGCAGGCACATACATCCAACAGCAGATACTGTTCCTCAGTTGCAGGTGGCTGATCAGGAAGAGGTGAACTCACCACTTGCTCAAATAACACATCACTAGTTAGAACAGAGGTCCACAGAAATAGAGCAACAACATCTGTCATAAAAACAATAAAACACTGAAGAAGAACACCCCACTGGGAAAGCAACATCAGCCAGAAGAACAATCTGGAGACAAATTGGAGACCAGCACTTTTTAAAGTTTATGTATGAATGGTGTATACAGGCACATATTGATAGAAATAATGAAAGATCCCATAGTGCTATTTAAAGAAGAGGAAGGATGTTATCCCTGGTGTCTTTGCCAACACATATCCTTTAATCAACATCTCACAAACACATTTTCTGTTCATTTTGCTTCCTTTTGGAGTTTGCTGTGTTTAAATTAGCTTCCACATTTTCTACATCATAATAATGACAACACTTCAGAAGTGAAGTGAATGAAAAGCAGTTTTTTTTGGAGAACAGGAGTCATGAAAACATTATATAAATGCAAGTTTTCATTTAATTCATCTATAGTAGTGAGCTAAAAAAATCTAAAATGTATATTATTGTCTTTTGGGAATTTGAAATGTTAAAATAGATGCAGATGTGTGATTTCAGTTCAGTGAAGATAACTGTTCTTTTTAAAAGATCATAAGGTCATTTGAAACAGTGAACTAAAGGCATAATTTCCAAGAAAGCTTCTGATCCAGTCAAATGCACAGCAGGACACCTGTGGTGTTAATAGATAAAAGGTTTCTACTGCTTTACTTATGTTAGTGAAAAACAGATCAGAGGCTGTTGGGTTTAGTTCTGACTTCCATTCAGAAGAAAGAAGTTTTCCGTTCAGAAGAGAATTTCCTCCTAACTGAAGGGTTTTAGTTTGACAAGAATCCAGGCTGTGAAAGGTTCCAAGTTGTCAGAACTGAAAAGAGGTTAAGACCATCTGAATTTTTAAAAAATTATGCCGGCAGACTTAGAAAGAATCCATAAAACTGTATCATCAGTCAGAATTGAAGGAGAACTACAAAGCGAAATATGAGTTTGAAGGTTTGTGCTAAGAATGATATTTGTGTATAATTTCAGGACTTTAAAGGATGTTTTGCTGTTTATGTTTCCAAAATATCATATGTTTATGCATATATATACATATACATATTGATCGATATAGAGATGTTTCTTCTTGTAGCAATAAAATTTGGTTATTTTGCTGAAGAACAGTTGATTGCTAATCAACTGCAGAAACTAACCTTATGATCGATCAAACAAGGTTTCACCATGTGTTCTTTTTTGTCCAATAGTACCAACAGCTAGGGACTTCACAGTGACTAAGAGACCATAAGATATAGAGCAGAATTAGAGCATTTGGCCCAACTAATCTGCTCTGCCATTCAATCATGGCTGGTATGTTTGTCAACCCCATTCTCCTGCCTTCTCCCCATAACCCTTGAACCCCTTACCAATCACGGACCAATATATCTCAATGGCTTGGCCTTTACAGCCTTCTGCAGCAATGAGTTCCCCAGATTCGCCACCCTCTGTCTGAAGAAACTGCTTCTCATCTTAGATCTAAAGGGTTGCCCCTTCAACCGCGGCTGTGCCCTCGAGTCCTGGTGTCTCCACTAGTGGAAACATCTTCTCTAGGGCCATTCTAGCCAGGCCTCTCAGTATTCTGTAAATTTTAATCAGAGCCTTCTGAACTTCATTTAGGATAGACCCAGAGTCCTCGACCACTCCTCATTTCAGAAGTCCTTCATCCTCGATCTTTTTCTCATAAACCTCGTCTGGATCACCTCCAATGTCAGCACATCCTCCCTTTAATTCGGGGTCCAAAACTGCTCACAATATTTCAAATGTGGCCTGACTACAGTCTTATACAGCCTCAGCAGTACATCCCTGCTTTTGTATTCCAGCTCTCTTGAAATGAACACTAACATTGTATTTGGCTTCTTAACTGCCAACGAAACCTGCAAGTTAATTTTAGGAGAATCCTAAGTTCGAACTCCCAAATCCCTTTCTGCTTTAGATTTATGGAATCATAGAATCCTTACAGTGTGGAAGCAGGCCATTTGGCCCTTTGTGTCCACACTGACCTTTCAAAGAGTATCCCACCCAGACCCATACCCCTATTCTATCCCTGCATTCCCCATGGCTAATTCACCTAGTCTGCACATCCCTGGACAATATGAGCAATATAGCATGGCCAATCAACCTCGCCTGCACATCTTTGGACTGAAGCTTTTCCCCATTTACAAATTAGTCTATCCCCCTTTTCTTCCTACTAAACCTCACACTTTCCCACATTGTATTCCATCTGCCACTAATTTGCCTAGTTTCCTAGCCTGTCCAAACCCTTCTGCAGCCTCCCCTTTTCATCAACACGACCACCTGCCCTTCCACCTTTCTTGGTATCACCTGCAAACATAGCAACAATGTCCTCAGCTCCTTTGTCAGGATTGTTCATGTATAAACTAAATAGTTGTGGTCCCAACACAAAGTCCTCCACTAGTCAACGCTGCCTGAAAAAGACCCCTCTGTCCCTACTGTCCACCTGTTGCCATCCAGCCAGTCCTCTATCCTTGCCAATACCATGCCCTAATTTCACTCGTGTCTTATGTAGCAGCTTCCTGTGTAGCACCTTGTCAAAGACCTTCTGAAATCCAAATAGATCATGTCCACTGGCTCTCCTTTCTCTAACTTGCTTGTTGCTTTCTCAAAGAGCAGAACGTTGGGTGGCACGATGGCTCAGAGGTTAGCACTGTTGCCTCACAGTGCCCGGGTTCAATTCCCGCCTCAGGCAACTGTCTGTGTGGAGTTTGCACATTCTCCCCATGTCTGTATGGGTTTTTCTCTGGGTGTTCCGGTTTCCTCCCACAGTCCAAAAATGTGCAGGCTAGGTGAATTGGCCATGCTAAGTTGCCCATAGTGTAGGGGGAAGGGGAATGGGTCTGGGTGTGTTACTCTTCGGAGTGTCGGTGTGGACATGTTGGGCCGAAGGGCCTGTTTCCACGCTGTAAGTAATGTAATAAAAAAAAACTTAGCTTGAATATCTCTGAACTGCTTCATAGAATCAGAATAATTCCAGCACTGAAGGAGTCTATTCAGCCTTTGTGTCTGTGTTTGCCATCTGCAAGAGCAATTCAGTTAGTGCCACTCCCACACCTTCTCTCCATTGCTCTCCACATGTTTAGATAACAGCCCAATTCCCACCTGAAATCTTAAGAGCGTTCATTGTGCTAAAAAAACAGATACCCTTGAGTCCAAAGTCAGTGAATCACCTTTATTAGCACAAGCTGTATTTAAATGAACATTTTAATGATTCTTTTTGCATCTCTCCAGGATGACTTAACCAGATGAGAGAAATGTACAATGTGGAACTGTCAGTATCTGACAGGAGCACAGGCCAGTCAGTTAATATCGATTGTGTCACCCTTAAGATGCAGACAGTATTTACTTGAGAACATTTTTTCAAATTCTGTAGTGCATAGAAGGTGTATCAATATGATCAGTGAGTTTTTTTTCAAGGTAACAGTCAGTTAAGAAAGAATACATAGAACATAGAACATAGAACATAGAAGAATACAGCGCAGTACAGGCCCTTTGGCCCTCGATGTTGCGCCGATCCAAGCCCACCTAACCTAT
Source organism: Chiloscyllium plagiosum (assembly GCF_037043375.1). Taxonomy (NCBI): domain Eukaryota; kingdom Metazoa; phylum Chordata; class Chondrichthyes; order Orectolobiformes; family Hemiscylliidae; genus Chiloscyllium; species Chiloscyllium plagiosum. Next base: position 95,706,326 of record NW_028270140.1, read on the forward strand.
ACTAACCCACTATCCTCCATATACCTATCCAATGCCCGCTTAAATGCCCATAAAGAGGGAGAGTCCACCACTGCTACTGGCAGGGCATTCCATGAACTTACGACTCGCTGAGTGAAGAACCTACCCCTAACTTCAGTCCTATATCTACTCCCCCTTAATTTAAAGCTATGCCCCCTTGTAATACCCGACTCCATACGCGGGAAAAGGTTCACACTGTCAACCCTATCTAACCCCCTAATCATCTTGTACACCTCAATCAAGTCACCCCTAAACCTTCTTTTCTCTAATGAAAACAGCCCCAAGTGTCTCAGTCTTTCCTCGTACGATCTTCCTTCCATACCAGGCAACATCCTGGTAAACCTCCTCTGCACCCGTTCCAGTGCCTCCACGTCCTTCCTATAGTATGGCGACCAAAACTGCACACAATATTCCAGATGCGGCCGCACCAGAGTCTTATACAACTGCATCATGACCTCAGGACTCCGGAACTCAATTCCTCTACCAATAAAAGCCAGTACGCCATATGCCTTCCTCACCGCACTATTTACCTGGGTGGCAACTTTCAGAGATCTGTGTACATGGACACCAAGATCCCTCTGCTCATCCACACTACCAAGTATCCGACCATTAGCCCAGTACCCCATCTTTTTGTTATTCTTCCCAAAGTGAATCACCTCACACTTAGCTACATTGAATTCCATTTGCCACCTTTCTGCCCAGCTCTGCAGCTTCTCTATATCCTGCTGTAACCTGCCACATCCTTCCTCACTGTCAACAACTCCTCCGACTTTCGTATCATCCGCAAACTTGCTCACCCAACCTTCTAACCCCTCTTCCAGGTCATTTATAAAAATGACAAACAGCAATGGTCCCAAAACAGATCCTTGCGGAACACCGCTAGTGACGGCACTCCATGAAGAAACTTTGCCATCAACTACTACCCTCTGTCTTCTTCCATCCAGCCAATTCCTAATCCAAACCTCCAACTCACCCTCAATGCCATATCTCCGTATTTTCTGCAGTAGCCTACCATGGGGAACCTTATCAAATGCCTTACTAAAATCCATATATACTACATCTACCGCTTTCCCCTCATCAACCTCCTTCGTCACCTTTTCAAAGAATTCAATAAGGTTTGTGAGGCACGACCTGCCCTTCACAAAACCATGCTGACTATCCTTGATCACATTATTCCTATCCAGATGTGCATAAATCCTATCCCTTACAATTCTCTCTAAGACTTTGCCCACAACAGAAGTGAGACTCACTGGCCTATAGTTACTAGGGTTATCCCTACTCCCCTTTTTGAACAAGGGAACCACATTTGCTATCCTCCAGTCTTCTGGCACTACTCCTGTAGACAAAGAGGACATAAAAATCAAGGCCAATGGCTCTGCAATCTCCTCCCTTGCTTCCCAGAGAATACCTGCTAGTTTGCACACTTTCCACATTCCAGCTCAAAAACAGAAAAGTGTTATGTTATTTTAATCAATGAAAATGAATTTAATAACAAGCTGGGCATCCATTTATCTATTAAATAAATGTCACTAAAAGGTTCATTAGAATTATAGTAATTTCAGTCACAAAATGACAGAATCAATATGCCCATGAGGCTCAAACTAATTTAGTTAGTGGATATTAAATAAATTAATAATGTTATTTTAAAAGCAAAAACAAAATCAAATTGACTAAAGATCTCATGTGCCTTCTTTACAACCACCAACATTCAGTGCAATATTGATTTTTTTAAATGCACCATCTCGACAAGGAAGAGAAGCAAATGGGAACCCGACCAATTTACTGGATGCATTTGTTACATTGGACAAGCACTAAAGCATTTTAATCAGGCAATGACAGAAAGGGGGCAGTGGAAATTGCTTCTGAGTCAAAAATTTTGTTGCTTTTTAAGTTTCAGACATTATCAGCATAAAACCTATTTGGCTAGCCAGCATCATTATCAACTAATTACACATTAACTACTGTTTGCAGTTAAACAGAAAGCTGACAGTAAAGCTTGTATTTTGCATCAGTGAGTAATAATGCATTACTGCTGACAGAGATTTCACCTCATACTACTTGATATACTTGTCCTTATGTTGAACATTAGTCAAAGTATTCAAAGCACAGTATAGTTTGCTGGTATCCATGTTTTAACTGTGACAAGCAAACAGGACAAAATGAGTTGTTAGTAGAGAGTATATTACAATATTTAAATGATAATTATTTTCACGGCTATCAGCATATAGATTTTCAGGAAAAATAATCATGACCTGAAAGTTTGTCATCTCACATTTTGACACTGATAAAGATTAGGTGACATCACATACATTTCAATAATTTTAACTATTTTAAAGACAAGGATATGGAGAGAAAGTAAAGTTTTAGGTATCTTATGTTTTTGCACTGTTTTTGCAGTTGATCCCAGAAATTAATTGAATAAAATAAAAGCAGATAACAAATCAAATTAAGAAAGGGAGTAAACTAAAACTGCATACAATTCTGAAGTATATAGACAAGGAGGAGGTGGGTGTTTCATGTTAGAAGGGGATTTAGTAAAAGGCATATTATATCAATGGACCTGGGAATAAGGATGACACAGAATTAATGTACAGCTTGTGGGAGATAAGCAGCAACATGAGCTGATTGGACTAAATAATTTGTTTCCACAGCCATATAATCACAGAATTCTCCACTCTTTTGACCCTAGTATCTTGCACATAATACATCATCATTTCTTATATATCTTTTACAGCTGTGCCTTAAAGCGCTTATGCCGCATCATCCAAAATTCCTTCCCTGAATACTAGTATCACTTGACGTCCAAGATTCTTAAAATCACCTTCTTTGTTGAAGATTAAGTTATTCCTCCTAATATCTCTTCATTGGCTTAACGTTTTTTTAAAAGAAACATTATCAATCCTTATGGAGCCATGGGTGTTTATCTCATGGGTGTTAAGTTCAAGTTATAATTGCTATGGATTTTTAGGTATGTAATCAAAAGAAAGCCAAGAAGCTGATAAGTGATATGAGATGAAAATATTAGCCAATTATAATGGAAAGTGTAACCATTCTAAAAGTGTTGTGATATAACATTGCAAATAATGGAACAGTAGATTTCAAAAGGGTACTTAAAACTGTTCTACATCACAACGTAATTTAAAAGGGTCATGCCCAAGAGATACATGGTAAAGTATTCAACTTGTGAAGTTTATCCTGAAAGATCGACAACAAAGTTCAGTGGTACATTGGGAGGTATTAAATGAAAACTTGTTGGCAGTAGAGTTCAAAAGTCGTTGATAAAGGAGTTAATTTGTTGATAAGCTTCAGAAATAACTTGGAGGATGGAATATTGTGCAAGTTTGCAATTGAGGTACACTGAGCAACATGCTAAGCATATGCAAATCTAAGTAAATCTATACAGGATACCTAAATGGCCAAAGAGAATTCTGATACAGTTCAGTGTAAGTATATAAAGTTTGAGATTAATGAGAATAAGCAGGGCTGTAAAGTAAATATTACATAATGTTATGACCTGGGATAAAACCCCCTGCTTAATTTCAACCAGCAACACAGAAAACATTTACCCCATGCATTAATCTGTGAAAATTCAAGGGGCCAACAGCTATTTAAAGTAAAAAGTAACAACTTTATTTCTTAAAGTATAACAAGGAATAATTAACCAGCAACTATTTACAACTCTTTCTACAATTCCTATCTTTTACTTTCCCTTCTATAATACTAGTTCGATAAAATCCCCAATTAAGATCTACCAAAAATTCAAATTTCAAAACCAGGCAGCTGTCAAATCTTTCCCTCTGTAGATTTCCTTTTTCTTAGGGATTTCTGTTTCACAAGTCATTGATAGGTAAAGGTACCTTTAAGAGAGCTGTGTTTTGGGCAGTCTGTACATGCTGGTGGCTTGATAGTTCTCCTCTCAAATGTCTTATGCCCCAAGCATTGGATTGTTTCATTGGTTTTTAATATTGTCAATATACTAAATTCAAACTTGATTGGAGGTTGGTATTTGGGGTATAATTTAAATTGATTGGCTGAATTCTAATTTGTTTTTGTCTCATAGCAACTCAGCCAGTGCTAGCTGCTGGACCGCTCTATGTGCTTGTTAACTCTCTTAAAGGTACAATGCCCCTTACATCTTCATAACAATAAGAACTTGTTTGGGGTAAAAGATCAGGGAAGAAATGTGAGAGTTATGATGGACGTGTCATTAAAATTATTAATGCAATAATTTCAGGTTATTAGATTCCCTACAGTGTGGAAACAGGCCCTTCAGCCCAAACCAACCCTCCAAAGAGAAATCCACTCAGTACAATGCACCTAACACTATGGGCAATTTAGCATGGCCAATTCACCTGACCTGCAGATCTTTGGACTGTGGGAGGAAACCAGAGCACCTAGAGCAAACTCACGCAGAAGGTGCAAACTCCACACAGACAGTCACCCAAGGCTGGAATTGAACCTAGGATCCTAGTGCTGTGAGGTAGCAGTGCTAACCACTGAGCCACTGTGCCACCCAGGTGGCTGCAAAGTAAAATATTAATCTGTAAAGATGTAAGATAAAGCAAATGATTTTGAGTTTACAGTTATGATTTCAGTTCTTGGTTTCATATTTCATGCATAAATGCAATACTGCTAAAATTCTGCCAGGGTTTTAGTGGCAGAGTGCATGATGATATGAGACTAGTTTTTCCATAGAATGACTGGAGATTCTCAGAGAAAGACTGCTTTCTCTGCAACTGCAGAGTTTGCTGAACTGGAAACTCTGGAATAAAAGGTCAGGATGCCCACACTGGGGCTTCACTCAGAGGAGTTAGTGACCTTCAACATTTTCACACTAATCAAGGAATTAGAACCAAGAAATGGTCTTCATTTGGGCTGTAAATTTAAAGAGATCAAAAGAAAATAAAACTCAGGTAACATTCTTAGTGTATGTTTATAAAATTGTGGAAATGTTCATTCACTAAACTTTGATCTTAAATTACAATGGATTGTTTGTGTTACACCTCACTGGGGTAGTGTGTTGAAAATCAAGTTCCACTGTTCTCAGAGTTGCCACAAAAGTTAACAATTTTACAAAGTAGTCCAAAATTCTCTAACTTCCTTGACTTTCAGACCCCATTGATGGAAAGAATAGCCTGGTTTCTATGCTTAACAAGGATTGCTATTTATTACCAGTAATTAGAATGTAGCTGCAGATAAATTATGAACCATTGATATATAACTCTGCTAATGAAAACAGTAGACATCACCTCCACTTCCCCACCTCTTCCCCAACACCCCCCCCCCACACACACACACACTATTCGGCCCTTCGATCCTGCACCACCATTCAATATGATCATGACTGATTATGCAATCTCGATATCCCATCTCTGCTTTCCCCATGCCCCTTGATCCCTTTAACTACAAGAGCCACATCTAGCTCCTTTTTGAATGTATCTGATGAACTGGCCCCAATAGCTTCCAGTGGGAGAGAACTCTCTCAGTGAAGAAATTCTTCCTCATCTTCGTCCTGAATGGTTTATCCCTTATTCTTAGACTGTGACCCCTAGTTCTGGACTTCCCCAACATTGGGAACATTCTTCCTAGGTCTGGCCTGTCCAATCCTTGTCAGGATTTTATAAGTTTCTATGGCATCTCCCCCTCCTCCCCCATTCTTTTAAATTCTAGCGAGTACAAGCCCAGTCAATAGTCTTTCGTTAACACATAAAATAAAAGCGTGCTATGGGAAGATGGAAAAAAATGGGAAGGCAGTTCAATCGTTCCTGTTCACAGGTTTGCTGAAATAACTATTGCACTGCTCAGAACATTGCTTCTCAGTCTCCCTTCTCAATCCCCCTTCTCAGGATGCTTTTACTACTTTGCATGATCACAGGCAACTGGCTTCAATTTTATAAGATTTCTGACTTCTAATTAAACATTGATTTGCTTCAGTCTTAATGTCAATTTTACAGCAAAAATAGAGAGAGCTCTGTCTGAAGGTTTCTTCCTACCTTATTCACAGCTCCAAGATTTCAGCTAAGAACCAATCACATAGTTGTTGGCAAGCAGAAAGCCTTTGTCATTGATAATTGGTCACTAATCCACAGACCAATCAGCTTATTATTGCTAAGGGAAAGTTCAATTTGTACACAATATTTTAACTCCAGCTTGACTGCAAACTACACTTCAATTATTAGATTAGATTCCCTATAGTGTAGAAACAGGCCCTTCGGCCCAACAAGTCCACACCGATCCTCCAAAGAGTAACCCACCCAGACCAATTCACCTACTCCCTACTAATGGACCTATCACTATGGGCAATTTAGCATGGCCAATTCACCTGACCCGCACATCTTTGGACTGTGGAAGGAAACCGGAGCACCCGGAGGAAACCCACACAGACACAGGAAGAGTGTGCAAACCCCACGCAGACAGTCGCCCAAGGCTGGAATCAAACACAGGTCCCTGGCGCTGCGAGGCAGTAGTGCTAGCCACCTCTATTGTTCGAACAAGCAGCTTTGCAAACAATGCTTGCAATGAGTGTCAGTTTACTTGCTTTCTAAGCGTGTAGCTGTCCTTCAGTAGGCTTGGTTTCAAAACAGTGCTTTTCTTATGACAGCCCACAATTAGTTTTTTTTTTCAGAAAAGACACAGCCTTTACAGTTTAGAAGAAAGTAACATCTGCAGACATTATGGAAGAATAAATAGGGAGAATGGCTGAAATAAAGAATATTGTGTAGCATCAGATGGGCAGAATTTTGCTCACAAAAATCAAAACTCTGCAGGAGGCCCCCAAATCTTGTGGACAGTCACTTATCTGCTCAAATACCTGCAAAATGTACAAGATATATTACAATGGAATGTTTTTCTCAGTTGCTCTTAATGGACAATATTTTCACTTGTGCAAGCTACAGAATTCTGACCAGTCATCTGTGGGAGACAAACATAGCTGAGTTTTTTCTAATAGGGTCATAGATGTACAGCATAGAAACAGACCCTTCAGTCCAACTCGTCCATGTTGACCAGATAACCTAACCTAATCTAGTCCCATTTGCCAGTACCTGGCCCATATCCCACTAAACACCTCCTATTCATATACCCATCCAGATGCCTTTTAAATGTTGTAATTGTACCACCTCCACCACTTCCTCTGGCAGCTCATTCCATACACGTACCATGCTTTGTGTAAAGAAGTTTCCCCTTAGATCCCTTTTAGATCTTTCTCACCCTAAACCTATGCCTTCTAGTTCTAGGCTCTCCTATCCCAGGGAAAAGACCTTGTCTATTTACCTTATCCATGCCCCTCATGATTTTACTAACCTCTGTGGGGTCACACCTCAGCCTCTGATGCTCCAAAGAAAACGTCCCCAGCCTATTCAGCCTCTCCTTACAACTCAAACCTTGCAATCCTGACAACATCCTTGTGAATCTTTTCTGAACCCTTTCAAGTTTCACAACATCCTTCCAATAGGAGGAAGACCAGAATTGAACACAATATTCCAAAGGTGGCCAATTTTAAAGGTAGAAGTGCATATTAAAGAAATAGTTGATTGTTAAGTGATCTTTTCTATTTTTACCATCGATCTGAGATTTTGATCCCAATATTTTGGTGGATATTTATCATTTACACCATAAATACCATGGTTAGCAACATTTCTCTAATTATCAGTCCACTATTATGCACTTCCTATTGTTAGCCATTAACAGTTCCCATTAATAGCTATTCACCCTCCTAACCAGATCGTTATCCACTCTTTTGTCTATCTAGCTGTTCTCCTCTCTTTTTGGGCTCTATCCCCAATTATCATTTACTCCTTATCCCGTCCCTCCCATCTCTCTTCTGCATACAAACCAACATTTTCCTAGCTACCATTAATTCTGAGGAAGGGTCACCAGATCTGAAATGGTAGAGCTGACTCGATGGGCTGAATGGCCTAATTTCTACTCCAATGTCTTATGGTCTAATGGTCGTATGCAAACATTAACTCTGATTTCTATTCCCAGATTCTGCCAGACCTGCTGTATTTTCCCAGCAATTTACATTTTTGTCTCATTTTTTTCCTCCAATTACTGATGGTAGAAGTATTCAGTACTTTGCGTTTGCAAAATATTTTGTTTCTGAGGTTTAGATTATTGGGCATCCATTTCTGTCACCTCACCCCCATTGATGTGTATTTGTGCTGGCTTCCACAAGGTCTTAACCAGGCAGTGGACCCCTCATTTACATGTGCACATAGCCAACTGCCTGCTTCAGCCCTGGATTTAAAAAAGGCCTCCTGTTTATTGTGAGGTAGGGTTCTGTTCCTGCTAGTCATTTTGTGTCATAAAAAGACCGTACAGATAGAAAATGAGCTCTACCTGGCCCAAACCAGCGTATACAACACTTCTGGCAAAGTTGTAGCGGCAGAGCAGGAACACTTTAAGAAAATTTTCCATTGTGGAAAGAATTAGAAGTGGGATTTGGCCCTGGATCCTGAAAGCCATTTGGAATGATCTTACTGCACGTACATTTCTTAAACTGATTGGGTGTAGAATGAAACTCTCTGTTTATAACATGGCTTCAAATTCATAATTGTGGCAAACCGCAGCTGGATCAGAAAGTAATTTTGTGTAAATAATTTATTCTATGCTTCATTCAAGGTTCACAATAAATACTTCATTTGGGCTTGGAGATAAGGTGGGTGGTGAATCAAGAGATACACAGGAGCCTGGTATACTGTCAAATGTGAACCAGCTGCCCTTTTCTGTTGGAAGCATAAACTCGAGCTTCATCATTTAGTAACGCAATAATGTCTGGTGTATGAGGTGAACCCAGGTGGCCATGAGCATAAACCCTGGAAGATTGCATTCAGTGCAATCCTGCTGATTGGAACAGAATGTGAGTCCTGTAGGAGATGGACTATGAGTGAAGCTTTGTTGATTCAGTCATGATAAATGAGATTCTCAAGACAGAACCTGCCCTCCCTCTCAGACTCAATTTGGATTGGCAAACAGTAAGCATTTTTTAATTTAGTTTTTATAAAATCTAGAAGGCAAATACTTATTTGTAAATTTATTGCTCTTTTTTTAATCTTCTTACTCACTGTGCTGCTTAATAGCTGTGCATGTTTTTATCAGGTTTTCTCTCAGTCGTGCAGTTTTTTTTTCATTTCTTCATAAAACAATGATTGATTATCACATCTAGAAATGAAACACCCACAGATACTATTATTCACTGTTCCTTTTCCATGGTCTGCCCTAAGGCTAATAGTCAGACAGAATTGACCAGAATAAATTATAATGCTGCTGCAAAAACCTGGAACTCCAGAGTTTAAAAAGTGAGGAGGGAAATCAAAACACTCCACCATGGTCAGGACTTCCCTCGGTATTAATAAGACAAATGGAAAGAAGAAGATAGCCTCTTCGCAGGGACAGCCCAGGGAGTTCCTTTTAATTCAAGCACATCTGGTGACTTCCTAACAATTTCTGATTATAAGACTAAAGACAGTTATTTGGATAGTTGTGGCACTACCTGAAGGCCAAACCACAAATCAGGATGCTGAGGAAGGGCCCAAGGGAGGTTAGATGTATAGCTTTTGTTCCCTATTCTTCCTCACTTTTGAAGTGAACTGGGCAGAATGTCAGAATGTGTTGACACAGACACTTGAGGCAAAAGTTGTGCCTCTATTTAGAATAGCACTGGGGAGCTGTCCTCCTTTCTAACAAGCTGAACTTCACAAAAACTGGTGCTTAATAAAAACACCAGTATAGTATCTTACTCAAAATTTTAAAAACTTACCTGTTTGCTCCCTTTCCTTTTTTCAAAGATTGAATTCTTTCCTCTGGATAGCATTCCAGATACACTGGGCACTTGCTAATATCGCAGCCAAGTGGTCACACATTGCAGCCTATTGTCCAGCTTTTTGATGTCTCTAATCCCCTATCAGCACTACTGTCCCAGGCGTAATGGAGAAGCATTAGGAGCACACATGTAGTCTTGTCCCTAATGCACATTACCTGAGGCCAATTGAGGTTTCTGTCTAAAACAATTTAACCAAATTTGAATTTCACAGAAGTGATGTGTAATTCATTCCTTGTCATGTTCCAGGATGAACAATAGGAAAGTAAACATTCAGAAACATGGCGCCTTTTCAGAAAGCCCTTGAAATAGCCTGTGACAACTTAACCTTTGAAGTGTTTTAGCTGTTTCAACATTATTTCCGCAATGAGTCAACTTCTATGCGATAGAGGAGTGCAACTTGTAAATACAGAAGGTGTTGCTATGGAACTTTAAGTGGTGCAGGAGCAAAATTTCCTTCTATCATTTTTACACAGTGCCAATCAAAGAACAGGGTTAAGGTAGGATAGAAGTGGTGTAGGGTAAGGATGTAGGAGGTAGTAACAATCCAGAAAAGAAAACAGCTTAAAATAGTCATGCATGAAGATGAACATACTGGCCATAATGAAGCACATAAGTCAGACCAGTATGTTTCATTCTCCAGTCTTATGGGGTTTCTTCACTCTGGGAAACCCAAGAAATGAGCTTGAACTCTGTCAGATTCTTGTGCTAGTTTCACTTGACACAAAATTGTCACTTCCATTCTGGACTGTAACTTCGTGGATTGAAGTGGAAAGAAACTGGTAGCTGCAATGGCAGAGCAAGTTGCATAGAGATCCCTAGTCTATTGTTCAATTACATGGAGCCCCCTTTGTTGCTGCTCATGTGATGCCAACCTGATCATGATTGTTTGGCATATCTTAAATCAGGAACACAATAGAATCTTAAAGAAGTGGGATATTTATTTTAATATTAAGTAACCCTAAATCAGAAGACCAAAGCACCCATGATAGATAGGTTCTAATTACCGAGATAAAAACAATGACTGCAGATGCTGGAAACCAGATTCTGGATTAGTGGTGCTGGAACAGCACAGCAGTTCAGGCAGCATCCAAGGAGCAGCAAAATCGACGTTTCGGGCAAAAGCCCTTCATCAGGAATAAAGGCAGTGATCCTGAAGCGTGGAGAGATAAGCTAGAGGAGGGTGGGGGTGGGGAGAAAGTAGCATAGAGTACAACGGGTGAGTGGGGGAGGGGATGAAGGTGATAGGTCAGGGAGGAGAGGGTGGAGTGGATAGGTGGAAAAGGAGATAGGCAGGTAGGACAGGTCCGGACAAGTAATGGGGACAGTGCTGAGCTGGAGGTTTAGAACTAGGTGAGGTGGAGGAAGGGGAAATTAGGAAACTGTTGAAGTTCACATTGATGCCCTGGGGTTGAAGTGTTCCGAGGCGGAAGATGAGGCGTTCTTCCTCCAGGCGTCTGGTGGTGAGGGAGCGGCGGTGAAGGAGGCCCAGGACCTCCATGTCCTCGGCAGAGTGGGAGGAGGTGTTGAAATGTTGGGCCATGGGGCGGTGTAGTTGATTGGTGCGGGTGTCCCGGAGATGTTCCCTAAAGCGCTCTGCTAGGAGGCGCCCAGTCTCCCCAATGTAGAGGAGACCGCATCGGGAGCAACGGATATAATAAATGATATTAGTGGATGTGCAAGTAAAACCTTGATGAATGTGGAAGGCTCCTTTAGGGCCTTGGTTGGAGGTGAGGGAGGAGGTGTGGGCGCAGGTTTTACAGTTCCTGCGGTGGCAGGGGAAAGTGCCAGGATGGGAGGGTGGGTTGTAGGGGGGCGTGGACCTGACCAGGTAGTCACGGAGGGAACGGTCTTTGCGGAAGGTGGAAAGGGGTGGGGAGGGAAATATATCGCTGGTGGTGGGGTCTGTTTGGAGGTGGCGGAAATGTCAGCGGATGATTTGGTTTATGCGAAGGTTGGTAGGGTGGAAGGTGAGCACCAGGGGCGTTCTGTCCTTGTTACGGTTGGAGGGGTGGGGTCTGAGGGCGGAGTTGTGGGATGTAGACGAAATGCGTTGGAGGGCATCTTTAACCACGTGGGAAGGGAAATTGCGGTCTCTAAAGAAGGAGGCCATCTGTTGTGTTCTGTGGTGGAACTGGTCCTCCTGGGAGTAGATCTGGCGGAGGTGGAGGAATTGGGAATATGTGATGGCATTTTTGCAAGAGGTAGGGTGGGAAGAGGTGTAATCCAGGTAGCTGTGGGAGTCGGTGGGTTTGTAAAAAATGTCAGTGTCAAGTCGGTCGTCATTAATGGAGATGGAAAGGTCCAGGAAGGGGAGGGAGGTGTCAGAGATGGTCCAGGTAAATTTAAGGTCAGGGTGGAATGTGTTGGTGAAGTTGATGAATTGCTCAACCTCCTCGCGGGAGCACGAGGTGGCGCCAATGCAGTCATCAATGTAGCGGAGGAAGAGGTGGGGAGTGGTGCCGGTGTAATTACGGAAGATCAACTGCTCTACGTAGCCAGCAAAGAGACAGGCATAGCTGGGGCCCATACATGTGCCCTTGGCTACCCCTTTGGTCTGGAGGAAGTGGGAGGATTCAAAGGAGAAATTGTTAAGGGTGTGGACCAGTTCGGCCAAACGAATGAGAGTGTCGGTGGAAGGGTACTGTTGGGGACGTCTGGAGAGGAAATAACGGAGAGCTTGGAGACCCTGGTCATGGCGGGTGGAGGTGTAGAGGGATTGGATATCCATGGTGAAGATGAGGCGTTGGGGGCAGGTAAACGGAAGTCTTGGCGGAGGTGGAGGGCGTGGGTGGTGTCTCGAACGTATGTGGGGAGTTCCTGGACTAGCGGGGATAGGACAGTGTCGAGGTAGGTAGAGATGAGTTCAGTGGGGCAGGAGCATGCTGAGACAATGGGTCGGCCAGGATGGTCAGGCTTGTGGATCTTGGGAAGGAGGTAGAACCGGGCAGTGCGGGGTTCCCGGACTATGAGGTTGGAAGCTGTGGGTGGGAGATCTCCTGAGGTGATGAGGTTCTGTGTGGTCTGGGAGATGATGGTTTGGTGATGGGGGGTGGGGTCATGGTCGAGGGGGCAGTAGGAAGAGGTGTCCTCGAGTTGACGTTTGGCTTCAGCGGTGTAGAGGTCAGTGCGCCAGACTACCACTGCGCCCCCTTTATCCGCTGGCTTGATGGTGAGGTTGGGATTGGAGCAGAGGGATTGGAGGGCTGCGCGTTGTGAGGGTGAGAGATTGGAGTGGGGGAGGGGGGGTCGACAGGTTGAGGCGGCTAATGTCCCGGCGGCAGTTGGAAATGAAGAGGTCGAGAGCAGGTAATAGGCCAGCGCGGGGTGTCCAGGTGGATGCAGTGTGTTGGAGGTGGGTAAAGGGGTCCTCAGAAGGTGGGCGGGAGTCCTGATTGTGAAAGTAAGCTCGGAGGCGGAGGCGACGGAAGAATTGTTCGACGTCATGGCGTGTATTAAATTCATTGATGCGTGGACGGAGGGGGATGAAGGTGAGTCCTTTGCTGAGGACTGATCGTTCGTCCTCAGTGAGGGGAATGTCTGGAGGGATGGTGAAAACTCAGCAGGGCTGGGAGCCAGGTTCTAATTACCATATATTTACTCGTGTTGTAACCAGATGGATGTAGATTCCAGAGTTACTTGTCACTTGAGTTAAGCTTGTGTTTAGTGTTTAATTACTAATTCCATTACTGTTAATATTCATGCTGCTTGGCTGGTTAAGCCTGGGTGAGGACTTAGAGAAAAGTAAATAAACTGTAAAAAAAAGGGCTGGAAGCTGGAAGTGTGCAGTAGAAATTTTAGAGTGGAAACTTGTAAACATTGGACTCATCCACCGCCAAACCACAACAACGCGACGGTCGGAGGAGGAGCGTCTTATCTTCCGACTGGGAACCCTCCAACCACAGGGGATGAACTTGGACTTCACCAGTTTCTTCATCCCCCCTCCCCCCACCTTGTCTCAGCCGAATCCCTCCAGCCCGGCACCGCCTTCCTGACCTGCAGTCTTCTTCTTGACCTCTCCGCCTCCACCCTACTCCGACCTATCACCTTCACCTTGACCTCTTTCCACCTATCACATTTCCAACGCCCCTCCTCCAAGTCCCTCCTCCCTACCTTTTATCTTCTCCTGCTGAACACTCTCTGCTCATTCCTGAAGAAGGGCATGTGCCCGAAACGTCGAATCTTCTGTTCCCTAGATGCTGCCTGACCTGCTGTGCTGTTCCAGCAATAAAGTTTCAGCTTTGATCTCCAGCGTCTGCAGACCTCACTTTCTCCTCAAACTTGTAAACAAAACCTATTGCAAATTGGTCACCCCTCTGCTCAACTCTGAGATGTACAACATACAATAATGCCCATACTATTGATACAGCCTTCAAGTGAAATTGTGAACTGCGCTTGGTAAATGGATGGCACGGTGGTTAGCACTGCTGCCTCACAGCGCCTGAGACCCAGGTTCAATTCCCGCCTCAGGCGACTGACTGTGTGGAGTTTGCACGTTCGTCCCGTGTCTGCGTGGGTTTTCTCCGGGTGCTCCAGTTTCTTCCCACAGTCCAAAAGATGTGCAGGTCAGGTGAATTGGCCATGCTAAATTGCCCGTAGTGTTAGGTAAGGGGTAAATGTATGGGTGGGTTGCGCTTCGGCGGGTCGGTGTGGACTTGTTGGGCCGAAGGGCCTGTTTCCACGCTGTAATCTAATCTAATCTAATCTAAACCAAATAATTCTATGAATTAGTTTTCTAAATTATCAGTAATTCTGTAGTTTTGTCCTTCTTCCTCCCACCATCTCCTTCAGTAGCCAGTGGAGGAATTTCAATTAATTTCAATTCCTGAAGAAGGGCTTATGCCCGAAACATCGATTCTCCTGTTCCTTGGATGCTGCCTGACCTGCTGCGCTTTTCCAGCAACACATTTTCAGCTCTGATCTCCAGCATCTGCAGCCCTCACTTTCTCCTTGAATTTCAATTAAAGCCAATATTAATTGGCTGGCTTAGATTTTTAGTTGACCTCTCTTTTGCCCACATCGAGATGAATGACATTTGAGGTTGAGTAATTTCTTGATCAAGACCGTACACTTCCTTTATTCGAAACTAATGCTTTTTAGCACATTCCTGATTTATGTTTTCTGAAATTTAAGCAGCACTGACAAGGCCAGGACTTACTGCCTATCCCTAATGGCACTCAAAAAGGTGGTGGTAAGACACCATCTTGAATTGCTGCAATCCATGCTGGGTAGGTCCACGCACACTGGGAGAGATCCAGGATTTTGACACAGAGATGATGAAGGTATAGCCATATTGTTCAACATCAGTGCAGTATGTAGCTTTGAGGAAAATCTTCAGTTGGCAATGGTCCCATAAAACATCTGCTCTTCTTATCCTTCTAACTGATGGAGTTCACAGATTTGTAATACACTGTTGAAGGAGCCTTTGCAAGTACAACTGGTAAATATGCCGCTGTGTGCTAATTGTCGAGAAGGGACTGAATGTTTAAGTTAATGGAAAAGGGTACTGATTAAATGAGCTGCTTCAACTTGAATGAGTATTATTGAAAGTGCATTTATTCAGACAAATGGAGAGGGTTTCATGACATTCATTACATGTACGATGTAGATATGGACATGCAACATCACATCTGTACTCGGTGCCTGCAGTTTATGCAACAAACACATTGTAAGTGTTTCAAGCGAATAGCCATACGTGAAAATTAAAGGGAAGCAGTCCTTAGTGGGTTGACAGGGGGCTATTTTAATTGCAATGTGCCTCCACAGTGAGCCAATTTCAACCCGTGGGTTAGCCATAGTCAGTCAGACACTTTGTCTTGTCAGAATCTGACCTAATCTTATAACCACAGTATGTATATGGCTGTTCCAGTAATATATCTGGTCAGTGGTAATCATGAGAATGTTAATGTTCAGAGATTCATTGATGGCAATACAGCGGAAAAGCAGGTGGTGGTTATATTCGTTTTTGATGGAAGGGATTATTTCTTGATACTGAGTTTGTGCAAGGTGTTAATGGGGTAAAATAGGATGAAATACCTCCATTTCTGATATGAGCAATTGGGAAAAGGTTGAGAAAGTTGAGAAAATATGGAGAGGACGCAAAATTAGAGTTGAGAAAAGGTATTGCAATTTTCCCTTTGAGCCTTAAATAGCAACTTCAGAATCTTGCTATAGAATAGTGACAATCTTATTTCCATACATTTGCAATAATGAACATATGCTTTGTTTCTATGCCATTTCCAATTACCCTCTCCATCTCTGAGAAGCTAAACAAAGTAAAGTTTCGACATGCGCGTCAGAGCAGGTACCTGCTGGTTGCAGCCTACCGATTGCTTGTCCAGGTCATCATCCAACAGTGTATTCATTACAATGTCCTCGCACACTTCCTGGACACTAACTTCCTTGAACTTTCATCCGTACGTGTCAGCATCAACAAATCATCAGCCTCACCACACCATCATGCCTGCTTTCAGACTGATCTCCACGCCAATCCAGGGCCTCAATACTCTATGTTGGAGCTCAGGAGGTGCCTATGACTTATATGCAGGTCACTTTGGCCGCAGGAACAAGCAAGCATCTCATGCATCTGTGCAAGATGCATCTAAAGGCTTTTAACTTGTTTACTGGGTGCTCACTCACCTTGTGCTTACTCAGAAGCTGTCAGCCTCTGTCTGCTTCACAATTCTTTCTTATTCACTGACTAACAGGCTAGCAGCCTCCGAGTGACTCACAATGCATACTTAACATAGAGGGTCTTCTGGGCTCAGTTATAATGCTGCCCACCTGTGTGGTTTGCATTGCCTTTTAGTACAGAGGAAGATGCAGCCAATTTGCCAGAGTGGAGGAACTGAACAGTCAAGAGGCTGGTCATTGCTGTGAACATCACACTATTACAATTTCACACATGTAGCATGGGCCAGCAGTTTACACAGCAAACAAATTGCACGTGTTTCAAGCAAGTGATCATATGTGAAAGGGGGCCTATGGTCAATCTGGATGACCATTGGAGTCACAAGGGCCTTGTCTGTATCTAATCCAGGGGATCGGCTATAGTCAGTCAGACACTTGGTACGATGAGTGTCTGGATTTGTGAGAGGAAGGTTTGTGTCCTTGTAGTCCAGGGACTAGGCTACAGTCAGTTGTGGAGGTCAATGTAGGGCGGCACGGTGGCTCAGTGTTTAGCACTGCTGCCTCACAATGCCAGGGACCAGGGTTCAATTCCTACCTCAGGCAACTGTCGGTGTGGAGTTTGCACATTCTCCCTGTGTCTGCGTGGGTTTCCTCCGGGTGCTCCGGTTTCCTCCCACAGTCCAAAGATGTGCAGGTTGGGTGAATTGGCCATGCTAACTTGCCTGTTGTGTTACGTGCATTAGTCAGGGTAAATATAGGGGAATGGGTCTGGGTGGAGTACTCTTCGGAGGATCGGTGTGGACTTGTTGGGCTGAAGGGCATGTTTCCACACTGTAGGTAATCTAATTCCAGGGATTATAGATCAGCCAGGGAGGGTACTGTGAAGGGACCAGTCCATTCATAGTCAGAGCTGTCCTGCAAAATTATTCTGTGGGAAGTGAGCTACAGTTCGTCCTGGGAGTTGGATAGTTAATTTACCTGAATCTCCTTTGCACCTTCTCCAGTGCTATCACATCCCTTCTGCAGATTCCAGAATGGCACATAATACACAATACTCTAGATGTTACTAAAGGTTGCAACTTCTTTCATTCTTGGGAAGTCTGAAGAGGCTGCTCATCTCTTACGTGATTGCAAGTTAATCAGTTCTGACACCAAAAACAATAATATGCCACACATTTTAACAGTGCAAGTGGACATATATTTCCAAACAAAAATAGTTATTTACAATTATGAGCCATCATACTGCACTGTCAGTAAGTTTTTTTTCTTTCTTTCCCTCACATTAAGTTTAAGGACCCAACTTCTGAATCTCTTCATTGAACAAACAGCCTGCTTTGTGTTTGGTCCAGCTGGCTAGGAAGATTTGAGCAGTCATCCTCAAGTGTCCTTGGATCTACAGGGCCCAGGCCTGCTTGGAATCTCCTGCTGGGGATGCAGAATCACCTTTCTCAGCATGAACTGCACAGACTTTGGGATTACAGATGGCAGATGGTGAGCAGAAACTTCAGAGCATCACATCTATGGCTGGTCTCCTTTATAGTTCTGCTGTCACTAACCTTCCACCCTCTCATCTCACCATTGATACTGAACACCAATGGCTAGGGTACAGCTGCAGATACTACGTGTGTTGGGTAGGTGCTCCATGGCAGTGGCCAACCTGACCATAGAGACAGTCAGATCCAGTTAGACCAGATAGTGGGGTCCTCCTTGTTTCAACCCAGCTTCCCAATACCTCTGACAAACTGACCAGCTGCTCCTGTGCCTGTGTCTGTATTTTGACAGTCATTAATGGCCAAAACCATGGGATCATCTTCCGCCAAGGGCTGAGCACATGCCTGGTGATAGTGTTAGTGACCTGGGATGTTTTTTCTTCAACAGGGGGACGTGATGGCCTAGTGATGTTATCACTTGACCGTTAATCCAGAGACCCAGCTAATGTTATGGGCACCAGGGATCGAATCCCACCAAGGCAAATGGTGGAATTTGAATTCAGTAAAAAAATCTAGAATGAAGAGTCTGATAATGACCATGAATCCATTGTTGATTCTCAGGAAAATCCCATCTGGTTATTGAATGTGCTCCAAGCAAGGAAACTGCATTCCATACCTGGTCTGGCCTACATGTGACTCCAGACCCACAGCAATGTGGTTGACTCTTAACTGTCCTCTGGACGATTAGGCCTAGACAGCAACACCCTCACCCCATGAATGAATAAAACAAAAGACCCACCTTCAGAGACATGTGTGTGATGTGCTAATTGGTTTGTCTTCCAGAATCTAATCTCGAAACAGAACTGAGGTGGAAGTGTCCAAACTGCTGAAGGGTGCATCTGAAAGCTTTGCCATTGCATTCGGTGAGGGTTTCTCCTCAGAGATGAGGATGGCAGTGAAGATCTCCAGCACTGGCCCCTTCTTTGTGAAGATTTGTTGGGTTCTACCAGGATCTGCATACGTGAAGGGAAGGAATTATTTGTACAAGGGGGGCAAAAACCTGTGCAGAATGATAATAACTTAGCAATTAACTCAATTCCTAACACCATAAAACATGTCCGCCATCTACAAGGGGTGCAAGTCAAGAATTTATCAAATGCTCCCCACTTGCTTGGACGAGTGAAGCTCCAACAACACACAAGAAACTTGACACCATCCAGGACAAAGCAGCCTGCTTGATTCTCACCATATCTAGAAACATTCAATTCCCCCTACCTCTAACATCAATGGCAGCAATGTGTACCGTCTAAAAAGTACACTACACCAAACCATCAGGGTTATTTCAACCCATGCCATGATCTCTACCACCTGAATGCATGGAATTACTACTAATTGCAATCTTCCCTCCAAGCCAAATACCATCATGACTTGCAAATACATCACTATTTCTTCACTCTCCCTTAGCCAAAATCCTGGAACTCCCTTGCTAACAGCACTGTGAGTGTAGCTATGCCACATGCACTACAGTGGTTCAAGAAGGTGGCTCATCAACACCAATGTCCACATCCCATGAACAATTTAAAAATCAGAATTACAGCTATTGAAGAGTGTAGATGTCATTTGTTGAATTATATGTAAATGCTTGATTCAAGTACACAAAAACAACACTGAAAGAATGAAATTTGGAAGTCACGTTTTCAGTTTGTGCACATCTCCCCATTGTTAGGGCCCTTAGAACAAGCAAGTGCTATCAATGGAACTCCCTGTGCCATTTAGCATCCTGCTACACTAGCAAAGGTAATCCGTTCATCCTGCTAATTCCTGCTGAGGGACAGATATTGTATGCTTCTCTTCTTAAACTGTGAGCCTTCGTGATATTCCTGGATATTCTAATGGACATGTTTGAGATGTTACTTACTCCTGCCTCGTTACAAAGATATTCAATGTCACTGTGATCGCAATGGCCATTGGAAGTGGCCCTGATGTGAGGCTTTAAGCTGGGTTGTGTAAGGTGATATAGTTCAGTGGCCTCTTGAATCGGAGTTGCCACAAGACTAATCAGTACTAGCCTAATGTAGGTAAGTACTTCTGAAAGACTTGTAGAGAGTCCTTATTCACAGAAGTTCCTTTCTTGCAACTATTTCATCAGCATATTGCAGATTAAGATGCACTCAGAGCTCAAACCTCAGAGAAAATTATTCTGTGTCCGACAGCATTATGTGCAGCTGCTGTCTAAAGCTCCAAAAAGTGCCGTGTTTCTACAAACTCAGCCAAACAGAAGGAAGTGAAAGCACCTACTTGCATGCTGGTGTCTGGCCCTTTAAATAAAATAATATCACACTACCAAACACTTGATCTTTTGGCAGTGATTAGCAAGGGTGTTGCTTGGACATATGCAGGCAAAATTCCTGAAAATAACATCAAATCAATTGGACTACTTATTAAATATCATGATAGTATTACACCTGATAGTTCTAGCACACAACATGTCTGCCAATCCCTTTCTCAAAGTGGGGTGCCATGTGGGCTACTTCCTAACTGATTGGAAATGCAGTGCTATTTTCTTGCTTCAGTGCTATGGAGGTGAAGTTCCATGAGTCTCCTCTTTAATTAACATAAATCCAGAAAACCAGCTTTGTCCCGAATCAACAGCCTGAACATGTCACCATTGAAAATGCAGCTACATGTCAGGAAATCACTGTCTGAAGGATGCAGCATATAATTGGAATGACTGCCAAGGCTGCGTCCAAAGTGATCAGGAATGTACCATATTACCTGAACAAAATAATTTTTCAGCATGATTTTTTCTTATATTAAACAAACAAATTCTGTTCAAAACCTTTCCACATTAAGGTTATAAGTCCACTCCACCCTTGAAATGACATTGTTTTAAGATCTAAACACTCTTTTGTCACCTTTATGACATGAGGTGTGAGTATTCCACTCGACAATCTACATGCATTAACTTCTTCACAAGTTTACAAAATAAAGCACACTGAAATTGATAACTTCAAAACACACTTCGACATATTGCCTTGTCATAGCTTAATCATTATCCTTGTGAGCTTATCACTAATTCTGTTATCTCATCCTTACCACAATAGGGTCAGACCAGACAGGTTGCCCTTCAACCTTCTGCTATTTCCTCCAGTTTTTGAACTACAAGCTGTCACCAACAGTTCACGTATTCATATTTATAGCGTTGTACCTCTGTTCCTTTCACATAAATTCGAATTCATATAGACATGCTTAATATTTACATTCCCAGCCTTCTCTTCTCTCATTATTAATGTTTTCTGCAAATTCAAAGGGACAGATAAGCTGAGAGAATAAAACTGGCTCTCATGAGTGCTCATTTGTTTCTTGAACTTCGACATTTTCATTTATCACCATATGGTTTTACTTTGACATCATATGCCTCTAATGATGATAAACCAATTATCCAACCTTGTCAGTTGAGCCTGGGAGACATATGGACCATTGGCCAATACTTCCTGCATTTCTAATGGAAACAATAACTCGCAAAATCTTCAGTTCTTTCCTTTTCCTTGAATGTAATTCAACAAATCTCATATTTTAAATGAAGCTCATGTCATCAGTAGCTCAGAAAATATGCAAACAATTAACCTTATTGAAATGCATTGAGATAAAGTATGGTGTTTAGGTTATATATCACCTCATTAAAATACTTGAAAATTAGATATATATTTGTTGCTAAATTGTTTTCCACAACTTGTTTACTGAACTTTTCATTTCCCTATCACATTCCCATTATCAGCTTGTTTCATTATTAGCCAGGAGATTACAACACATTATTTAATGAAATGAATACCCATGATCACAAATGCACTGGAAAAGATAATGAGGCAGCATCTAAATGAACATTGATGATTCACTGTCAGCCATATTACCTGAAATAAATTTTGGCCCCTCTATGTCTAGTGATGTCGATGTTAAAATCAAACTAAAATTTAATTGTGCTGTTATGTTAAGAATTCCAAATATAAGTAGGTTCAAAGAGCCCATTTGCTGTGTCATCAACAAAGTACATAGGAGATGCTCAGTGCAAATTGTCCAAGGCATGAAGCTATAGTAGGTCAATGTCTTCAAACATTTGATTCATTGCTTCAATAATTAGTAATGTATTCAACTGCAAAAATGAAAGCTTGGCAAAAGAAAATGACCTTCTCTTGAATATTATGATGTGCGCAGCATTTTCTCATAATTAGAACATTCGATATATATCTGATTTATTTCAACAATTGTGCTTCTGCTTTTCAGTAACTCTACGCTAATCAATGCATTTACTTTTTTTAAACAAACACTTACGCTCCACTATTAACATGTGCCATTCTTTTCTCATATACGTGTGTGGCTGAAATGAAAAATTTAAGTAGTAATTTCTACAGCAGCTGTTATCACATATACCTTGCACAATTAAATGCCAATAAAATATATTTCTATTAAAGAAAAGCATCTGGGAACATATTTACATAATCTGAAAAAGGAATAGATTTAGAATTATGGCAACAGCCAATATACATCAGACTGATGAATTTTAGTAAAATAAACAATAGATGTACCGTGCTTGCCAATTTTTATGGTTAAAAGGATAGCATATTTCTAATAGAGAAATGTATATTAGACTTGAGCGGCAATCAATCATGATCCATTTCATTTCTACTGTTTGTAGTAAAAAGCCTGAAGTGTTTGAATCCATAACTCAGCTGTCATAATCTCTCAGCAAAACCATTGACCTTCCTTTGAAATCTTTGTCATGCAACAAGGAATGGCGCTTGAACTTCTGTAAATCACAATGCACTGAAATATACAAGCCTTATTAACATTCATCAGTCACACCTTTAACCACAGCAAGGCAATTTTTCCATTTTAAAATATGCACTTAGCAACAAATTGTGTTCTTTATGTCTTGATTACATTACTTGCCAAAAGCCCACAACATTGTTTAATGAGAGACTGACATTGTTTAATGACAGATGATGAGCTGGACCTGAGAACTGCATCTGCTACCATTATGTGATAGCAAAGCTAAAATATGACAATGTTGGGTTAAATAAAAAAGGTGTTCAGTATTAAGCCTCATTCTTAGAGAACAGAATAAATTAAACTTGAGTGTTTATAAGAGCCACCAGGCAGCTGGAACTAAAAACTAAAGTTCTGCCCACAACCAGGGCAATATGCATTCAAGAGGAGGAAGTTAGTTGACTCCTTCATAGCCTTTAAGATGTATAACTTATTTAGGAGAAAACCACCTTTGTTGAAAAGCAGGGCCATTGACCCTGTTGTTAAACTCTGCAAGGAACTAGCCTCATCATAAATCTTTACACGTTGAAATTCATTATATTGTTAAGATTGGTAAATTTAGCTTATCCTAGATAATTAGATTTTCACATACATATTCGCATTTACACTGCTAACGGGGGAGCTTATGTTCTTCCACAATGGAGATGAAATGAGAATAGACATTCGCTTCCAGATTGAGAATGATAGACAAGCTCCAAGTGTGCCCCATACTTTCATGATGTATTTAGTTCTGATGTAGGTTTATCACTTCTGGTATCACAAACCATTCAGCAATCATTTGTGATACAAAAAAAACATTCTTTAAACACCTTTGATTTATTAAGATATTAATTTGAATAATCTTTGCAGATGCCATTTGCTAATTTCCCTATTTTAACCAAAGTCATGGGAAGAGAGAAATTCTTTTACCTGGATACTGTCCACATTAAAACATTGAGTGTGGTGAGTTTTAACTTTCTACACTCCAGTCCAACATTGGCTCAACAGTTTGTATCTGTTGTATTTTGAATTAATAGGGTTTACAAAAAGGACCATAAAACCTACTGGACTTAGGAAGAGCATTAACAAATGCAAAGTACCAAACATTGACACACTCAAAAAAGGAAATGCACAATAGGACTAGAATTCCAAGAAAGATTCTGAGAGCTTCTGGAAAATATTGTCTCTACTTTTCTTTCCCTCTCTCAGAGACTATTCAGTGTCCATGGGCTGAAGTAGAGGGGTTAAGCACCTGGGAGCTGAGGACTTTAAAATAACTGCAACATTTGTCATTGCTCATAATACCCAAGAAATGGTTGACTCCAATGTGGTCTCAGATTTGAATATCATATATGAAAGACAGTCAAATAACTCTAAACTGTATATTAATTTATCTTCCTTTGTACTAGATACCATCCCCTTTAAACTTCACTGGTGTGTCTCTTCCTTGAAGTCAGGCCCTCAGTTCCTGATTGAGGAACTTAGCATTGGGAAGAAGGAGCAGGGGGAGAGATGACAGGTCACACACCAATCCACCCTTCCCATCCCTGTCCAATGTCTCCTCCCTCTGATCCCCTTCAGGTCATGCCTAAATCTGCTGAGTAGTCCTTGAGGTATATTTGGCAGCAGCCACTACTCCTCGTGGCAATGGAGACCTCTCCTTGGATTGGCCAGCTGCCGTCAAATGTGGGCTTTCTGTTGTCTGACAAGCTAGAAGTACTGTCTCCATGGTCCCAATCTACTATAGATGATTTTAACCTGAGGGCCCCCACACCTTAGGCACTTGAGGGTGTTGAGAAGGTAGGACCTTCATTTTAACCTCAGCTAGTACAGGAATTGAACCCAAACTGTTGGCTTCACCCTGTATTGCAAATCAGCCACCCAGCCAACTGAGCTAACCAACCCCTAAGTGGCAGACTGAATCATGTAGGAGGAATCATCAGAGTGCAATTAAATTTCATCAGGCCTCTTGTACAAGAGTGACATTTGGCTATCTTCAATTTTCTCAACTGTATGAGAACCTTATAGCTGGAACTAAATTTGGCCCATTATTTGTTACACAATACTAACCATATAAGAGAATAGGGTAAAACATTTAAAATATTTGTTTCTATAGTTACCTTCTTCAAAATGTGTAGTTTGTTAAATTTTATTTCCAGCACCAATTTACAGCTGAACATTAATAAAAAGAGGCTATAATGTTATGTGGCCTTTCATCTCAACATGAATTTACTCAGACTTGATCACTATACAAAGAAACTATTGCTAATGATATAGGGCCATTAGGAGAAACTGAACTTTAAACACAAACAGTTGATCATTTTGTAATAGCCGGATAATTTGGATGTAATTCCATTGTGTTGGTATGAGTTTGCTATGCTGCAGCTTTGCTTTTTGGTTTTGTGACTGCCTTTTATTTCGTATTATTTTTTGTTTATAATATCTGTCTGTGCACAATAAAACCTTTCAAACACTAGAGTGAAGGTGATCCAAAAACATCAGCTGTATGTGTTATGAAGCTTTTCATAATTTGCACAAATGCCAGTTTTTTATACCATGATAAAAATTACTCAAATGTAATAAGCATACATCAAATACTGCAGGATAAATGGGTGGTAGTAATATGATAGTTTAATGATGGAAGCAAAACTATCACGTGAGTATAATATTCTCATGCTCATTACAAATAGATACTGGAAGGTCATAAATGTAATTAATCAGTGACAATGTCATTCATCTTAAATAGAAAAGAAACATATTTTATGATTTCAGACATATTTTAGGTCAAATGCTATTTTCAGTGAAATACAAAAGCTGATTAACAGCTGTTACCAACCAGAAATCAATTATAATACAACACTGCTTCATGGTTTAATAGGAAAACTTCAACACTTACTATAAAGCTGCTACTTTGCTGCAAATCCTTTTCTTCAATTCAATGCCCAAAGGTATATCCAACTCACACATCCACAATGATTTGATTTGATTTATTACTGTCACATGTACTGTAGTACAGTGAAAAATATTGTTTTGTGTGCTAATAACATGCAAAACAATACCTGACATGAGTACATCAGAGTAATAGAACAGAATTTAGAATATTATGTTATAGCTATAGGTGCAGAGAAAAATCAGCTCCAATATATGAGAGGCATGTTCATAAGTCTGATAACAGCAGGAAAGAAGCTGTTCTTGAATCTGTTGGCACGTGTTTTCAAACTTCTGTATCTTCTGCCTGATGGAGGAGGGTGCAAGTGAGTATAACTGGGGTGGGAGGGGTCTTTGAGTGGGCAAGAAGGCTGGTCTCAAATCGAACCCCATGATATTTGCACCAACCTGATCTACACTTACCTGAGTGCAGGTTGATGTGGCAATGCACTCTTTTACATGGGTGTACCTGTGGTCAGTGAGGACAAGGCTCCAAATTTATTTTCATTACTTGGTTGACCAGGAATCTCTGTCTCTCTTACTTCCTGCAATTGATCACTCAGAATGTTTGGCTGCATTATGAACATCCATGGCCTTCATATTTGCGGTTTTCTTGCGAACAAATGGGAAAGGCCTTGTTCATTGACTAAGAGTCTATTTCTGATATTTTGAAGGTTTTTTGAATCACAGTAGGATGGGGAATTCATTAGGTGCCTTAGATTGAGCTTCAGACAAGGAGCAATGAGAACAGCAGCAGCAGCAGCAGTAGCGTGCACACGGAGGCTACTGGAGGCACACAGGAGACTTTACCCATTCCACAGGGTGTACAAGCAGAAGATACACTGGAACTGCAGTGCTTTTGGAGGCTGAGTTTCTTATGTCAGGTGGTGGCAGACATCTGCAGCTAACGAAAAGAAGAAGGCCATCTCTCTGCTGGACTTGGTTGCCATGTGTTATCAATGATTATTAAAGTGAAAATTACCTTCAAGTGTTTAGTCTCTGCATTCTTCCAAGATCTACAAGGTACATAACCAGCATCCTCCAGTTGGCGACCTATAAGGTAGGGGATGGAATGGCTCATTGTTAAGATCGGTGAGTATCTGAACTTGTTTGCGGTAATGTCAGTTAATTGAGTGGTTCCTTTATTTACATATCAGGCACAACATACTATCCACTGGCATTCTGGGCATTTCAACTCCCCCCTCCCCCCCCAATATTCGTAAGCAACAAAACTCTCAGCACCATTGAAGTGCAGCTGATGTGAAACCACAGAAAATCATTTCTGCAGGTGAAAAGACTTGCCCAGGGAGGAGTAGTGATTCCAAATGGCCTACTTCTGTTTGCATTTCTTAGATTCTTACATGTTTATATGCACTTCAATGTTATCTGTTGACACATGTTCGAAATCTGAACAATGGACCTCAGTAAAGTGACAATGTGCCATATGATCACTAAATATGGGATTGAACAAACCATTAGCCTGCCGAAGATAAGTTTTGGCTGTCTGGGTAGATCTGATAATGACATTTCATGCACACCAATCAGAACAGTCATGGTATGTTAAACTTTACATAATATTTACATACTATTACATAATAGTAGGTTTAGCAATGTTGGAAGGGCTAGGCACGGAGAGCAGATTGATGCTGAGAGATAGGGGGAAAACAGGGAACACAAGGAACTGTGTTTTAACTTCAAAATGGAAAATCCCCATCAAAGTGACGAACTAAGGAATAGAAACTTCATAACATCACAATTCCTAAAATGTCCATGTGCAAATTCTTGTGCAAATGGAAAATTGTTCTTTTTCTTTATCTACAACTCCTAACATATAACCCTATGGTCTCCACAGAGGGAGATTCAAATTCATGCCGTGACTGTTAGATACTGTTGGCTTCTGAGTTTTGAGCTTTGGAATGCTTGAGGGTCCCATTGTTCAGCTGACTAGAAGACTGTTATGATGACTCTTCATTTTTTTTTACAGTGATTCCTGTTTAAAAGACTGTGAACAATAAGTTAATTTTTTAAGGGATCACCAAAGAAACATTGGTACTTTTCTAAAGCTGCTTCTTAGAATTCACTCAGCTCAAGCTAATTATTTGGATCTGTTTACTGGAAATCACATGCTTAGGTTTATGGCTTTGTTTTGGATATTCTTCAGAATTCAGTTGGGGTTTCGTCAGCTGAGAGAGAGAGATAGAGAAGTTACCCAACTTATCCTCTGCCTATCAGGAACTATCCGTTTGGAAAGTCTTTTGAGAAAAACTGATGGTTCTTATGAAATCCTTCAGAATTCTTGATAATTCACAAATGGCCACAACTGCAAAAGTCCCAATCACAGTTGTTTGTGTTCAGTTATATTCCCCTATGTAAGCCAGAATACCAACTAGCAGTTATTTTGAATATTTAATACCTTATCTTTCTTTTCTTCAAAAATTAACACTTGTTTTTGCATGATCTGCCCTTTACGAAGCTGTGCTAACTGGGCCCTATAATACTATGCACTTCCAAGTACTCTGCAATCTCATCCTTTATAATGAACTCTAAAACCAACAACTGAGGTCAGGCAAACTGGCCTACAGTTTCCTGTCTTCAGCCTCCCTCACTTCTTAAACAGGAATGTTACATTTGTCATTTTCCAGTCCCTTGTGGCCCTCCTTGATTCCAGTGATTCCTGAAAGATGACCACCAATGCATCCACAATCTCCTCAGCTACCTGCTTCAGAACCCTTTGATGTAGTGCATCTGATCTAGATGATTAATCCACCTCTGACCTTTCAGCTTGCCCAGTACCTTCTCCTTAGTGAAGGCCACTACATTCCCCTCTGCCCCTTGACACTCTTGAAGTTCTGATAAACTGTTGGTGTCATCTACTGTGAAAACGGATGCAAAATACTTGTTCAGTTCTTCCAACATTTATTTGACAATACTACTTCTCCAGCCTCATTTTACAACAGTCCATTGTCTATTTTTGCCTCTCTCTTATCTTTTAGATACCTAAAATATTTCTTGTAGTCTTCTTTTATATTACAAACTAGCTTACTCTCATATATCGTCTTCTCAACCCTTTTTTGTTAGTTATTTTCTGGTGCTTTTTAAATGTTTCCCAATCCTCTGGCTTCCCACTCATCTTTACCACACTGTATGCTTCTTCTTTTGCTTTTATACTGTCCCTAACTTCCCTTGTCAGCTATAGGTGCCTTGTCCTTCTCTTAGTATGTTTCTTATTCCTGAGGATAAATTCTGTTTTGCCTCCTGAATTACCTGCAGAAACACCTGCTATTGCTGCTTCACAGTATTCCCTGCTAGACTTCCCTTCTAATCAACACTGGCCAGCTCTTCTTTCATGCCTTTGTAGTTACCTTTACTCATTGTAATACCATTGCATTTGATTCCACCTTCTCCCTCTCAAGCTGCACGGTGAATTCTATCATTTTATCTCACTGCCCCCTAGAGATACCTTCACTTTCAGCTCCCTAATCAAGTCTGCCCCAGTGCACATCACCAAATCCAGGATTATTCCTTCCCTAGTGGACTCTACCACGAGCTCCTCCAAAAAGCCAATGCATTGACACTCTACAAATTCCTTTTCTTCAGATCTGCTACCAACCTGTTTTTCCCAATTCACCTGCATATTGGAGTCACCCATGATTATAGCCATAGTGCCTTTCATACATCCATTTCCTATCTCCTGATTTATTTTCTTCTCACATCTTGACTACTGTTAGGAGGCCTGTACAAAACTTCCATCAAGGTATTTTTTCCTTTGCAGTTCTGCAACTCTACCCATACACATTCTACGCCTTTCGATTATTTTTCACTTCTTGCTATTGATTTAATTTCTTTTCTTACTACAAGGCAACACTGCCCCCTCTGTCTACCTGCCTGTCCTTTTGATAGGACATGTATCCTTGGATATTCAGATCTCAGCCCTAATCCCCTAGCCTCTGTGATGCCCACAACTTCATACCCTTCAATTTCAATCTCTTCTACAAGCTCATTTACCTTAACTCCTACACTGTGTGCATTTAAATACAACATCCTTAGACCTCTGTTGACTGGCCTCCTTTTCATAGCTGTCTCTTTATCTCCTGTACCTGAAGTTAGATTCCTGACCATTTCCATACTCTCCGTCTTCGTAGTTTTTTCTGGAAATGTTAATAACTCTTGCTGAGCCCTCCCCATCCTTAACATTTTTCATAATTTTCCATGCAACGAAACCTACCCTCCATCATTTAGTTCAAAGCCCTATCCACAGCCCAAGTTATGTGATTCAACAGGACTTTGGTCCCAGCATGGTTTGGATGCAGCCTGTCCTATCCGAACAACTCCCTCTTCCTCAGTCCTGGTGCCAATGCCCTATGAAATCAAACCTTTTCTCCTATACCAATCTTTGAGCCACATGTTTACCTCTTTAATCTTGTTGACCCTGTGACAATTGGCTCATGGTTCAGTTGTAATCTGGAGTTTATTACCTTTTTTGTTCTGCTTTCTACTTTAGCCCCTAGTCGCTCATGTTCCCTCAGCAGAACCTCTTTCTACTTAGATTGTTTGTCTGAACATTGACCATGATAATTGGATCGTGCCCCTCCCCAGCCAAGTTCCTCTGTGGCATAGATGTGATATCCTGAACTCAGGCAGCATGCAGGTAATGAGACTATTGATTCTGGCCACAGAGAACAGTATCTACCCCCTTGACTATAGTATCCCTGATTACAACTACATTTCCCTTTTTCCCTCCTCAGCCTTTGTTGCAGTCAACTGAGGAGATTGATTAGAGTGGATCTTCTCCATCTCCTCCTCTCGACATAACACAGGAAATCAGCACAATGTTTATGAAGTGAAATTTATGGGCAATCATGGATTCAGTATATTGAGGAGCCTTATATTTGCACTAAGAAACAGAGTTCTGAATTTCTCAACAAACACATCTTTGTACTCAAGCAGCAAATGGTAACGCACTGCTCTTCAATGGACATGTTATGACTCCAAATTAGATGGAACTTGAACCCCGACCTAATGCACCAGAGGTAGGGACACTACTAATGCACCATTAGACCCTTAAGCTTCAATAGATACTTGCTGTTGGAAAAGTATTAATTATACAGTTACTGTAGATTATTGAATGGTTTGCGATTATAGTTGGTATGATTCACTGTCTCAATGTCTCATTAAAAGTAAAATGAAATGAGAGAAAATTGTAGAAAAGACAAGAAAGCAATCAAAAATATTTTTTTCATATTGGAGCCAATGTTATATCCAGAAACATGTTTTATAGAAGGAGCTTAGGAATTTAGACACTGGTTTGAATAACAACTGTGGTAATTTCCAAAGTGCTGACAGTACCATGGACTGGATGGGTTAAGCACAAGAAATATATAAGAAGGAAATAGAGATTGGTGCTTTGCATTAATTTCTGGAAGAAAGCAAGAAAAGTCATTGATGGGATGAGATAACTGTATAGTACCTCTAACATTGGCAGAAATTAAACTATGTGGTGGCAGTTAGGTGCTTAAATAAAAAATTGCCATGATAAATTTTAATATAAACAGTTCCATTGTAAATGCTAACATAAAAACTGTCATTCAAAAATTCATATTTTGTTTTTGGAAAGGCAGAATTAAAAAAAAACATATTCACAGAAAATGAGATTTAAAAGCTTTAAGAAAAGTGCTTTCTCTAGTTATCCATGATGGAACATTAAAGCTATTGGGGAGAATAAAGGAGATCATTTAACGTAAGTTACTGCATATAAGTGAAGAAATTGCAGAAGCTGAAATTTTTCATTCATGGAAAATTGCCCTTGTAATTTGAGCTCTGAGTAGGCTAAGCGTGGAAGCCTTCAATACTGTCCTTTCTCTTCCTCTCCCATTTGAGAGCTGCCGATAAATCTCCTGAAAGAACAACATAAAAATGTGAGAAATATGCAGATGGTCAGCAGTAGTTGTGGTCAGAATAAGCACATTAATATTTCAGACTTTTGGCTTTCACCAGAACTGTAAGATGCTTCAGATAAACATCATTAAAACTGAACAAAATAAAGTGTGAAGCAATAGGAAAAACACACACACACACAAAAACACACACACACACACAGACACATGCACACATACACACACACAAACACACACACACAAAATAGAATGACATGTTCGAGTCATAGGGAAAAAAAAAGGGAATAAAAATGTAGAACAGTGGATGCATGCAGAATTCCTGCAGTGCAGAAAGAGGCCATTTGGCCCATCTAATCTGCACCAACCCTCTGAAGAGCATCCCACCTAAACTGAGGCAGCTTCCTTCCCTAAGGGGCATTAATGAACTGGATGGGTTTTTTCTCCAACAATCAATTCATGGTATTCATTAGATTCTTAATTCCAGAATTTTATTGAATCCAAATTCTACCATCTACCCTGATGGGATTCAAACCAAGATTGAAAATGTGTTTCTGGAAAAGTGCAGCGGGTCAGGCAGCATCCAGGGAACAGGAGAATCGACGTTTCAGGCATAAGCCCTTCTTCAGGAAGGGCTTATGCCCGAAACGTTGATTCTCCTGTTCCCTGGATGCTGCCTGACCTGCTGCGCTTTTCCAGCAACACATTTTCAGCTCTGATCTCCAGCATCTGCAGACCTCACTTTCTCTTCAAACCAATGTTGCCAAGCCATTGCCGAGGTGTTCGGATACTAGTAGACCATCACCTCCCTTCTGAATACTTCAGTGTCATCTCTGTTCTGAAGAAGAGTCATACCAGATTTAAAACATTACATTTATTTCTCTCAACAGATGCTGCCACACCTGCCAAGTTTCTCCAGCATTCTGTATTTGTTTGTGATAAGTGTTATTTATCTGGATGTCAGAGCATGGATATTTTCACATCGCTGCAGGAATGGTCCTGGTCTTCTCCTGCCAGGGCAAGGATCTTTTGTTCTAGTAAGGTGAGGACATGGATATCTGACACAACCTGATCTGTGTGTTTTCACTTCACTCTGTTATGGGATGGCTTCTCTAACAGTGACAGAAATTAATGAGTGGGTGATGCAGCTGTTAGGTCTGGTGGATTGAGGCTAGTGTTGAGGTGTTTTGATGGAGTGAACAGACAGCATGGAGGTCCTGCAGGGTTAATGCTGGGGGAGAATGGGGTTTTAAAGGCAGCGAGTGAAGGAAGGTGTTGTAAGCAACAGAGAGAGTGTCAGAGCAGAAGCGTTGGTGGGAGGTGGGTACAGGACACAGATGAGGATGAGACAGCAGAGAGTAGAGTTTTGTACTTACCCTAACGGAGTGGAGAACACTATTGACTTCTTCCTGCACTGCAGCCCAGTCCCCGACATGCTGCAGATGGCACTGTTCCAGATGGTGATCACCAACTAGGCTGACATAGTCGAGCAGTGTGGAACGCTCTGCCGACCCTCTCCACTACCCTGTCCACAAGGATCTCCAGGACCCTCTCTGACAAGTGTAGTGTTAGCCTCATCTTCTTTGCTACCTCTACTGATACTGAACACAGTGGAGCAACACAGCCTGCAGACAGCAGAACTCCTGAAGTTGCACAGTGGGCTTTGAGAGATGACATGACCCCAAGGGATGCTATCTCATGGAGGAATCATGCTGAGCAGCGAGTTTCTCCAAGAACCATGTATGGCAAGATGGGGTGAAGATAGGATGTGATCCTCACCGTGTGGAATCAAGTGCCAATTAAAAAGACAAATTTGGCAAGGTATATCAAGTAAACCCATTGGGTCTCACATGAGAATCACTCTCGATGTGACTCGTACTTAGCCAAAAAATGGTGAGATTCAGACCACAGTGAGTCTTGAATTGACTAAGGAGTGGTGAATGGGCCAATGAAACTAAAGGAAGTTCTGCAAAGTAATGCAATTTCCAATAGTTCAGGAGACATTGGTAGAAAAGAAAAGCAAAATAAAATCAATGGTGCAGCCATTCTACCAGCACGGTGTTCCAACCCAAGGGGTCAATGTGCCCCTCTCATGCCATCTCCAGAAGTGCTGGTTCACCCACCCCACATTTTCTCAGGATAAAAGCAAATTACTGCGGATGCTGGAATCTGAAACCAAAAGATAAACTGCTGGAAAATCTCAGCAGGTCTGGCAGCATCTGTAAGGAGAGAAAAGAGCTGATGTTTCGAGTCTAACTGACCCTTTGTCAAATGTCAGCCCTTTTCTCTCCTTACAGATGCTGCCAGACCTGCTGAGATTTTCCAGCATTTTCTCTTTTGGTTCACTTTTCTCAGAATGGGAATATGGGAACTATGGTTTAGATGTAATATTGTTATATCAGAATGAATGCTAGAGGGCTCTAAACCTGGATGGTGCATGATATTCAGAGGAATATCTAGGTGATCATATTTCCATGTATCTGCTGCCCTTGCGATTGAGGCCATGAGTTTGGAAGAGCTATCAAAGGAGTCTAAGTGAGTTACTGCAGTGCATTTTGAAGATAGTACACATTGAGCATTGCTGGTGAAGGGAATAAATGTTGAAGAGGGTGGCTGAGGTGTTATTAATGTGGAATGCTCTATCCTAGTTGCTATAGATATGCTTGAGTATTGTTGGACCTGCACTCATCCAGGTAGATTGTAAGTATTTCACCACATTCCTGAATTTTGCCTTGAAAGGGGAGGACAAGCCCTGAGATACAGGAAGTGAGTTACTCATTGCAGAATTCCTAACCTTTACTATTATTGTAGCCACAGCATTTGTAGACTGATCCATTTTGGTTTTTAGTCCTTATTAAAACACAAGATGTTGACAGTAAGGGGCTCAGTGATGACAATGCCATTGAATGTCAAGAGGAGGAGGTTAGATTCTGTCTTGCTAAAGATAGTCAGTGTGTGGCAAAATTGTTACTTGCCACTTATCAAGTTTGAATATTGTCCAAGACTCGCAACATACGTACGCCAGATGCATCAGTATCTGAGCAGTCACAATCAGCTACAATACTGGCATCTACCCAGAAATATTGAAAGTTGCCCCCTTATGTTCTGTGCACAAAAAGCAAGACAAATGCAACCCAACCGATAACCACCTAATCAGTCCACTCTTGGTCAATGTGCAGGTCATTCAAAAGAAAAAACAATTTTTTTCCCTTCTTAATGACAAGGGTTGAGATTAGCCTTTCAAGTAGCTCTGAAAATCAAAGTACTGTACATGTATTTCCACTAATCAGTTTTGACTGTTTATTCTGTTGTTGATGATGATGTAACCCCAATTTCTCATTAAAGTTCCAGAAATGTCATTAGCTGCGCCTCAACAATTTCATGTTGCAGCAAATATTGAAGTGACACCATTTCACACAGAAAGAGATATTCTGAGGTTCAAATGGTGAGGTTCTCATTTCTCACCTCCAGAATTGTCTTCTGAATATCCTTCATTCTTCTCATCACCTATTAGATTCATCCCTAGATCAGAAAGAAAAGCAGATGGAAGAGAAAGCGAGAATTTCAATTCATTGTCTTAGTTTTCATGAAACTGTGAGTAGTAAAATCCTGGATTGTTTCCCTGTGCATCAATTTGCCTTTGAGTGGTCTTCAATGCTTCATGATTCAAATTTTCATGATTATCAAAAACCAAGAACAAGACAATATCAGAAGATGCAATTCCATTCTTCCAATGGTTTAAAAAAGGAATTATATCCTTACTGTAAGTATAGCAACTGAGCATGTGCAAAAGGTGCTACTCCAGATCACATGGAACTGGAACCTGGGCCCAGAGGGTTTCAGATAAGCTATTCTGTTGTACTGTTCTTCGGATATCGTTATCTTCCATAAAGTCAGTAGTACAGATCTCACATTATTAGAAAAATATGAAGAAGGTATTGACAACAACAAATGCTGGAGATCACAGTGGGTCAGTCAGCACCCACAGAGACACAGCAAGTTAATGAGAATGTACATTGTTTCACTGAGATTAGAAAACTACTGTTCCATGATCAGTAGCAGAGTTGTTTGTTTTCAAGGTCATGTGAGGGAACTTTTTTTGAAAAAACACACTACCATCACAACACATTTCTCATCAGGGGCTCACATTAAAAAAAACACCATGTCATAAACCATTGTCACTTTGTCAATTCATTTTACTGAACAGAAAATCATGGGGGCGCATGCATTTAAATCTCAGCATGTATTATTGAAACTTCCCAATGGCAATATGATTCTGTCGAATAATTTCTTCCATCATTACTAAAACCCATCAACTTAGTTGTAGGAGTAAACAATACAGGCAATTGATTAATATAATTGCTTTATGTCACATTATTTCAAATACACAAGTAGGAAGGACACTGCAAGCCAGGCAGCATCAAGACGTGGAGAAGTCAACATTTTGGCTGTAACCCTTCTTCATTCATGAAGGAGGCTTATACCTGAAATGTTGACTTCTCCACCTCCTGATACTGCCTGGCTTGCTGTGTTCTTCCAGTCTCCTGTTGGTCTACTTTGGATTCCAGTATCTACAGGGTTTTTTTTTGTCTCTAACATTATTCCAATTGGTAGCCCTCTTGGCTCTGAGTCAAAAGGCCACAGGGTAAGGCCAACTTCAGGAATGAGCACACAGTCTAAGCTGACTATTCAGTACTGCACAGAGGAAATGCTACATTGTTGGAAGCACTGTTATTCAGTTCAGATGCTAAAGTGAGGCCTCACCTCTGTTTTCAAGTGAATTAAAAGATCACATGGAGTTTCTTGAAGAGTGGCAACATGTTCAGCCATTGTTTTAGCAAATGTTCATTCTTCAACAAAATCACCAAAGGAATGTTTGTATTTATTTATGGGATGTGGATGTTGATGATTGGGCCAGCATTTATTGCCCATCCCTAGTTGCCATTGAAAAGGTAGTGGTGAGGTCTCATTTTGAACCACTGCAGCCCATTTGGGGTAGGTACACTCACAGTGCTGATAGGCATGATTTGCAGGTGCCAGTGTTGGACTGGGGTGAACAAAGTTAAAAATCACACAGCGCCAGGTGCTGGAAATTAGAGTCACAATTAGAGTAGTGCTGGAAAAGCACAGCAGGTCAGACATCATCCGAGGAGCAGGAAAATTGCCATTTCAGGCAAAAGCCCTTCATCAGGAATGAGCCCTTCAACCTGCTCCTCGGATGGTGCCTGACCTGCCTGTGCATTCGTGAATATTTGCATTGCATCTTGTAGATGGCATCCTGCTGCTACTAAACACTGATGCTGGAAGGAGTGGATATTTGTGGATGTGGTGCCATTCAAGCGGGCTGGATGGAGTTAAGCTCCTTAAGTATCATTAGACCTGCACCCATTCCAGGAAAGTGGGTAATTTTCCATCACACTGCTGACTTGTACCTTGTAGATGATGGAGAGCTTTGGGGAGTCAAGAGATGAGTTACACACTGAAGTATTCCCAGCCTCTGATCTCTACTTATAGCTCCTGTATTTACATGACTAGTTCACTCCGATTTCTGGTCAATGGTAGCCTGCAGGATATTGACAGTGGAGTATTTGGTGACGGTGATGCCATTAAATGCAGAGTGATGATGTTTAGATTCTCTCTGGGAGATGGTCACTGCCTAATTGTCAGCCAGTTGTTTGTTTGCTTGCCAGTTGTCAGCCCAAATCTGCAAATGAAACTTTGCCAGTCATCTCAGCCCTGGTTGAAGCATCTTTTGATGTTCATGTAGCTGATGCATTAATCTGCATAACCAAGTTAAAACAGTAAGACTTCGTGTCAGGTCAGTCAGCAGTGCAAGGAGCCAGGCTGTATGTTCAGTGCTCACATTCAGTAAGAAAAATTAAGTTGTGACATCCTAGGGCAATAGGTAGATGATTAGTTGGTGACTAATTCCTCTATTTTCTGATTTAAATTAGGGAACTTCATTTGAGGTTAGGAACATTATTTGAAGTAACATAAACACTGGCAA
The DNA here is from genome assembly GCF_037043375.1 of Chiloscyllium plagiosum. NCBI lineage: Eukaryota > Metazoa > Chordata > Chondrichthyes > Orectolobiformes > Hemiscylliidae > Chiloscyllium > Chiloscyllium plagiosum. The sequence goes on from NW_028270140.1 coordinate 95,743,853, forward strand.
GACTACACGCATCAATTAAAATTAATTAAAATTTACTTAATATTACATTTATTTATTATTTTGTTCAACATGCCATTCCACTCACCCATTTCTGGTGTGTCTTATTTCTAACTCCAGAAAGGCTGGCTGTGAGTGTGAAGGGAAGTGACTGAGTATATATGAGGCTGAATGGTTGGGGTTGAGTGTGAGTGTGTGAGTGAATGGTGAGGATAGAGATGAGTGGCTGAGTGAGGTGAAATGGGGTAGGAGTGAGGGTGCCTATGCACTGAAGGCAACATCAATCCAGGTGATGTTCTGCTACCTGCTGTCTCCTCCATTCAGTTCTACCACTTCCACATATCCCCCAGTTCCATCTTATCAACCTTGTCTTGATGTTTTATATTTATTGGCTTTCAGTAACACAGGTAGTTGCAAGGAAAGCAGCATAGGTCACTGGCTGACTCCTTTCCCAGTAAGGCTGGTGCCTTGATTAACCTGTGCGACTGCAGTTATAGGCAAACTGCACAAAATCATCATACATCAGTGTATGCCAAGATTGGGGTTCCAGACAGCCATGGTGTCAGCCCTTTCTTTCCTCTTTCTTGTGTATGCTTCAACATGTGGAGGTGTCACTTGTAATTTTGCTTTGTAGAAAAGAAAAAGATTTAAAAAAAGATTTCAACCAGTTTCAGCTGATTTTACTTTCTGGGCAGTGTTAGGGTTTGGGACATATAGAGTCATAGCGATGTACAGCATGGGAACAGATCCTTCAGTCCAACACATCTATGTCGACCAGATATCCTATATATATCAAGTCCCATTTGCCAGCATTTGGTCCATATCCCTCTAAATCCTTCCTATTCATATACCCATTTAGATACCTTTCAAATGTTGTAATCGTACCGGCCTCCACCACTTCTTTTGGCAGATGATTCCACACACGCACCACCACCTGAAAAAAATAGACCCCATTTATATCTTTCCCCTCTGACCTTAAGCCTATGCCCTCTAGGTTTGGACTCCAAAAGAGCTTGTCTATTTACCCTATCCATACTCCTCATGATTTCATAAACCCCGAAGGGTCACTCCTCTGCCTCCAACGCTCCAGGAAAAATAGCCCCAGCCTTTTCAGCTTCTTCCTGTAGCTCAAACACTTTATTTTAGCAACATCCTTCAGAATCTTTTCAGAACCCTTTTATGTTTAACAGCATCCTTCTTATTGTAGGGAGACCAGAATTGCACACAATCCTTCAAAAATGGCCTATCTAATGTCCTGTACAGCTGCAACATGACCGCCCATCTCCTTTACTCAATGCACTGACTAATAAAGACAAGCATACCAAACACCTTCTTTACTATCCTATCCACCTGGCACACAACCTTCAGTAGTTTCCTCCAGTCCTGGGCAGAGTACTGGCTGTACCAGGCTGTTATGCACCACACACTATGCTTTCTGTGATGTACCTGTAAAGGTTGGTGAGGGTCCTAATGGACATGCCAAATTTCTTGAGGTTCCTGAGGAAGAAGAGGTGTTGCTATACCCTTCTTGATGGTCGCATCTATTTGGGAAGTCCAGGACATATTGTGCATGGAGATGGAGAGGAATTTGCAGTGTGAAAGGATGAGCCAGTTGTAACAGTCCAAGTAGGTATCAGAGACAACGAGAGGACAAAGAAAGAGCTCCTGTCTCGGGAGTATGAGCAGCTGGGTGCTAAATTAAGAAGCAGAACCTCAAAAATAACAAAGTCTGAATTATTACTTGAGCCACAAGCAAATTTATCAATGAAATAAGATAAGTGATTTGAATGTAGAGTTCAAAGATTGGTGTGTGTGAAATGGGACTCTGGCAGTGGTGCTGGACAAAGAGAGAGCTGTACCAATGATATGGTCTTGAACTGACCCTTACTGGAACTCAGTCTACCTTGCTGCAATGCTTCACCTCACCGCCAACAGGTTCCGCGCTGGAGTGGAGCTAACTTACAGAACCAGCAGGCAATTACTCAACCTCCACCGTCTTCAACCCAAACCCAAAGTTACCCCAACCAAGTGTCATTGAGCTGTGAAATGTCAACAATGCTTGCATTGAGCTCCGTCAGCACTTATATGGAGCTATATGAGAGCATGGGTCTCACCCTGAACATCTGCAAAGCGAACATCCTCCACCAATCTAGCCTGGGATTGTTGAGCAAACCCCTGATCATCAAGGTCCACAGGGAGGCCTTAGAGAATGTTGACCACTTCCAAAACCTCAGGGGTGTCTGTCGGCCAAAGCGGCTGTGGATGAAGAGAGCCAGCACCACATTCAGTGTGCTAGCACAGCCTTTGAACACCTGAGGAGAAGGGTGTTCAAGGACAACAACATCAGATCTGACAACAAGATTGTGGTTTACAGAGCTGTGGTGGTTCCCACCCTCCTATATGGTTCTGAGATGTGGACTGTCTACAGCAGACACCTCAAGGGTCTGGAGCAGTACCACGAATGCTGACTATGCAAGATCCTGTGAATCCTCTGGGAAGAAGGGTGCACCATCAACAGCATCCTCAACTAGGCCAACATCCCCAGCATTGAGGCACTGACCACCCTTGTTTGGCAGCAATGGGCTGGGCACATCATCTACATGACCAGCACAAGACTCCCCAAGCAGATGCTCTACCCCCAGATAAAAAAAAACGAAAGAACTGTGGATTCTGTAAATCAGAAACAAAAACAGAAATTACCAGAAAAGCTCAGCAGGTCTGCCAACATCTTTGAAATGAAATTAAAGTTCCTGTTTTCAGTCCGGTTACCCTTCCTCACAGCCTGTCTCCTCCTAGCTCTTTGGAAGGGCAGGTGAGCCCTAGGTAGACAGAGGAATACTTTCAAGGTCTCGCTAACTCCCACTGACACCTGGGAATAACTGGCCCAAGACTATCCAAGGAGGAGAAGGAGCAGTCGGGAAGGTGTCAATCACCTTGAGAATTGCTGTCGGGAGAAAGTGGAATCCAGGCGAAAACAGAGTAAGGAAAGCACTGCCACCTCGACATCCTACCCACCCCTTCCTGCAACCACCTTCTGCCCCAAGTGTAACAGAACTTGGGAAAGCCACATCCATCTGTATAGCCACCTATGGACTCACCCTGAGAATAAGAGAATCATTCTCATCTGCGAGGGACTGCCAATGTTGATGATTGGAACCAATGTTCTGATGAGTTATTTCACCACGGGCGTACAGAGGGTTTTAATCGAAATAGTGGGTGAGATAGATTAGATGAGAGAAGCTTTGATAAATTAAAGGGAGTGGACAATGCAAGATAGCAAAAAGCAATAAGATAAATGAATATTGGAGCTCAGCAGGAGGGAACGTAATATATAAACTTCAGAATGCATCAGCAGATAAGGCCAGCAGTTGCAAAAATAGTAAATGCTCAGATCTAAAGGTTCTATATTTGGGTGCAGGGAGCATTTTAAAAAATAAATAAATAAATTATCAGGTCAAATAGGAAATAAGTTTGATCTGATAGCCGTTACAAGGACATCAAACCCAAGTAAAAATGTAAGACGTGTAGCCCTCAGTTCAATTTAGACTGAATTGAAGGATACACTATTTTGCCTCAATATGTAAAGTCTCCAGTTGAAAAGATCAATTAGTCGGCAAAAATATAATCATGATTCACATGTAAATATGCCTTGAAGAATGTATAAAGAGTTGAAAAATCTACTTCAGATAGGGATTTTCAAAGTGCAACTGATTAAAAAAAAACTATGTATCAAAAGACAGGAGATAAAAGGAAAACTTAGAAAAAGTCAGTGGCATGGTATTTGTTCATTGTTTGTGCTTTCATGCTTATTATTGTGCCCACTGACAAGTACAACTATTACGTGTATTTTTCTGCTTAATCTAATGTCCCAAGTGTTTCTCAGTTAGATGAGTGTCCGTCTGCCTATGTCTCCTGGCTGAATTACAAGGCACTGTGTGTGACAGCTGCATCCAAAATCTCAGAAATTAACTAGCTAATGGGCAATTTGACTAATTACACCAAATGGAAAACAGTGCAGAGACATATGCAAGATTCAAACACTGTTCAAAGTACGAGTTGTAATCAGTTATTTGCTGTCCTAATAGCATCTCTGATTTTAGGTAAGTTTCTTTCATATTCCATCATCTCTTATTTGTTTACTATAAAGTTTCTGCCACCTGCAATTCCCACCAGTAATAATAATACCTCAACTTATCTTTGAAAAATGATTAAACTGTAACTGGACATTTGTGCTGAACCTTTCATGGTTCTATGTGTAGAATTGGGCTTCTACAATAGTTGAACAACTATTTACTTGTTCACCCTGATTCTCTATAGTATTTGGGTATCCGAAGTAGGGATTCATTCGTCTTCTCAAATGTAACCAATAAAGATATATTGTTAGTGACAGATATATCAATATAATCACAATGCTAAATGAAAATGCTGAGAGCTATTCTTCAACAACTAGCCACCAGTCAATCAAACTTTCAGACATGGTATCCATATCTCATTTCTTTTGAGTTGAACAAGCAACCAAAACAAAACAGAAAATATAGAAATGCAAAGAAAGAATCAAAGTAGTTAGTCACTTTACCTTCTCCAAACAATATTTATTCAGATAGATCCAGACACCTACATCTTAAGACATGATCTCCACTGATTGACACTTTCATAAACAACAAGGCAGTACCATGTGTCCAAGATACAAGGGCTTTGTTCAAGCCGTGTCCTTCTGGATATTGTATCACTTTCAACTCTTTCACTCAGAGTTGAGGAAAATTAATAATCTTTTTTTTGCATCTTCCACCGACTGCAGTAAATGGAATAAAATGAGTAATTGGCTTTAGCTGAGAAGATTTCTCTATATAGGTTATTGCATTTCTACTATTTTTGCATCAGGTTGTTTACAAGTGTTTATCAAGCAGATCTTTGAGTATGTAATATGTTGTCTTGGAACCTGACCTTGCACTCAGAAATTGATCCTGAATAACTTAGTCACTTACTAAGCTTTGGCTTGTTGCTGAGAGCCTGCACATGCACCATCTAAACTGTATGGTTTGCACACATTTTTTAATAAAACCATTTCACTGTTCCCCAGAGCAGCAACTTTAACACAGATCATTTCACCGATCAATAAAAAGTTTATAAAAAATGTATTGGATTGGCATTTGAACGTATTTGCATAATTGCTATTGTGTCAACTGAGCTAAATTAATAGGCTTTCAGTGTCAAAGGGTGATCTGTGGTGAAGTGATATGGGTAGCATGTCAATTCTAAATGTATTGTCTGCATCTTATTGATGATGATGTTACTGATATCGATACATTGTGCAAGTTGGTGCAATGACTCTGTAGTTTGCCAATTTTTGAGAAAATGACTGATAGGCCATTAAAATAGGTGCTGAGAATGTGTTGCTGGAAAAGCGCAGCAGGCCAGGCAGCATCCAAGGAGCAGGAGAATCGACGTTTCGGGAATGAGCCCTTCTTCAGGAATCAAGGGCTCATGCCCGAAACGTCGATTCTCCTGTTCCTTGGATGCTGCCTGACCTGCTGCGCTTTTCCAGCAACATATTTTCAGCTCTGATCTCCAGCATCTGCAGTCCTCACTTTCCCCATTAAAATAGGTGGCTGTGTTTACAACTATAGTAACTAAATCAGATCAATTTTAATTTCTAGTGAAACAGGGCAGAGGTGAGTGTGAAATAAATACTGATACTTTTGATATAATTATCTACATTGCTAACAGATTTCCAAAAGATCAAATCACTATGACTGAGTTTCCAGTTCAAAGACATAAATTACAGTTTAATTGTTTTTCAGGAGCATTCTAATTTGCATATACACAAACGTGTACATCTACAAACATTGCAAATGTCCCTTCTTCCCTCTGTACATCCACTGCAGGTCTGACTGTGTACATTAGACATAAATGTGAGATGTTGCTTCACGTAGATAGGCTGGAGACATTTCACAAAAAAAAGTACCAAGCATCGGAAACATATTTTGGAGAAGCTGTCCTGAGGTCAGGCTGTTGAACCACATTTATCTCATTCAGTGGATCAGATATAATGCTGAAAAATCCATGATACTACTTGCATAAGGGAATAAAGTTCTCCTAGACAATACTGTGTTCGTTTCTTAAATACTATCATCTCAGTACAGATTAGATGGCATTCACTGAATTGTTATTTTGCTGCACTCACCGTTTCAGAATATCTGTTGTACTTGTCAGTAGCTGATACACTAAAAATAATGTTTTATGTGGAAAACATTGGAACATTTTGATATATAAGGTGGTAGAAACTGCAAGTTATTGATACTGAGCCTTAAATCTGCTTCTGTTGTTTTACCATTAACATTATAATGTAACGTCACAGAAAAGGAAGCATTCTACTGAAGAGATGTGAGCAGGAAAAGTATTGGAAGTCAGTGTATGATGCAGATAATGGGCCTCACCACCCAGCTGGAGTGCTGGTGACAGTCCTGTGTTACCTCCTTTAGGGAAGGATGGCCAGTACTCATTTTCTTTCTCTCACTCTCTGGGTTCTTCCTCAATTCGAGAGTGACATTCTTTCAGGGTCACAAGTTTCTGTCGTTGATCTTTGATCAAACAGGCTGATTGTCGATTAATTGATAATTGTGTATATAGTGACAGAATGATTTCAAATGTAGTATTTGCTTCCTTTTCTTTCTTTCTTTGCCACTGGTCCATCTCATTATTAAGATATTTGGACTCAAAGCAAGATGTAGCTTGATGGTCAAGATGCTGAACAACTTACATCAACCTCCCTTCAGTTATGAGTCAATGCTGCTGAAATTCAAGGAGAGCTTCAAAATATCTTCATAGCATTTTCTTTGACCACCCCGAGAACATTGACAATGTCAGAACTAAGCGAAAACAACATGGTGGGGAGTGATGTTTCTCAGCAGTCCGGACACAGAGTCCAGTTCGCCGTGGTTGACATTGCAGGGATTTTGGCTGAATGCTTATGGACTTGACATCAAGAGGAAAATAAGCATTTGGTCAATGGTCTTTCCATTGAATCTGGATAATACAGTGGAGGCACTGATGGTGGAATTCCACTAACCGTCTTATGTGTCTCTGATAAATGCCTACATATTGGTACATATTACATAGAAACGCGGAACAGGAATAAGTTATTCATCTAAGTCTGTTCTGCCATTCAATACCTTCAGGCTGATCCTTAACACCAAATTCTTGCTTTCTCCCCATAGCTTTAGATGCATTTAACATAAAAAAAACTATCTCTTTCTTGAATATATTCAGTTACTTGTCCTCCACAGCCTTCTGCAGCAGAGAATTTAACAGGTTCACTACCATTAGAATGAAGATATTTTTCTTCATGTCAGTCCTAAATGAACAGTCCTGAGACGGGGTCCCTGGTTTTAGACTCCTCAACCAGGGGAAAACATCATCCCTGCAAATAGTCTGTCCAGCCCTGTTTGAACTTTGTACATTTCAATTAGACCCTCTCATGAACTTCTAAACATGAATGAGTACAGGCCCACTTAAACAAATTTCTCCTCATAGGACAGTGCTACCATCCTCCAGGATCAGACTATTGAATACTTAATGGACATTGGTGGGTCTTCCCCAAGATCAAGGCTTTCAGAGGGGAAATGCCAGAATCCACACGCAGGAGCTGTCTGAGGTTGGCAATTGCCCTTTGGAACTGGGCAAATTCAAGAGATGGCAGCAGGCGGCAATGCACCCAAGACAGGCCTAGGATTGCCAAGATATTCAGAGCAAAACGTTAGTGAAGACAGGGTTTGAAGATGTAGAAGAATGGGACAAAGATGTCAGAAGCAGTGGGAGAGTATGGATCACAACAGGCCTTATTGATGCTGGGTACCTCAATCAGGCACTGAGTGACATGAACAAGGGACCGCTTTCAGGTTTTCTGCATGGCCAATACCCCTCCAACTGCTCGGTGAACACCCCTCACCCATTTAGATGTGCACCCACCCACCCTGACCTCGCCGGGATGTTATTAAATTTCATTCTGTGTGTGTGTGTGTTTGTGTATGTGTGTGTCTGTGTGTGTGTCTGTGTGTATATGTGTCTGTGTGTGTGTGTGTGCCTGTGTGTGTTTGTGTGTGTGTACATGTACCTGTGCCTGTTTGCATGCACATGCATGTGTATGATATAATTTGGGTCTCAATAAACAATATATCATGATTTTAAAACTGATATAGTGCAGATGGGCACAATCCAGCAAATCATGCTGATGGTGCTATTTGGTGGAGTTATCTCATTAATTCCCCGCCATTTTTGTTTGCCATATCCCTTTAATTTTTTTTCCTTTTCAAGTCTTTGACTAATATCCTAGCTTTTGAAAGTGATTATTGAATCTGCTTGCATCACCCTTTCAGGTAGTTCTTTGTAGATCACAGCAATTGTTCCATTAAAAATATTTATCCTTATCTTCCTTATGGTTCTTTTGTCAAATGGTGACGTATTTATCATTTAGTGTTTCTCATTTGGTCACTGGGAGGCTGTGCACCACATAGTCTAACATATTTGTGTTAAACTGTGTCAAGGAAAAAATATCCTTTCATGTAGTTGCTATGGGTATGAGCTCTCAGGCTATAGCCACTGCAGCTTCCCCTTCACTCACTTGGAGATACATGAAAGTAATTTTTTAAAAATTCATTCACAGGATGTGGACATCACTATCTCAGCCAACATTTATGGCCTATCCCTAATTGATGAGAGAAATGGTAAGAGTCAGCCACATTCTTGTGGATCTGAAGTCACATATATTCCAAACCAAGTAAGGACAGCAATTACCTTCCCTAAAAGACATTTGTGAACCAGATGTCTTTTTCTCCCCCAGACAATAATTTCATGTCCATCATTAGAGTTTTAGTTCCAGATTTTTTAAATTGAATTCAGCTCCGTCAGATGTTTTGGACTGAATTTCAACTCAGGTCTCCAGAACATCACCTAGATCTCTGGATTAATAGCCTAGGGATAACACTATTAGTCTGTCCTGATCTCCTATTTTTGATGAATTGTGCTAATTATTTGATAATTTTCTGCTTCCAAACATTCTGAGATATCAATATTTCTTGGCATTTCTATGTGATTACATTGCTGATATCTGAAAATTTTATAGGACAACTCCATGATCAGCATGTTGTATGTTCGTGGAGCACACTGCTGTGTGCACTCTGAGAACTTATTGTAAGATGGCTGACTGAGATGACTGCCCCATGACAAAAGTCACATGACTACAGCAAGTTCAGAAGATAGAATATCCTTTTACTTAATTTGCATACAATTACATTTCAGTTCTATCATCACCTTTCTCAATGTAAAAATATCACATGCTCAGTTGTTTGTAAATGAGAATTACAGGCTATATAACAACAGTTCTCATGCACTTACCAATTGTTTGTTGCTCTCGTTAGTCTCACCTTTGTCAGCTTCTTTACATGCACGTCACGCCTGCTGTTTAAAGTGTGTCAGGTTTGTGATGATGGACACACATTCCCTGAATATCTGCTGGATGGTATGGTGTGCTTTCTGGTTCTGTTGAAATCTCAGCTGAGTTACACTGCATATTAACCATCTCTTTCCTTTAGTTTGTGTCTGACTCTAATTGTCTGTTTATTAGTCAGCACAGGCTATGAAACAATACAAATCCCACTTCTGACACCATATTCGGTGTTCATGTAGCACAATACTTCTTGTAATCTGTCTTTGTTGAAATTGGTTGCAAGATGGCTGCCTTCCATGAATGCTATATGGCAGAGGTCACATGACTAATAGCAAGCTAGAAAGGACATTTGTACACTGAATGTCTGATGGACTGTACCCCATCCTGCATCCAATCCTCACCCATGAGAAGCTTCTTGTAGTTCGACGTTACCCATATCCATTTCTTATGGTAACTGATTGACAGAAAAAAACTGCTTTTCAAAAGAGAGATCTGCATGGAAATCAATAAAGATCAGCATGAAATTCTTTAAATTGTTGACCAGTGCAATACCCCTGCCTCCAAACCTGGACAAACACTTTAGAACATAGAACATTACAGCGCAGTACAGGCCCTTCAAACCTCGATGTTGTGCCAGCCTGTGAAATTAATCAGATTCCCATCTAACCTACACCATTTCGTTATTATCTACATGTCCAAATGCCCGTTTAAATGCCCTTAACATCAGTGTGTCTACTACGTTGCAGGCAGGCTGTTCCACGCCCCTATTAATCTCTGAGTGAAGAAACCACCCCTAATATCTATCTATCTTAAATCTACCACCCCTCAATTTAAAGCTATGTCTCCTCATGTTATCCTTCACTATCCAAGGAAAAAGGCGCTCACTGACCATGCTATCTAACCCTCTGATTATCTTATAAGTCTCAATTAAGTCACCTCTCAACCTTCTTCTCTCCAACGAGACTAGCCTCAGTTCTCTCAGCCTTCCTTCAACCAGGCAACATCCTAGTAAATCTCCTCTGAGCCCTTTCCAAACCTTCCACATCCTTTTTATAATGTGTGACCAAAACTGCACGCAATACTCCAGGTGCAGCCTTACTAGTGTCTTGTATAGCTGAAGCATGGCCTCGTGGCTCCGAAACTCAATCCCCCTACCAATAAACGCCAACACACCATATGCCTTCTTAACAAATGTATCAATCTGGATGACAACTTTCAGGGATTTATGTACCTGGACCCCGAGATCTCTCTGTTCATATACACTGCCAAGAATTTTACCATTAGCCAGTACTCTGCATTGCTGTTACTTCTTCCGAAGTGAACTACCTCACACTTTTTCATGTTAAACTCCATTTGACACTTCTCAGCCCAGCTCTGCATCTTATCTACGTGCCTTTGTAACCCACAACATCCTTCAGCACTATCCACAACTCTGCCTACCTTAGTGTCATCTGCAAACTTACTCACCCATCCTTCTACGCCCATCTCCAAATCATTTATAAAACAGCCCCAAAACAGATCCTTGCAGCACACCACTGGTAACTAAGTTTCAGGATGAATATTTCCCATCAAACACCACCCTCTGTCTTCTTTCATCTAGCCAATTTCTGATCCAAACCGCCAAATCACTTTCAATCCCGAAACTCCTCATTTTGTGCAATAGCCTACCGTGTGTAACCTTATCAAACACCTTCTGTCCTAACTGGCACTCAGTTGTAAATTGTATGATTTCGTGAACACATAATGATTTGAAAGATTTCTTTTCCACCCGCTCTTTCCTGCAGGCAGTAACTACACGACCCCAGGGATGCCAGTCTGTTGTAGATGAAATGAAAAGTATTTGGAACCATTTCAAAAGCTGATGGTAGTACCGACCTAATTTTTTGCCTCAGCAGGTCATCAGAACTGCTCCAAACACTGTTAATTCCACTCACTAAACCACAGGAAGCTGTGAAGATGGTACTGCAAAACAGCAGAAAAAAATAACCGGCAATCAAGGCAGGAACAAAAACCTGAAAAAAAAATTCATATCTGTTGACTTGTATGGGAGAATGACAAAAGATAAACATGGAGGAAAAAATCCAGCCAGAATCTGAAAAATATGTGAAGGTTAAGTTTTCAATCGATAGGCTCACACTGGAGCACAGTTTAAATGCAGTGTGTACCCTCCTGGATTTTCCTCATGTGGCTAGACTTCATGTTCAAGTCAAGAGCGTCCATGCATTGATTATTCACGTGCTTTTTGTTCATCGAATTGCGATCTTGCATCTGAACCAAAAGGTTTTGGCATTGATTCCCACTCCAGAGACTCGAACACAAAATTAAAATTGAGACAATTTGGGTGATGTAGATTTTTAGATGAGATCTTAAACTGAGCTACAACTTCTCACATAGATTTTTTTTAAAATCATGGCTTTAAAAGAGCAGAGGAGATTTTCTTGATGTCCTTGGTTAATAATATTACAGGAAGTAGATCTGATCATTACCTCATTGTTCTTGTAAGACCTTGATAGTTGCATTTTAGATGCTTTGTCTCATTACATTTCATTTCATTCTAACATATCTAATTGGTAATAATGATTTGGATATATCGGTGTTGGAATGGGGTGGACAAAGTTAAAAATCACACAACGCCAGGTTATAGTCCAACAGGTTTATTTGGAAGCATTAGCTTTCGGAGCACTGCTCCTTCATCAGGTGGTTGTGCAACCCCACCTGATGAAGGAGCAGTGCTCTGAAAGCTAGTGCTTCCAAGCAAACCTGTTGGACTATAACTTGGTGTTGTGTGATTTTTAACTTAATTGGTAATAAACTGCTTTGGAACAGAGTAGATTATACTAGGCCCTTTATTTAGTCATGGTAAAGGGGACTATGTATCATTTCACTCACAAACTGATGTTTTCTTTGGTAAAGTCACTGCTTCATGTTGAAAACTGGATTCCCAGTACGGCGGCTCAGTGGTTAACACTGCTGTCTCACTGCACCAGGGACCTGGGTTTGATTCCTGCCTCAGGCGACTGTCTGTGTGGAGTTTGCACATTCTCCTCACGTCTGGGTGGGTTACCTCGCACATCCAAAAGATGTGCAGGCCAGGTGAATTGGCCACGCTAAATTGCCCATAGTAATAGGTGCATTAGTCAGGAGTAAATGTAGGGATCTGGGTGGGTTACTCCTTGTAAAGGCAGTGTGGACTTGTTGGGCCGAAGGACCTGTTTCCATCCTGTAGGGAATCTAATCCAATTAAAGGTGATGAGGCCAGTTGCAGGAATATTGCCGCCCCAAATCTGCACTTCCATTCCCCCCACCAACAGGATTAGTGCAGCAAATGAATCTGTGGTCGTTCTGGCTCCAATCCAAAGTTTAACTGGCAGCGCAGCTGTGAAAAGGCAGTTTATAAAATGCACAAAATTCAGAAATGTTGATATAATGATTTCCCATGATTCTGTGGCTTGTCATTCCTGGCAGAGGTAGTGAAATAGAGAAAAATATGGACGGACAATCCACAACCTTTTCTTCATTCCCAAACTGTGTAGGTCAATGATCCACCTCAATTGTGCCCTTCTAATATTTGCCTGTATTGGTATGGCAACATAACATTATTTTTCTAGCTGTTGGACCTTCCCAGCAGTTGGACATTGTCCACATAACTCATGAGAAAACATTCAGAACAGATGGCAACCTCTGGCAGCAGTTTATTTCTACATTCCTGGGGTCTTTGAAGGTCCTGTTTATAATTTTATCACTTTACGTGGGTGTTTATGCCTCTGGTGGCAGCACTGGTACTTCGGTTTTTTTAAAAATTCATCTGCTGGTGTCTGATTCTGCTGTATTCAGTACTACTAAGTAAGTGATGGCAGCAGAGTAACTGTCTTCCTGGTTGTAAGAAACTTCATCAATAGCACACAGATTTATTTTGCAAGGACAACAGGACAGTCACTGGATATGGCCTCATATCGATTGTGAAGCAACAATCGAGCTTCACAATGGACCTAATCATTCATCCAATCTAAACCCCCCTCTCAGCATTGTCCTATGGTGATGAGGCAATCTATCAGAGGGATTCATACTGTCATTTGTTCTCATGCTGGTAAACCCATTTCATTTCTCTTTGATCTAAGGAATAGAGCATGTCAAACTGATGTCTACACAGTGACGGCAACTTAGGAGGAGGGAAAATGACAGATCATCTTATGTATGTACAAATGATCAGTTGCTGGCTTTACCAAAATGTCTTGCCTATTAATTACCAAACGTCCTTACTATATGGAGAAAAACTGATATTGTATTTGGAAGTACCCTTATAAAGAGACTCGATATGACATTGTGAAGGAAAGTTTGGTCAGTTTTTCAGCATTGTTTGAACCTTGCTTCAGTATTTCATTATGATTGAACTTCTTATTGACAGAGGTGTACAGCACAGCAGACATTAGCTCATTGAATCCCTGAAGTGCATAAGGACACCATTTGGCCCATCGAGACTACACTGACTGTTCAAAGAGCATCCCACCCAGACTCCAATTGTGTTCCATTACCACAAATTTGCCATGGCTAATTCAGCTAGCCTGCACATCCTTGGACACTATGGGCAATTTAGCATGGTCAATTCCTCTAATCTACACATCTTTGGACTGTGGGAGGAAACTGGACCACCTAGAGGAAACCCATACAGACATGGCGAAAATGTGCAAATGCCATACAGACAGTCGCCCGAGGCTGAAATCAAACCCAGGTCTCTGGTACTGTAGGGCAGCAGTGCTAACCACTGAGCCACCATGCCACTCATGCTCCTTATAGGCATAAATGGGTACTGTAGAGGCTGAAGATTAGAGTCAAGATTAGAGTGGTGTTGGAAAAGCACAGCAGGTCGGGCAGCACCTAAGGAGCAGGAAAATTGACGTTTCAGGCTGGAGCCCTTCATCAGGAATGAGGCTGGGAGCCTTGGGGATGGAGAATAAATGGGAGGGGGTGGAGTTGGGGAGAAGGTAGCTGAGAGTGCAATAGGTGGATAGAGGTGCGGGTAAAGGTGATAGGTTGAAGGGGAGGGTGGAGCGAATAGGTGGGAAGGAAGATTGACAGGTGGGACAGGACATGAGGATGGTGTTGAGCTTGAAGGTTGGAACTGGGGTAAGGTGGGGGGAGGGAAAATGAGGAAACTGGTGAAGTCCACATTGATGCCCTAGGGTTGAAGTGTTCTGCAGCAGAAGATGAGGTGTTCTTCCTCCAGGCGTCGAGTAGTGAGGGAGTGGTGATGAACGAGGCCCAGGACCTGCATGTCCTCAGCAGAGTGAGAAGGGGAGTTGAAATGTTCAGCCTTGGGGCAGTGGCGCAGGTTGGTGCAGGTGTCCTGGAGATGTTCCCTAAAGCACTCTGCGAGAAGGCGTCTGGTCTCCCCAATGTAAAGGTGACTGCATCGGGAGCAGCTGATACAGTTAATGACATATGTAGAACTGCAGGTGAAACTTTGATTGATATGGAAGGCTTCTTTGGGTCTTGGATGGAGTTGAGGGGGGAACGTGTGGGCACAGGTTTTGCAATTCCTGCAATGGCAGGGAAAGGTGCCAAGAGGGGAGGGTGGGTTGTTGGGGGGCATGGACCTGACCAGGTAGTCACAGAGGGGACGGTCTTTGCGGAAAGCGGATAGAGGTGGAGAGGGAAATATATCCCTGGTGGTGGAGTCTGTTGGTAAGTGGTGGAAATGAGAGAGGATGATGTGATTTATGCAGAGGTTGGTGGGGTGGAATA
The DNA here is from genome assembly GCF_037043375.1 of Chiloscyllium plagiosum. Lineage (NCBI taxonomy): Eukaryota > Metazoa > Chordata > Chondrichthyes > Orectolobiformes > Hemiscylliidae > Chiloscyllium > Chiloscyllium plagiosum. The sequence goes on from NW_028270140.1 coordinate 95,759,037, forward strand.
TGAGGACTGGGGCGTTCTGTCCTTGTTGCAGTTGGATGGGTGGGGTTCGAGGGCAGAGGTGTGGGACGTGGATGAGATGTGTTGGAGGACAGCTTCAACCACATGGGAGGAGAAATAGTGGTCTTTAAAGAAGGAGGCCATCTGGTGTGTTCTGTGGTGGAACTGGTCCTCCTGAGAGTAGATGCAGCGGAGGTGGAGGAATTGGGAATACGGGATAGCATTTTTGCAAGAGGTAGCATGGGAGGAGGTGTATTCCAGGTAGCTGTGGGAGTCACTGGGTTTGTAAAAAGTGTTAGTGTTGAGTTGGTCATTGTTGATGGAGATGGAGAGGTCCAGGAAAGGGGAGGGAGGTGTCAGAGATGGTCCAGGTGAATTTAAGGTCGGGTGGAATATGTTAGTGAAGTTGATGGACTGCTCAACCTCCTCGTGGGAGCATGAGGTGGCGCTGATGCAGTCATCAATGTAGAGGACGAAAAGATGGGGAGTGGTGCAGGTGTGATTCTGGAAGATGAACTGTTCTGCGTAGCCGACATAGCTGGGACCCACACGGATACCCATGGCTACCCTTTTGGCCTGGAGGAAGTGGGAGGATTGGAAGGAGAAATTGTTGAGGGTGAGGACTAGTTCAGCCAAATGAATAAGAGTGTCGAGGAAGGGTACTCGTGTGGACATCGTGACGGGGAGCAATGGAGGGCGTGAAGGCCCTAGTCATGGTGGATGGAGGTGTAGAGGGACTGGATGCCCATGGTGAAGATGAGGCATTGGGCGCCAGGGAACTGAAAGTCTTCGAGGAGGTGGAGGTGATGTCCTGGATGTATGCGGGGAGTTCCTGGACCGGGCAGGATAGCACAGTATCAAGGTGAGTGGAGATGAATTCGGGGTGGGTCAGGAACAGGCTGAAACGATGGGTTGCCTGGTGTAGTCAGGCTTGCAGATCTTGGGTAGAAGGTGGAATTGGATGGTACAGGGTTCCCAAACTATGAGGTTGGAACCTGTGCTTCTTATACTTGGGGGTAGAATTTCCTTGGATATCACCCATTTTGCCATCATAACTTGTCTGGAAGAGCGGCAGAACAAAAACAACAACTTATTTTTAGTGCCATTAGCATAACGAAATGTTTTGAGCCATGAACAATGCTAACTATTACAGTGATCAACACAGGAAGTAGTATGACAGATAATCAAACGTTGGTATAAGAGGTCAGTTTTGAACAGTATCTTAAAGGAAGAAACAGAAGTAGAAAATCAGAGAGAAGGCAGTTCTCAAGTTAAATACTCTGCCATTTCTGAGTAATGAAATGTAGGAATTAGGAAATCAATTTGGGTGATAATAGCAACAGGCACGGCAAGGCCACTGAGGAGTTTGTAAAAAAAAATAAGAATTTTGAAAGCGAGGTATTGTTTCACCGAGAGACAGTACAGGTCAACTAGCATAATGTTGATGGATGAACAGCACTTGATGCAAGTGCATCAGCAGCAGGTTTTTGGATGACCTCAAGCTTACAGAATTTAGAAGATATGAGGCCAACTATGAGTGTGTCTTGGAATAGTCAAATCTAGAAATAACAAAAACACAATAACTAAGGTAGGGAAAGAGATGGACAGTATTACAGAGCTGAAAACAGGTGGGATTAGTGATAATGTAGATATGTAATTTACCTTTACTGTAACAATGAATTGTGTACAATAGACAGATTTGGTGAGATCACCTGGACTGCTGTGTATGCTTTAGTCTCCTTACTTTAAGAAATACATACTTGCATTAGAAGCAGATCAGAGCAGCCTCAAAACGTGGATTTCAGAGATGAAGCAGGTTTGTTATGAGGAAAGGTTGAGCAGGTTGGATCAGTACTTTAAAAGTATTAGAGATGATCTCATCAAAATGTACTTCATTCTGAAGGGGCTTAACAGGGTAGAGGCTGAAAGGATGTTTTGCCCTTTGGGAGAATCTACAACTAGAGGTCAGTTTAAAACTAGGAACAATTTAAAATATAGGGTTTACCATTTCAGCTGGAGGATCAGAGGACCATTAGTATTTGCAATTCTCTTCTCCACAGAGCAGTGCAGGCTGTGTCACTGAATATATTTAAGGCTGAGTTAGACAGATTTTTGATCTACAAATGAATGGAAGGTAATGGAACAAGCAGAGTGAAGACCACAATCAAATGAGCCACAATCTTATGAAACAGTGCCACGGGCTGAGTTGGGCACTCTTGTTCCTATTTCTCATGATCTTACGCTTACTTTATATATTTATCTTATGCTCATCATGGTTCAACTATAACCAGGACAGTTGTCAGGGAGAGAATAGAAATTGATTGTGAAGGAAGGGAGCTTCTGGCAGTGGCTGAAGGCAATGGCTTCAGTTTTGCTAAACCTTTAACTGGAGGATAGATCTGCCTACCCAGCACTGGATGTGAGTCAAACAGTCTGATCATTTAGAGACAGCTGATGGTGAAGGCAACCAAGAGTCATCCATGTACATATAGAAACCAATATGTGCTTTTGAATGATGCAGCTGAGGGGCAGCGTATGGATGAGAAATGGGAAAGACCCGATGGTTGAACCTTGGGGAACACTAGGGGTACTAGTGCAAGTTTGGGAAGAGAAGCCATTAAAGGTTTAAACACATAAGTGGGATTTCCAAAGTATTTTTGACTATCTTATGGTGACAGCAAGTAAATAGCTCACAGGAAATTTACTCTTCTTGATGTGCAATGCCATCAATGTGAAATCAAAGCAATTATAATACTGCCTTCAAATGTAATTAAATTGTTAGGTAAAGTTCAGAGTCAGTAGAGAGAGAAAAAGGAAAGAATCATGTTTATATACTGCTTTACATGGCCACCCAATGTCTCAAAGGGGTTCAGAGCCAAAAAAAAGTCTATAGTCACTGTACCAAACATGACTGAAAATTTGCACATGACAAGCCCCCACAAACAGTAATGTAATAATGGCCAGGTTATCTCTTCTTGCAATATTAATTGAAGAATACATATTGGCCAAGTGACCAGGAATAATTCCCTTTCTATTCTGCAATACAATGCACTGACACTGGCTTTTATGGGATGCGGTGGGACATGTCACTCCATCGCTGGCTAAAATATCAAAAGAAGCCAAAGGTCCCTGTGACTTCCCCATACACTTTCTCACTGGGAGTGGTACTAAATGCTTAAGCTGGGAATTCAGAAGGAGAACCTGGCCTTTGAGAGCTGTCAGACACTTGAATGGCTCTGTAGACCCAGCAGCGGCCACTGCTGGGACACCAGGCTGTCCCCGACATGGAAGGGACCAGCTAGGTTTGGCCTGCAGGGTTTCATAGGAGCCTGCCAAACTGTCCTGGTGAGGGGTTTTAAGAGCAGGGGATCAGGTTCAGAGCCATGGGGAAGTTTAAAAGAGGGATAAGCTGGGGGTGGGGGGAAGGGGGCGTTGGTGCCTCTGATTTGCCCACAGGGACCACAAAGGAGGTTTCTCCCCTTTGCCCAACAATAGCCTATGTACATAAAATAGCGGTGTTCATGGAATGATGCTCTTCACAGATGACCAATTAGCCACTGAAAGGCCTCTTTGGCTGAAAGACAAATAGACTTCAATTGCCTCCAATCCCATTCAAAAAACCAGTAAAACCTGTGAATGGGATAACCTGGTCTGAGTCGAACTTATACATCTCAAAATGGAGCTGCAGTACAACTGACATGTTCATTTCCAAGTATTACCAGTTTGCTTCCTGTTTCTTCCCTATGAACCACACCCACCTCCTCATGAAATTTGAGACAGGTTTGTGTGTCTCAACTGTATGTGACCCCCTGCTGTCAAACACACTGGGTGGGTGAGTATCAAATCTAGCCTTGGGATTTTTTCCCACACATGAACTGGCAGGTAAGGCCGATTAAAAGCATATTTAGTCGGTTCTGCTATAATGCAGTAGTTTCATTCTCGTGCAATCTCGTGTAATAAGAAAATCACGTAATAGCAGCACCATTTAAACTAATGGGACCAGAATGGCGTTATTACCAATACACACTTTAAAGGTTCGCGCCATAGAAACGGTGTCCCAATTCATCAATGGCATTGTAGCAAATTGCATTAACGAAACTCGCCCTATAGTAGAACAACTTGTATATATTTTTGGCTGTGGAATTATTCGGCAATCTATTGAGGTGATAGTTATTCAGTAAGCAGTTTCCCAACAGTAATCAGTTGGTCATCAAACTTCACCAACATTGGATCTCTCAGTGAGCCATTTAGCATAAAAGCATGCTAAAAAATGAAATAAAGATCATTTCTACTATCAGATATATGTACTTTGTGTAGGTTATAAAATTCAACTGCCAATCACAGAAGATGGAATATATGAGTAATACACTAAAAAGTCTCAGTGACAACGATATGAGATTAGAGTTCCTACAGCATGGAAACAGGCCCTTTGTATGGCCCAACAAGTCCACACCAACTCTCCGAAGAGTAACCAACCCAGACCTAGTCCCCTACCCCATATTTACCCTTGACTAATGCACGTAACACTATGGGCAATTTAGCATGGCCAATTCATCTGATCTGCACATCTTTGGATTGTGGGAGGAAGCCAGAGCACCCAGAGGAAACCCATGTAGATGTGGGGGAATACGTACAAACTCCACACAGACAGTCATCCTAGCAGGAATTGAACCTGGGTACCTGGCGCTGTGAGGCAGGCAAACCACTGAGCCACTCTGCCACCCCCAATGATGCATGACTTTAAGATAAAGGTGAGCAAGTTGTACTGTCCTGTTACAAAGGGAAAACTTTTGTCTAAAATTGCATTTTGTCTTTATTTTTGTCAAAATAAATTCCTGGTTTTAAATCCATACTTTCAAATGTTGCAATAAAAAAGGATCCATAGCATAATTTATTTTTGAAAAACAGAGCATAGCAACTGGGAAATAAAGAATAAATCCAATGAAGATAGTAAACTTGCTATTCAAAGGAAAGGCTATCCACTTATTCACACAAGTTGCAAATAGTTGCAGTTTAATTGAAAAAAAACTGAACTATGTGTAATAACTGTACTCTCCAGATTGATATGGCACTTAATTCAGCTGTTGGGAGGCAGTACAGTTGATAGCATAGATCAGGCATAAAGGGTAGAAATAGCAGTCTTAGCTTCAAAAGCTGTCAAGCACAAATGCTTCCAGGCATTTGAGAACTAAATCTTTATTGCCATGCACAGTTAAAGGTCCAAGACCAGATGGATGCTGAGGAAATGCCAGCACGCCAATCTGTTGCAGTGTGAACTTTGCCCTGAGCAATTTTCACACCAGTTTTCTTATTTTTATAAAATTTGTACTACAGGCCAATCAAGGTGTTATGAAGATGTAATTACCCTTAGGTATCCTGTTTCCAGAGTGGCTGTGATGAAGGCCACAATCTGAAATTCTCTTAACTGCAGATTATAAACGAAAGGTCAGTTCATTTTGGAACAGATTTTAAAGTACGATGAATAAGAGAACAGATCTCGCTTAAATAATCCCTCGCAAAAGTTAATTTTACTACTTGAATTTAAAAATAAGGAGCACACATGATATAAGTAACCATATGGATTCTAGCTGAGTCCATACGTTGATTGTATTTACCACCAGATGTGGAATCTCTAACTCCTGTGGAGATTGTCAAAATTTTTTTCCTGAAAAATGGAAATTGTCACTCATTACATACACAAGCAAGTTTCTAAGAGTGCTAAAGTAAAGCTCATCAAGTCATGCAAGGTTCAAGACAAGGTCAAGGATGGCTGGCTGTTCTGCAGACAGAACCACAGTATGTGGATGTTATTTTGAAATGCCCGTTAATCAAAAATATGATAACATTATTAGGGTTAGTTTCCATTAAAACAGTTATAAAAACCAACCAAGAAGCTGTCTAATCAGGTTTTCTAATGACACTGTTCTCAGGGATTTTTTAAAATTCAAATTAATCCAGACAATATTCAGTGCTTTTCAATTCTGTTAAGTTCAACAAGAAGTTGAATGGAATTAATCTGTGAGGTTCAGAGGGTGAAATAAAATATCTCCCACCATTAGCTACATGATAAGCTACACTCCAGGAATGTAATTCAGTGCCTAAGGATAAAAGAAAATTATGCAAAGTTTTTTACCGAGTTCAATGTCAGATCCATTAAAGAAACAGTTCTTTCAACAAGGTGTGTTCCCATGTTCCAAATATATAACTTTTCAGTAAAACAGCTGCATTTCACAGCACTTTGTTTCCACCTCTTTTAAAATTGATTCAGTGTGGGGTTCATCTGCTTATTGCTCCCAGTCCCTTTGCTGAAAAACAGAGCAGCAGGCAGAGAGAAAAAAAATTAAAGAATAATCTCTGAAATGGATGTAGATAATGGACATGGTGGTGGACAATTAAACAAAAGCACAGAACGGGGAGCTTCTACAATGATGTGGGACATCCATCAATGCAAAAGATTAGGCTGAAGCATTTGCAACAATCCTTAGCCAGAGGTGCCGGTTGGATAATCCATCTCAGTCTGCTTCAGAGGTCCTAACATCACAGATGTTAGTCTTCAACCAATTTAATTCATTCCACATGATATCAAGAAACAGCTGGAGGCACTGGATACTGAAATGGCTATGGACATTGACAACATTCCAGAAATAATACTGAAGATTTGCACTCCAGAATTTGCTGTGCTCCTAACCAAGCTATTCCAGGACCGCCAGAACAGTGGTATCTACCCAGCAATGTGGAAAATTGCCAAGGTACGTCTTGTATACAAAGAGCAGGACTAATTCGACCCAGCCAATTAATGCCCCATGTTATTTGGAGCATTTCCCAACAGCAAAAGGACATGCTGCATTCCAAACACAGAACTCTTTCTCATAATCAGCAAACTGGCTGATTGGAAGTGAGCTCATCCATCAAGGAAACAATAACCTCAAAGTTGGAGTTTGCAGTCAAAAACGCTGCAGATAGATCTCCTGGAATCTGGGAGTCACAACAGCTTGTCGAAGAGGAACAAGGGTCTTGGATGTTCAATTCCTGTGTTGGGTTCCACACAAGTACCTGATGGGAGCAATGGCAGAATCTGTCATACATCTACATAATGTAGGAGGGAGAGGTTTGTACAAGCCTGGGATTCACAAAGCCATGCTACAACACAACGGATGTGAAATGTGCAATGGCTAAAGTACATATCAGATATCATAATATTGGAGCTGAATGGAGTGAACAGATCTAATCTTCCGACGCTATAGCAGTAGATGCAATGTCAGTGAAGATGCTCAGGGATTGACACAGTACAGTGAAGACCTCATAGCATTCTGAAGCACTGCAGTATATAAGGTGCATAAGGAGCACTCTCAGGATAACTTGGTGGCATTCACAAGGAAATGGAATTTTGAATGTGACTCGTATAACTTTAATGCATTTTAGTGCAAAATTCCAGGAGCATGTGGCCATGGACTTGCTCAATGTATCACAGCTGCATTACCACTAAAGTCCAGGGCAAGGTTTGTGCATATACTTTAGCTTTTCTGAAATCAAAACCACAGCTCAAATAAAAAAGTCAACATTTTATTGCACAGAGAAATCAAATTGAAAACCAACTCAATCCTTGAGACAAGGTTGAATACAAGAAGTAGAGGGCTGACAAATGTGCAAGTGAAATACTAAATGGAACAGGAATACTCACAACCCAGCACAGTTGTCCTGGAAAAAAGTCACTGTAAAGTTGTCACTATCCTTTGCTTGGGTAGGCCATTGTCCCGTCTTCATCCCTTTCAAAGTCCTTGCTTTTAATCTCAATGAGATAAAATAAAGGATTGAGGATGATGGAAATGGGTGCAGGAGTGCCAACCTCAGCAAGTGAGTAGGAAGCACAGTGTCCAGGAAGACTTAATAATTTGAGAACATGAGGTGTGTGGGACCCCGTGAGCATACAACATGCCTGTGATGTTGAGAATTGCCATCTCTGACCCTTTGTTAGATAACTGTGCAGTGCCAGTGCTAAACTAGATGTTGCCCTAGTGAGGCACGGAGAGAGAATGGTGCCACTTAGCTTTGTAAAGACATTTTCTTCCAGTATTGTTTACAGTCCCATTTTCTGGAGCTGTTGGCATTGATCTGTGCTGCTATCTGGTCTCAGGCTGGATGATCATTGATGGTATGGTCAGTAGCAGGGAAGAAAGCCATGGACAAGGGGACAATATAGTGGGGTTGGTCAGATGGGTTGAATGGGAACAAATTAAATTTAATCCAGAAAAGGTGATGCATTTTGGGAGGATTATCAAGGAATGGAATAGTCCTGAATTATAGGAGTCTAGGAAATATGAAGGATCAGTGTGACCTTAATCTGCATGTCCACGGATTCTGAAAGACAATGGGACAGAAAGATAAAGTGGTTAAGAAGGCTTAAGGGGTACTTGGTTATATTAGTCAACTTATTGAATACTACAGCAAAAAGATTATGATGGAACTGTATAAGACATTAGTTAGGCCACAGATGGAGTACTGTGTATGGTTCTGATTGCCAAGCTTTCGAAAGATGTGATTGCAGCAGAGGCGGTGCAGAGATTTACCAGGATGTTGCCTGGATTTAAATGATTCTGTTATGAAATGAGACTAGAGTCATAGAGTCATAGAGATGTGCTCCAAAAGCTAGTGCTTCCAATTAAACCTCGAGTCATAGAGATGTACAGCATGGAAACAGACTCTTCGGTCCAACCTGTCCATGCCGACCAGATATCCCCAACCCAATCGAGTCCCACCTGCCAGCACCCGATCCATATCCCTCCAAACCCTTCCTATTCATATACCCATCCAAATGCCTCTTAAATGTTGCAATTGTACCAGCCTCCACCACATCCTCTGGCAGCTCATTCCGTACACGTACCACCCTCTGCGTGAAAAAGTTGCCCCTTAGGTATCTTCTATATCTTTCCCCTCTCACCCTAAACCTATGTCCTCTAGTTCTGGACTCCCCGACCTCAGGGAAAATACTTTGTCTATTTATCCTATCCATGCCCCTCATAATTTTGTAAACCTCTATAAGGTCACCCCTCAGCCTCTGACGCTCCAGGGAAAACAGCCTCAGCCAGTTCAGCCTCTCCCTGTAGCTCAGATCTTCCAACCCTGGCAACATCCTTGTAAATCTTTTCTGAACCATTTTAAGTTTCACAACATCTTTCCGATAGGAAGGAGACCAGAATTGCTCGCAATATTCCAACAGGTCTAACCAATGTCCTGTACAGCCGCAACATGAACTCACAACTCCTGTACTCAATATTCTGACCAATAAAGGAAAGCATACCAAATGCCTTCTTCACTATCCTATCTACCTGCGACTCCACTTTCAAGGAGCTATGAATCAGCAGTCCAAGGTTTCTTTGTTCAGCAACACTCCCTAGGACCTTACCATTAAGTGTATAAGTCCGGCTAAGATTTGCTTTCCCAAAATGCAGCACCTCGCATTTATCTGAATTAAACTCCATCTGCCACTTCTCAGCCCATTGGCCCATCAGGTCCAGTTCCTGTTGTAATCTGAGATAACTCTCTTTGCTGTCCACTACACCTCCAATTTTGGTGTCATCTGCAAACTTACTAACTGTACCTCTTATGCTCGCATCCAAAACATTTATGTAAATGACAAAACGTAGAGGGCCCAGCACTGATCCTTGTGGCACTCCACTGGTCACAGGCCTCCAGTCTGAAAAACAACCCTCCACCACCACCCTCTGTCTTCTACCTTTGAGCCAGTTCTGTATTCAAATGGTTAGTTCTCCCTGTATTCCATGAGATCTAATATTGCTAATCAGTCTCCCATGGGGAACCTTGTCAAATGCCTTACTGAAGTCTATTTAGATCACATCTACTGCTCTGCCCTCATCAATCTTCTTTGTCACTTCTTCAAAAAACTCAATCAAGTTTGTGAGACATGATTTCCCACGCACAAAACCATGTTGACTATCCCGAATCAGTCCTTGCCTTTCCAAATACGTGTACATCCTGTCCCTCAGAATTCCCTCCAACAACTTGCCCACAATCGAAGTCAGGCTCACCAGTCTATAGTTCCCTGGCTTGTCTTTACCGCCCTTCTTAAACAGTGGCACCACATTTGCCAACCTCCAGTCTTCCGACACCTCACCTGTGACTATTGATGATACAAATATGTCAGCAAGAGGCCCAGCAATCACTTCTCTAGCTTCCCACAGAGTACTAGGGTACACCTGATCAGGTCCTGGGGATTTATCCACCTTTAACCATTTCAAGACATACAGCACTTTCTCCTCTGTAATATGGACATTTTGCAAGATGTCACCAAATATTTCCCTACAGTCTATATCTAGTTAGGGTGTGGTTATTTGCCAAAGAGCAGAGAAAATCAAGAGGGACTTAATCAAGGTCAACAAAATGCTGAAGTGCATAGGCAGGGTAGGTAGGGAGAAATATTTCCTCTTAATAGAGGGATAATTAATGAGGAACTATAGATTTGAGGTAAGGAGGTTTAGACAGGATAAAAAGAAGAATGTTTTCACCCAGAGGATGGTGAGTGACTAGAGCTCAATACCTGAAAGGGTGGCAGAGGTGGAAACCATCATAGAATCTAACAAGAAATTAGAAGAACATTTGAAGCACCATTGAATGCATGGTTACAGGCTACATGCTGGAAACCAGGACTGGACTAGATAGATTCTTGATGATCGATGTGGACACAACAAGTCAAAGGACCTCTTTCTGTGCTGTACAACCCAATGGATCCATGGACAGATTTAATGGGATGGCCTCCTGGTGCAGGAAGTGGATATCCCTTCTCTCAGTGACTCTGTTGATGAACAGGAATGATTTTATTGACATACAATTGGAGAGAGTGCTGATCTTTGGTACAGTCGTTCCATTCATCTCTTCTTAGAGTGTCAATCGCAAGTTAGAGTTAAAGGCAGAGCCACAGATTCAAATTTGCTATCATATCATTAAAATATGTATTCCATCGGACCACATGATTTCTGGCTGAAAGTTGGCCGCTCTCACCAGTTCAATGGGAAAGAATTAACAGACAATGGTGACCAAATCTTTTGGTGATATGAGAATGGAATATCAAACAATGTCTTCCAGTGAGCTGGATGTTGATGGGTTACGAATTACTCTCCCTTTGTGTACCAATCACCCCGCTCCAACCCACTTTATTGATGATGGGAGGAGTTGATCACATGATCAAAACTAAATTCACAGGAGATCCCAGGTAGTCAGTCATAGAGACCGCAGAATAGCATCCTCCAACCAGAAGAACAGAACACTGCTGAGAAACCAATCAAGCCAGGCAGTGCAAGGACTACTTCATTTTGGCCAGCAAAGATCTTCCTCTACAGAAACCCTGACAATATAATTCATGACTTGGATGAGGGAAGTAAATGTACTAAGCTCACAGATGATATAAAAACAGATGAAAATGCAAGTGCTGAGACTGACACAAAGTTTTAATCTTCCCAGCTCCTTAACAACATGGGGATTAGTGAGAAAGCTGGGAGAATCATGGGTGAGCTCGCAGTGAAGAGATTCCAGCTGTTGAGAGCAAAATGTTGCATTTTCCAACCAAATGCTGAACGGTGAGGTGGCATGTTTGCTAGTAGATGGGGTGAGGCCTACTTGCATATATTAACATTGCATCTAATTGAAATGCAGTTTCCTCTTCTCTGACCCTCAGCAGAGAAATAAGATGGCAACATTTCTCACAAGAATGTCAGAGCAATAACCTATTGACTCCAGCTTACCACTTCTTCCTCCTGACGTTCATCAGTCACCAACATTTCAAGGAACTCCCCATAAGCAGCAATCACATTCTCCAACCCCATCCAGCAGGACCTCCAAGTCCCTGTTGGGGAAATGGGGTGTAAATTACCCTGTATTTAAAATGTCTGGTCAAATAAACATTGGCACTGGAGCTAGAAATCCTTGGAGGTCCTGGCAGTGGCCAATACCTTTGCCTATTTAGAGACAAAAAAACTGCAGATGCTGGAATCCAAGATTGGCAAGCAGGAAGCTGGGAGAACCCAGCAAGCCAGGCAGCATCAGGAAGTGGAGCAGTCAACCTTTCAGGTGCAACCTTTCTTCAGGCCTGGGGTTGGGGGTAGGGGGAACTGCAGATAAAGGGGGTGGGGAGGCAGGATGGTGAAGTGGGGATAGATGAACACAAGTAGAGGGTATGACCTGGTTGGTCAAGGGGAGGAACGAAGTGGGTTCGTACCCTCCACCTGTGACCTATCCTCACCTCACCACCCTGTTTCCACCCCCACACCACACTTTATCTCCAGCTCCTCCTACAGCTACCCCCAGTCCTGAGGAAAGGTTACACGTGAAAGGTTGACTTGTCCACCTCCTGATGCTGCCTGGCTAGCTGTGTTTTTCCAGCCTCTTGTTTGAATACTTTTGCTTGTGGCAAGGGGGAAAATATGATGACCGGAACACCATAGGGGTGTGGTGCATAGTTATTCAAACAAGTTAGGAAAGGTAGCACAAGAAACTACAGAAGCTCACTCGGGCACACCACTTCTGAAACTTGTCCAAATTCATATTCAGCTGATGTTTGAGAAAGAAACAGCACAGAGGAATTTGGGGTATCTCGTGCATAAATCTCAAAAAACTAGTAAAAATAGTGAAGCGTATTGAGCCAGATGGATTTTTCCTGGCAATCAACAATGGTTGCACAGTCATCAGTACACTCTTACTTCTAGATTACTCCTGCATTCAAATTCCACCACCTGCCATGGCACAATTTGAGCCCAGATCCCCAGGACATTGCCTGTGTCTCTGCATTAATAGTCTAGCAACAATCCTACTAGACCATTGTCTCCCTGTATTATTGCCCGATAGGGGACGTGGAGACAGAGGAAATACCATTGAGTAAATAAACAATGATTGTAACCCGCAAATGCTGCAAACACTTAGCAGGTTGGGCATCAGTTTGTTTTGGTCTTCATGGGGGTTGGGGGTGGGGAGGTGGAAAAGTGGTGAAATATTATTAAAGACTGATGAGATAATGGGGAGGGTATGCAGGGTTAGTGGTCTGAAAAGCTGACAGGGGAGGGTAAGGATCAAATGTGTCCCAGGCAACAGTGAGGGTGGTGCTTGAGCCTTGGTGGCAGATTGGTACAGGGCAGTGACAGAGTGAGAATGAGGTGATAGAGCGAAAACAATGGGATGTACCCTGCCACAGTAAAGAAGGTCCACTTTTCTTTCTGCAATAGTGGCCATTTCTCCACATGCTGGAAATGGCACTGAGCCCAGGTGGTGACCTCAGACGAGGCTGGTATGAACTGGTTGTTCCACTTTCTTTGCAGGTCTTCCAGACAGATGACACTTCTTTGTTACACTACCAGGACGTCCAAGTCACTGTTGGAGAAATGTAGTGCCAATGTCTGCTTTTCTGCCTTTTGTTCAATGCTGACTGTCAGTGAGCTGGACAGCTTTGGAATGGAACTCATCCAAATGCACCGTGGTGCTTTAAAGGTGGAATTTGTGTAAGGAATGCCAGTCTTTGGGTAGATGTCTGCAGAGTGGCGACTTGTTTCAGGAATAACACATCATTATTTGGAGCAGAAATTGGGCCTGAGAGATGCCATAGGTGCATGCTGGTTAATGAGGCGAAATTGTAACATGGGACATGAAATCTTGCTAGGCTTCATGGTGAAATACCCTCCAAAATGCTCAATATAATTTGGACTTAGCTAAAAAAACACATTAAATTCAGCTCATTGTGTTCATAATCTAGCTTAATTCTTTACATTTCGTGTGTGTGTGTGTGTATACGCACATATGTGCGTTTTGTCACATTATAATTCAAGGTGCTATTTGAAACAAACATAATGTCTTCTGATCTAACCTTACACAAAATAGCTTTGATTTTATTACTGAAAATCATAACACATAAATGGATTTTAAACCCTCCCTCTAAAACACAGGTAGACAACTGAGAGTTGAGGAGAACAAGTTGTATAACTCCTTCATGAGATTGGCCTTAACAATATGCACATGAAAGAGAGTTGTGGATTTTCTCCAAAAATGTGAGAGACAAATTATTGAGGCTGAGCTGTGAAGGCAAATTGGAGCTTGCAAAATTTCTATTCCAATAGACCCATTTTCTTTCAATTGTTGCATGTTAATAGTCTGACTGAACTTTCTATTGCTTCTAATTAGCAGGTAGGTCACTGCACATTGCAATTCTTCCTGGCAATCTCACCTACTTGATGTTGCATTTCCTTCCTATGACTTTGTTCAGTTTTAAAAGGAAATGTTTCAAAGGAGAACCTGTTCAACTAATTATGAAGAATGACACAAAGAGCATAACTGTGACCACCTGGTTAGAACTCGAGAAAGTATTTTTCCTCCAGCTCTTCTATTCTCAATATATTCAGTCACATAAACCTTCATTAGCCACACACAGTATTTGAGCTGCTATTCTATTAATACTGATCGGAAGATTTTATTCCTATGATTTAGCTTCATAGTTTTCATTTAAGCAGGGCTTTAGTGAGAGCTAACTGTTCAGTGATGATTTCCAGTTAATATTATGAGTGTTTTTACTTGTGCTGTTTATGAATTGGTCTTTACATTGTAACCATTGATCTGAAAACTCTTGGAGCCCTAATGATATACCATAAGTGCAATGGAGCACATCTTAGTCCTGCCAGAATCCTGTGAGGCTACTTCTGCAAGAAATCTCAGAGGTCACCTAATTTCAATAAAGCAGAGATCAAAGAGAAAAGCCATTTAAATCACAGACCAAGAGTGACTGAAGCCTCCGAAGACAAATGTGAAATCCAGGCTGCAGTATCATGCATCAACATTAAGCCTAAAAGGGTACGTCAAAGACATTGCACGTCTGGAGGAGCATCCAAGCATGGAATCCAAAAACTACCAGTGATGACCAAACAAACAGGCTTTTTCTTCTGCAGAAATCTTACAAAAGACAAAAGATCACAGGGTAAGAAAATCTGTATAATCTATTTCAGAGGGACACATTAAAGAAGTTGCCTAAGAGACTGAGCCTCAAACATTTCAGACTCTCTATTCCTTATGGAGGCTGAGGCACAAAATACTCACAGAGAGCAAACAATCCACCAGTTCATGAGGGCATGTAGCTAAGGAAAGCATTACATTGCAAAAAGTGACAAGTACAACCCCATCACCACTGAACAGTCTCACAGAGGAGGGAGAGCATGAAAAGGGTGGCTCAGTGGTTAGCAGCCTCACAGTTTCAGGGGCCCGGATTTGATTCCTGCCTTGAGGAAATGTGTGTCTGCGTGAGTTTCTTCCGGGTGCTCTGGTTTCCTCCCACAATCCCAAGATATGCAGGTTAAGTGAATTGGGCATGCTAATTTGCCCATAGCATTCAGTGATGTGTAGGTCAGGTACATTAGTCAGGGGTAAATGTAGAGGAATGGGTTTGGGTTGGTGTGGACTTGTTGGGCTAAATGGCCTGTTTCCACGCTATAGAACTTCTATTCTATTCTATTCTAAAACAACACATAATAGCACAGCTAGGGACACTGAAAGATAACCCAAAATCAAATCTTACCAAGAACTGACACCATGGTCACTCCATACTTAATCTGGACTTCAAGAAACCCAGCCAGTTTCAGCTGAGTGAAAACTAGAGCAACACCACACCAAAAAGAGCTACACAAGAGATTCTCACATAGGATACTTCCCCAAAGAAAAGGAAACAGCCAATATTTATGTTCCCTCTAAGAGAAGCACATAACTAGTGCCCGTCCTACCCACTCGCTAGGAGGTTTATTTTTTTGTCCAAGACTATGGCTGATCTAAAAGCTTTAGCATAAGAAACTCAGTGGGGAAGCAAGTAGGAGATGGGTCAATTATGAATAGAAAGTAAGTATTATAATGGTGGTAAAAAAATACTTACGATGACAAAATGTAAACATGCTCTGATGGCGAGGGGTAAACATTCAAGGGTAGGATGAATACTTGGGAAGGTGTCATTTTAGATAGTAGCTAACACTTGGAAAGGTGACTTACCTCACAGGAAGTAACATCAGATTGTCTGACTCTCATTGTGTCAAAGGACCTACTCAAAAATGGTCATTTTTGGATCTCTCCCTACGAGGAATGAAATGCACATTGATCAAGAAACAGTTCTGGCTATGAAGACCTGCTCCATATCCAGCTTTAAGCACATTTATAACAGGCTAGCTTCCAGCTTTGTGCAGCCTAAGAATATTGGCAGACAAGAAGGAAGGTCACCTGACCTCTTGACTCCATTTTGTTTCAAAAGAGTTTCCATTCTTCATTTGTTTTTAAAACAAAAATGATTATCTTACATAAATTTGAATGGGTATGACATTTTCATTTAGAGTTACAGCGATGCTGTGGGTCTTTGTTATATATTTGGCTGCAACGAAAAGCAGAGTTTCTTCACATCATTGAAGCAAAGTCTCATGGGACCAAGCTCTTGGGAAAGGTCATGGAAATTGTCCTTGGGTCTATACATCCTGTTGGATGGGTAGTGCTGGAATGTTCTGTTTCTCTTCTAGTGTTGTCTAATTAATTTGGCTTCACTGACAGCATCCTGCTGCTTGCCTTTCATAAGCAATCATTTTTATTCATCTACTGAATGTGGGTGCGACTGAATAGGCCAGTATTTATTGCCAATCCTAAAAGCTATTTACTGAAACATTGAAATTCTATCGATAAAAGCAATATCAATGTTTGTAATTGTCTTGACATAGAATTTGTTCCAATGGGAATGCAAGATAGAGAAGAAGGTTTCCTGAGTAGAAGTGTGAAAAAACATTTTCACCATGAATTGTGAATCCACAGATAAACTCAATTGAGTGGTAGCTCTTTCATCACCTATCTCTACTTTGAAGAACAAGTCTTTTGAAAAGTAGTCCAAATTCTCAAGGGTTAATGAGATTGTAGATGTCATGTGTTTACAGCTAGTGACATAACCTAGCCTAAACAACAAGAGCAACAAAAGCTTCTGTTTAAGTAGCCCTTCAATATGGTATGCATTCCAAAATATTTCATAGGATCAAACAAAAATATTGACAGTAAGAGAAAGACGCAGACAAGGGAACATGTGACCAATAGCATTGGTAAACTGGAGAGTGAGAGATGAAGAGACCATAAGGTTAATGAGGACAAATCCACATTTTAGGGTCTAGCCAACTGAAGGTTGTGGCCACTACTGGCAGAATAGATCTGGACAAATGTGAGGTGATGTATTTTGGAAGGTTAAGTACATGTGGAAATTACACAGTGAATGACAGAACTCTTAGGAGCATTGATATGCAGAGGGATCTGGGTTTGCAGGTCCACAGTTCACTGGCAGCGCAGTTAGATAAGGTAGTAAAAAAGGCTTATGGCATACTTGCCTTCATTGGAAGGGGTATTGAGTATAAGGATTGCCAAGTTATGCTGCAGCTTTATAGGACTTTAGTTAGGCCACTCTTGGAATATTGCATACAGTTCTGCTCACTACACTATTAGAAGGATGTGGATGCTTTGGAGAGGGTACAGAAAAGGCTAACCAGGATAGTGCATGGTTTGAGGGATTTTAGCTATGACATGGGCGGCACGGTGGCACAGTGGTTAGCACTGCTGCCTCACAGCGCCAGAGACCCGGGTTCAATTCCCGCCTCAGGCGACTGACTGTGTGGAGTTTGCACGTTCTCCCCGTGTCTGAGTGGGTTTCCTCGGGTGCTCCGGTTTCCTCCCACAGTCCAAAGATGTGCAGGTCAGGTGAATTGGCCATGCTAAATTGCCTGTAGTGTTAGGTAAGGGGTAAATGTAGGGGTATGGGTGGGTTGCGCTTCGGTGGGGCGGTGTGGACTTGTTGGGCCGAAGGGCCTGTTTCCACACTGTAAGTAATCTAATCTAATCTAAAAAAAAAGGTTGGATAGACTGGATTTGATTTCACTGGAATGCGCGAGGTTGAGGGATGACCTAATAGAAGTTTGTAAGATTGTGAATGGTATGGATAAAGTGGGAAAGTATGAGATTTTTTTCCAAGGGTGCATGGGTCAATTACTTGGGGACAATGGTTCAAGGTGCGAAAGGGTCAAGTTTAAAAGAGATGTGTGAATTTTCACACAAAGGGTGATGAGTGCCTGCAACACGCTGCCAGAGGAGGTGGGGGAAGCAGACACAAATGCAGTATTCAAGAAGAATCTGAACGAATAGATGAATAGAATGAGAATAGAGGGATACAGATCTTGTTAGTGAAGGCAGTTTTAGCATGGAAGGGCAAAATGTGACAGTGCAGTGGAGGGCTGAAGGGCTTGTTCCTGTGCTATTTTGTTCTTTGTTCTTTGGATGCTTTCTCTTGCAAACACTGACATTAATTTTGGGACCTTTCCACAACATGGCATAAACTAATTTCATCAAAAATTCTTAACCACACAATGACATAATTTTCAAAGTATTTGCTCTCTCAAATTAGAAACTTTAGGACAGATATTTCTCCAAGTTTTCTTCTTTAATGTTTAATTTAGTAAGACGTAAAGTTAACTTTTAATTGCCTTCTGATGTAGCTTGGGGAATCATTCTATGGTATTTAGGATGGCTAAAAAGTATCAGCTTTGTCAATGATGCTCACAGATTAAGAATCACAGAAAATAAAATAATGCAGTCAATTATTGAAAAAGCCATTATAGTAATACTTTAGATGGTAGACAACAGGAGATATTTAAAAGCAAACCAAAACACTCACTCTAAGAAAAAAGGTACTGAAAAAATTCTATTATGAAGCTGCAAGTACATGATTGCCAATATTGCTGTGCAGCAGTGCAGCACAAAATTTTACTAATAATGTCCTGTCATGCAGGAGTGACAACATCTGTTCCCACAATGGCTTTCAGTTCTAATGATAAATCAGAGTGCAACAATTAAACTGTACCATGAAATTGCCAATTTCATAGAACACTGTACTAGATTTTTTGCGAATGCTAATTGCAGTAACTGCAAAACTAAATTAAACACACACATTAACAGTTGGTGAAATTGATAAACATTTTCTCATAACCAAAACATTATATTTCTTTCATTAGACAATTAGATATTTCAGTAGGAGACAAGTGCTCAATTTAATTAAGTAGCAGTGCAGCAATAAGAGGCTTCTTGCTATTAAGATGTTGACTACTACATTCATCCTTTTTGTTCTGGATATTGAATAACTTATGACAAATGCAAATACAAATGAGTTCTGCACATGCAGCTAGGTGAGAATCTATAAGTAGCTAATTTTGGTCAGTAAATATCTAATACGTAACAACCACTGACATTGAGGAGATGATCACAACACATTCTTAGGTATCTTATCCTTCTTGCATGTTTATTACTAAAATGGTGTCCAACTGTACTTGCTATGCATGCTCTTCTTGGTCATTGCAATCTGATAAAATTATGTGCATTACAGGTGAAAACACCAGACTTCAGCATCATGTATTGAATAATTAGTTCTAATTATTTATTGAAACGATAAAGAGGTCCATATCCCAAGGAAACTAATATTGGATCAGGAGTGGAGATTAAAATTATAGTTAAAATTAATCCAAGCAAATTGTCCTGCCAAACTTCTTCACCTCATTAGCTATCCTTCCTTCTTTAAGATGATCCTATCTCTCTCACCAAGCTTGTGGCCATTTGCCCTAAGATAATCTTATATGGTTCAGTGATACATTTTGCTTTATTAAACTCCTATGAAGTGCTGTGAGATGTTTTATTACATTAAAGATTTTTGTAAAATGCCATATGCCATTAATACATCTTCATTTAGCTTATATACTAAGTAATTCCATTATATATGAATTATATATAATTCTGAGAGATGATGGAGGAATACTGGCATTATATTTGTAAAATGTGCAGCACCTGGTAAGCATTTTAATTACAATCCACCACCCACTGCTTTGTGCCAATGACAGGAATACCTGTCATTACTTATAGACATTAAAAATAACCTTTGTCTGAAGTACAAGCACCGGTGCATGTAGGCTTTCAAACTGACATACCTCAGGGAAACGCATCAAATAAGTTCAGTTTCAATGATCCAGAGCCGTGATAAACTGAAGTAATTTAAATTTTTTTGAGACCACTGCTCTAGGTCATTGTGATTAAATGGCTAGTAATCCAGTGTAAAAATGTCACCAGCAGTAGGGTGTCTGCAGGAAGGAAATTTATATGCACGAACAAATCAATATGCATCGTGTGCACTTGAGCATTCTATAATCGATTCATCCTTGTTATGAGAAAACAAATGCAGGCATCCTCTAATTCACTTAAAAATTCAATTCCCTTTTATTTTTGCAGGAAGGGAGGTTGCTCTTCCTGAATTTAGATTTTGTTTTAATTTCTCCACTCTTTTCAGTCATTGTGCTAGGATAAAAGGTAATTTAGTGCTGTGCGGTTCTCTTAATGATAGTCTTGGTGAAGATCAATCCTGTGTATTGAAAGATGATTGCTTAAATGTTTTCTCACGATAAGCTTTCAACGTACTAGTCTTTGTGGTTGTCTGAAGCATTAACCTGAAGGAGAAATGTAGGCTAGCATTTGAGACAGGATGCTTCATTGCTGCTAAACTAAGGGAATCATGTTGAAATCCAACACAGTAACATGTAATGAAGGACATTCCTGCATTTTAAAATGCTTGAGTAAAATCACAGTTCTGCTGAAGAGTAGAGATTGAAATTTTAACTTTTCTCTTAAATCCTAACTTCCCCATGTATTTCTAGCATTCCAGTTTTGTTTTAGGAACATTCAGAAAACTATCGTGGACTGTGATATTTATCATCTTTGACACTCCAAATGGAGTGGAATATATGCCCACATTTCTGATGTACTTACAAGGTTCTGTATTAGACTTCTGTATTAGAAGTATTGAAAACACAAACCTAGCTCCATAATATCGATGTTCCTCCCCTTTTAATAGATATCCCCAAAGTGCACGTGCATAAATATGCATGAATATTTTTAGGGACATTAATGT
This sequence comes from Chiloscyllium plagiosum, assembly GCF_037043375.1. Classification (NCBI taxonomy): domain Eukaryota; kingdom Metazoa; phylum Chordata; class Chondrichthyes; order Orectolobiformes; family Hemiscylliidae; genus Chiloscyllium; species Chiloscyllium plagiosum. The sequence continues at coordinate 95,780,023 of NW_028270140.1, forward strand.
CTTCCTTTCTTATCATGATGCAATTTATTCTCTTTAGCCACATTAATCATGGCAAGTAAAAACTTGGCATAATGATTTCTTTTTGCTTTGAAATTTCACAAAGTGGTTGTTGAAGAGTAATTACTTCAGGAATTTCAGTCTGGTGTCTTGGACCTTTACCAGCTGTACTAAATTTAACTGAAGCAGTTGATAATAATTTCTGTTTATGCTTGGATAAGTTCCAGAGATTGTTGAATGATTTTCTTTTAACTTCACGCAGTTTGATGGAACTGTTACTTTGTGGTTGAATCTTTTTTATAGCGATTTTCTAAACATTTTGAATTGCTGGCTAAAATGAGATGTTTCAACAGATCTGTACATATCAATGCCAGTTTCACTTAGTACAAGGCAGAAATTAGTTTGTACCTGGTTCTAAATTTCCAACAAGATATTTCTAATATGAACATGTAACAGTAACATGGCACTGAAATTTCAAGCACAAAGATGAAACGCTAAATAGACAACTTAGAGTTCTGTCGATGCAGACTGATAAAAGAACATTGTAGCGAGCAACCTCCTGTTCGAGCTAATAACATTTTCTATCACTAGGATCTCCATAACATCTCTTATGGGTATCACATTTTGGGGTTTTTGATTTTTAACCCAGGATATATTTTAACTCATTACATCGGGACATTGATATCAAGTTCAATGTTGTTCAGAAGGGATTAAATCCATAACTAGGAGAAAGTGAGGACTGCAGATGCTGGAGATCAGAGCTTAAAAATGTGTTGCTGGAAAAGCGCAGCAGGTCAGGCAGCATCAAAGGAGCAGGAGAGTCGACGTTTCGGGCATAAGCCCTTCTTCAGGAAAATGGCACTGAAGATTTTCCTGAAGAAGGGCTTATGCCCGAAACGTCGATTCTCCTGCTCCTTTGATGTTGCCTGACCTGCTGCGCTTTTCCAGCAACACATTACTAAGCATTAAATCCATAACACATGGTTTCCGGAAATGTAGGTTAGAATTCTAACATAAAGAACATAGCTTTCTGTGAACTATATCAAACAAGATGATAAAGTTTGTGACAAACATTCCAGGAAACATTCACATGTAATGAAAACAGAAAATGATGGAAATCTATTTTATGTAGGGAACTTCTAATATGAGGGAACTCACGGTTTGTATAAGACAATTTAGCCTCTGAATGCAAGAGAACATTGAATTCCATCATAAAATGAATAACAAGACACCCCATCAGTACATCCAGGCTTTATATCCTCTGTAACAGGATTTTCAGTGCCATCCACTGAAAAGTCATCACGTGTATAGATTACATGATATACAGTGTTGACAAATAATTCACTGGCTTGAGATTGTTCTGTAATTCTAGTTACCATAATGTAAAATAGAAACAAAAAATTCAGGAAATACTCAGCAGTTTGGGCAGTATCTTTGAAGAGAGATAATAAATCTGTGACCTTTCATCAAAACTAACTCATATCTCTCACTTTTTCACTTCTGCTGATGTCTGCAGGAAGTGTCTTCTGTTGCGAATCCTATCACATCACATGAATTGGTTGAAGCAGCAGTTCGAGACATCAAGGAATTTACAGGAGTTAGGGGTAAGATGGATGTAAGTTATAGGAAGGGAGAAAAGCTATAGATACAGTCACACAGATGAGTTAACTCTGGGAAAGGTAGCAGAGGGAAGCCGGTAGTGGAGGAGTCTCCTGTGGCTATCTCAATTTCCAACGAGTATGCTGCTTTGGAAAATTTAGGGAGTGATGGACTCTCAGGAAAATGTAGTAGGAACAGCCAAGTTTCTGCTACTGAGACTGGCCGTAATGTAACGATGGGTGTGTCAGGTTCCAAACGATCGATTGTGTTAGGAGACTGTCTAGCCAGAGGCACAGACAGATGTTTTTGCAAGGTTTGTGAAGGTTTGTAGCTCAGGTTGAGGATTAGGGTGTAGGTTGCTCGCTGAGCTGTAGGTTTGATATCCAGGTGTTTCATTACCTGGCTAGGTAACCTCATCAGTGGCGACCTCCAAGTGAAGCGAAGCTGTTGTCTCCTGCTTTCTATTTATATGTTTGTTCTGGATGGGGTTCCTGGGGTTTGTGGTGATGTCATTTCCTGTTCGTTTTCTGAGGGGTTGATAGATGGTATCTAGATCTATGTGTTTGTTTATGGCGTTGTGGTTGGAGTGCCAGGCCTCTAGGAATTCTCTGACATGTCTTTGCTTAGCCTGTCCCAGGATAGATGTGTTGTCCCAGTCAAAATAGTGTTTTTTTTCATCCGTGTGTAGGGCTACGAGGGAGAGAGGGTCGTGTCTTTTTGTAGCTAGCTGGTGTTCGTGTACCCTGGTGGCTAACTTTCTTCCTGTTTGTCCTACATAGTGTTTGTGGCAGTCCTTGCATGGAATTTTGTAGATGATGTTGGTTTTGTTCAACCACAACGCGATAAACAAACACATAGATCAAGATACCATCTATTAACCCCTCAGAAAACGAACAGGAAATGACATCACCACAAACCCCAGGAACCCCATCCAGAACAAACATATAAATAGAAAGCAGGAGACAACAGCTTCACTTCACTTAGAGGTCACCACTGATGATGTTACCTAGCCAGGTAATGAAACGTCTGGATATCAAACCTACAGCTCAGTGAGCAAACCTACACCCTACAGACAGATGTTTCTGCTGCTGGCAGCAAGAAATCAGAATGCTGTGTTGCCTTCCCAGTGCCAGGATCAAGGATACTTCAGAGGGTGCAGAATGTTCTCAAAAGGGAGAAGGACCAACAGGAGGTAATTCTGTACATTGGAACTAACGATGTAGGAAGAGAAAAGGATTAGATTCTGAAGGGAAAGTATATAACGTTAGGCAGGAAATTAAAAAAAGAGGTCCTCAAGGGTAGTAATATCTGGATTACTCCAGGTGCTATGAGCTAGTGAGGGTCGGAATAGGAGGACAGAGCAGATGAATGCATGGCTGGGGAGCTGGTGTATGGGAGAAGGATTCACATTTTTGGATCATTGGAATCTCTTCTGGGGTAGAAGTGACCTATACAAGGAAGATGGATTGCATCTGAATTGAAAGGGGACTAATATACTGGCAGGGAGATTTGCTTGAGCTGCTTGGGAGGATTCAAAGTAGTAAATTGAGCAGAGGAGTGGGTGTGGGTTGGGGATCTTAGGGAGATAATGAGGAAAGAGATCAATCTGAGACTGGTACAGTTGGGAAAAGGACCATGTCAAGCAGTCAGGGCAGGCAGGAACAAAGCAGAGAATGAGGTAGGACTGATAGATAAAACTGCATTATTTCAATGCAAGATGCCTAACAGGGAAGGCAGATTAACTCAGGGCATGGTTAGGAACATATGACTGGGATATCATAGCAATTACAGAAACATGGCTCAGGAATGGACAGGACTGGCAGCTTAATGTTCCAGGATATAAATGCTACAGGAAGGATAGAAAGGAGGGGGGCAAGAGAGGAGGGGGAGTGGCGTTTTTGATAAAGGGTAGCATTACTGCTGTACTAAGGGAGAATATTCCCGGGAATACGTCCAGGCAGGTTACTTGGGTGGAACTGAGAAATAAGAAAAAGATGATAACCTTATTGGGATTGTATTATAGACCCCCTAATAGTCAAAGGGAAATTGAGAAACAAATTTGGAAGGAGATCTCAGTTATCTGTACGAATAATAGGGTGGTTATGGTAGGGGATGTTAACTTTCCAAACAGAGACCAGGCCAGCCATAGTATTAAGGGTTTAGATGAAGAGGAATTTGTTAAGTGTGTACAAGAAAATTTTCTGATTCAGTATTTTCTGATTCAGTACTTGAGAAGGTGCAAGACTTTGGGGCCAGCGACCATAATTCTGTTAGTTTTGTAATAGTGATGAGAAAGGATAGATGAGATGTAAAAGTTGAAGTTCTAAATTGGAGGAAGGCCAATTTTTATGATATTAGGCAAGAACTTTCAAAAGTAGATTGGGAGTGGATGTTCACAGGTAAATGGACGGCTAGAAAATGGGAAGCCTTCGAAACTGAGATAACGTGAGCCTAGAGACAATATATTTCTATGAGTGTGAAAGGCAAAGCTGGTAGGTGTAGGGAATGCTGGATCACCAGAGAAATTATGGTTTTGGTTAAGAAAAATAATAAAGCATATGTCAGGTTTGGACAGCAGAGATTGAGTGAATCATTTAAAAGAGTATAAAGGCAGTAGGAGAATACTTAAGAGAGAAATCAGGAGGGCAAAAACAGGGACATGAAAGAGCTTTGGCAAATAGGGTTAAGGAGAATCCAAAGGGATTCTATAAATACATTAAGGACAAAAGGGTAACTAGGAAGAGAATAGGGCCCCTCAAAGATCAGAAGGCAGCCGATGTGTGGAGCTGCAGAAGGTAGGGGGAATACTAAATGAGTATTTTGCATCAGTGTTTACTGTGGAGAAGGACATGGAAGATATAGAATATGGGGAAGTAGATGATGGCATCTTGAAAAATGTCCATATTAAAGAGGAGGAAGTGCTGGATGTCTTCAAATGGATAAAAGTGGATAAATCCCCAGGACCTGATCAGGTGTACCCTAGAACTTTGTGGGAAGCTAGGGAAGTGATTGCTGGGCCCCTTGCTGAGATATTTGTATCATCAATAGTCACAGGTGAGGTGCTGGAAGACTGGAGGTTGGCAAACATGGTGCCACTGTTTAGGAAAGGTGGTAAGGACAAGCCAGGGAACTATAGACCGGTGAGCCTGAACGTGCAAGGCAAGTTGTTGGAGGGAATCCTGAGGGACAGGATGTATATGTATTTGGAAAGGCAAAGACTGATTAGGAATAGTAAACATGGCTTTGTGCATGGGAAATCATGTATCACTAATTTGGCTGAGTGTTTTGAAGAAGTAACGAAAAGGATGATGAGGGCAGAGTGGTGGACATGATTTACATGGACTTCAGTAAGGCGTTCAACAAGGTTCCTCATGGGAGGCTGGTTAGCAAGGTTTAGATCACATGGATTATGGGGAGAACTAACCATTTGGATACAGAACTGGCTTGAACTGGAGGCCTGTGACCAGTGGAGTGCCACAAGGATCGATGCTGGATCCACTACTTTTCATCATTTATATAAATGATTTGATGTGAACATAGGAGGTATAGTTTGTAGGTTGCAGATGACACCAAAATTGGAGGTGTAGTGGACAGCGAAGATGGTTACCTCTGAGTACAACGGGATCTTGATCAGATGGGCCAATGGACTGAGGAATAGCACATGGAGTTTAATTTAGATAAATGAGAGGTGTTGCATTTCGGAAAAGTAAATCAGGACAAGACTTATACATTTAATAGTAATGTCCTAGGGAGTGTTGCTGAACAAAGAGACCTTGGAATGCACGTTCATAGTTCCTTGAATGTGGAGTCACAGGTGGATAGGACAGTGAAGAAGGTGTTTGGTATGCTTTCCTTTATTGGTCAGAGTATTGAGTATAGGAGTTGGGAGGTCATGTTGTGGCTGTACAGGATGTTGGTTAGGCCACCTTTGGAACATTGTGTTCAATTCTGGTCTCCCTCCTATCGGAAAGATGTTGTGAAACCTGAAAGGGTTTTGCAACAAAAACTTCCAGCTCGGCGAACAGAACCACAGCAGGGTTCAGAAAAGATTTACAATGATGTTGCCAGGGTTGGAGGATTTGAGCTATGGGGAGAGGCTGAACAGGCTGGGGCTGTTTTCCCTGAAATGCGGAAAGCTGAGGGGTGACCTTACGGAGGTTTATAAAATCATGAGGGGCACAATGATTTGGAGATACCGGTGTTGGACTGGGATGTACAAAGTTAAAAATCACACTACACCAGGTTTTAGTCCAACAGGTTTAATTGGAAGCACAAGGTTTAATTGGAAGGGCAATCACCTGATGAAGGAGCAGCACTCCAAAAGCTTGTGCTTCCAATTAAACCTGTTGGATTAAAACCTGGCGTAGTGTGATTTTTAACTTTGAGGAGCATAGATAGGATAAATAGACAAGGTTTTTTTCCCTGTGGGAGGTAGTCCAGAACTAGAGGGCATAGGTTTCAGGTGAGAGGGGAAAAATTTTAAAAGGACTTAAGGCCAACCTTTTCACGCAAAGGGTGGTGCATGTGTGGAATGAGCTGCCAGAGGAAGTGGTGGAGGTTGGTACAATTCCAACAGTTAAAAGGCATCTGGATGAGTATATGAATATGAAGGGTTTAGAGGGATATGGGACAAGTGCTAGCAAATGGGACTAGATTAGGATATCTGGTCAGCATGGATGAGTTGGACCAAAGGGTCTGTTTCCGTGCTATACATTTGTATGACTCTATCTGAAACAATAACTCCAGTTTTCTCTAGTTTCTGCAGTATTCTGTCTTTTTTTGTAAAAGTTTATTGGTTGCTTATTGTTTCATGAATACCCTGCCATCTACATGCTAATCTGTGTTGGCAAATGCCCAAAGGGCAAAGCAAAGACCACAGAACAGCAGCTGATAAACCACCAACAAGGCTACTCATTGCATGGCGTATTTATTGTCTGAGCCAAGTGTAATTAGTGCTTAATCTAAGCTTTTTTACAATTCAAAGTGACTATGATTGAACTGGGAAAGTTGTTGCTGATGGAAAATGATTGATCAGTTAATTGCATAGGTATTTCCTATAGAAACATTTGAATGGATCTTTAAACTTGATCACACAAGTTATTTTTAATATGTACATTATATGTGAAGTATAGTTGCCATGTTATTACCAGATTATAGGGCTGCTCTCTCATTAGTGAGAGATGACTGGTTGTGGTTTAACCTGAGGATCACCTTGCCTCAGGCGAGAGGCAAGATTGCAAAAGAGAGTCCTCTTGGAGCTTCATCCAGTGTGAGCCCATGCTGTTGGCATCCCTCTGAATCACAAACCAGCTATCCATACAACTGATATGTTATGGAAACAGATATTGATGTCAAGAAAAGGAAAAGAAAAGACTTGCAGTTACATAGCACCTTTCACAACCTCAGCACACTCTAAATTCAATGAAGTATATTTTGAAGTGTACAGTAGTTACTGTTGTAAGGTAGAAAGCATTAATAGCCAATTTACACACAGCCTACAACAAGCAATTTGAAAACGATCAGATAATATGCATTGCAATGATAGTTGATGGAAATTTGCTAGGCCAATGGGAATAATGCACATGCTCTTCTCGTTATAACACTATACAAATATTTCTTCTATAGCGTGATGGTTGTGTTCTTGTGCAACCCCGTGTTATAGAAAAACTCCACTTTGGAAACAGCACTTTAAGTGTTGGTAATGTAAATGTGATACAGCCAACATACATTTTAAACATTCCCACTTTAGAAACAATGTTCCCAATTTGTAAATCGTGTTACAGCAAATCTGTGTCAATGAAACATGCGTTATAGCAGAACGACCTGTATGATCTTTCATACCCACCTAAAAGCATAGTTGGGGTTTGGTTTAACACATCATTTGAAAACAGCACAATCTCACCAGTATAGTGCAATACCAGCCCATATTGTTCAGTTTAAGTTGTGAAATGGGATGTTATCTCATAACCTCTGACTCATAGGTAAAAGTGCTGTGAATTGAACCATTGCTGATACAGGCAATAAAATTAAATGAAAAGATGTAAGCACTCCATCAAGTTAACTTCAACTTTTCAATGAAAGGCAAGATTCTACATCATGTAAATAATATGAATATGTAATTGGAAAACATCTTCTGCTCTAAAATGTTGTTGATGCCTTTAATCAGGAGTTCAGCCATTTTGGAGTGGGAGTATCGAGGGCTGCAGTACAATTTGAACAGCTGCAGTATTTCAAAGGGGTCTTTTTTATCTCAGAACCTTTAATCCTAACTACAAAGATCTGTTTTCTACAAGTTCTGAAGGAAAGGATTATTGAAAGGCACAGCACCCCAATTGTTTTTACACAGATGTGAAATTTCCCCCACATAAAAAAGGATATCCCTTTGTGAGAAAGAAAAGGAGGACTCAAAGGGACAATTCAGGAATACTGGTCCAGGTCCCTGGCTCTTTAAGCCATCCCTACCAAACAAAACACAATGATCAGAGCCTTATGAGCAACTGATAGACCTGTGCTGTGTGAGATGAGTGCCTGAATCAGGCAAGATCTTGATTTCGAGATCATCCCACCTCACTTCCCCACTTTGCTCAAATGATAGGGGGCGAGTCCCGCTAGGGAGCTGTGGGTTTCCATGTGATGCTTTTTGTTGCAGCCCAACTCACCACAGATTGCAATCTTTCCAAATACGCCACATAAACTAGCTTTTAGGAAAACTTGATATGGATGTCAGACAGATGCTTGGCAGGTTCAGCTTGCGGCTTGCTCCAAATGACCTCCATGTTGCCCACGGCCCAACTGCAGAGTAGGGTATGACCCAAGAGCATCAGCCACATGTACCCTTTCACCATGGCCACTGGCATGGAATTTCAAAACAATTGCCATCATCCTAGCCTTGATGAAATGCCCTGGAACTGCGCCCTGCAATCCAATAATTATGAAGCAGGGCACACTGGCAACCAGCAGTACATGGCTGCATCAAGTACAGTAGCTACACATAGACAGGCACCCAGTGCACAGTGTGTATCAGCTTGCCTGGGTAAGGCTACTTGCTTGCTGTCTCAGCTCACATTCACCTTGGGCCTATGACATGTCCAGAGCATGTAAGCCTTGTCCTAAAAGGCCTTGCACTGGCCATTGGCATTATCACACAACTGCACAGGTGGTCATGCAGTGCAACTGTGCTCAGTCGAGAGTGCCCATATTTTAAAGTCCATCAGTGAGCTACATCAAACCACTACCTGCAACATGTGGCAGCAGCATTCACACCAAACTCAGTACGTCTGCAGCAAACACAGGAATGTGCCCACTTGTTATGGGAACCTGACTATCTGGGGTTACAGAGCAGTTAATCAAAGGCCGAATCCCACACCAGTCCTGGGCATCAGTCATGGACAATGGTCAGCTGGGATGGCCCTGAACACCGAGTCTGTGTCTTTGTCCTTCAGAGATCAGGTTATAATGAAGCCCAGAGAGGAGATCTGCCCCTATCAGGGATATATGTGGCCACCAGTCAGGGGTCTGTGCAGGTGACAGCCAGGAGGAAGGTCAGTCACATTACCTTAAGGAGTAGACAACAATTGTCCCATTGCCGCTGTCCATAGAAGTGAGGGAGGAAAGGGGAAATACTGAAACCAGGAGCAGAGAAGGCCATTTGACCCTTTGAGCTTGCTACCCCATTCAATATGATCATCCACTTCTGTACCCTGTTCTAGCTCAACCTCTGTACCCTTTGATCCCATTAGCCCTAAGAACAATATCTATTTTTTCTTGAAAATATTTAACGTTTTGCTGTCAATTACTTTCTGCGGCAGGGATTTCCATTGGCGCACCATTCTCTGGAAGAAGAAATTTCTCTTCATCTGAGTCCTAAATGGCTTGCACCATATCCTTAGACTGTGACTCCTGTTCTGGATTCCCCAGTCTCCAGGAACATCCTTCCTGCATTTACCCTGTTAGAATTTTATAGGTTTTTATGAGACTCTCTCATATTCTTCCAAACTAAATATAATTCTAACTAGTCCAACATCTCTTCTTGTGTCAGTCATGCCCTCCCAGGAATCAGTCTGATAAATCTTTGTTGCACTCCATCCATAGACCGATAATCCAGAACAAAACCAGAAACTGATGGTAAACGCCAGCAGACATTGCACCATCAGTGTAGAGAAAGCAAAATTACCATTTTGAGTTAATTAACTCTTCATTAGAACTTTTAGTAGCCAGAGAAAAGTGTTATTTATAGGGAAGAGTGGGTTGGGATATATGGTTGGGTAACAGGTGAGTGGAGAGGTAGAGATGGGCAGAGAGAGTAAGGTATAAAAGGGGTAGACAGACAAGAGGATTAGTGATTGTAAGCAAGGACAGAAGAGAGGTTGAATAAATGATAATGAGAGCTGAGGATAACAGAGAATGGGTTGGCTGAGCTGAACGCAATCCATGTTATGACAGAACCAGGAAGTGGAGGTGGGTAAAAATCATGGAACGACGTGATCAAGCTCTAAAGTTGTTGAATTCCATGTTAGGTCCTAGAGGCTGCAGGGTTCCCAAGTGGAAAATGTGATGTTGTTGGTCAAGCTTGCACTGAACCTCACTGGAACACTGCAGCAAACCCGAGACAGAGATGCCGGCACAGTAGCACAGAGGTGTGCTGAAGTGGCAGGCAACTGGAAGCTCAGGATCATTTTTACAGACATAATATCGGTGTTCCTCGAGACAGTCGCCTCACCTGCATTTCACCCCCCCAGTGAAGAGGAGATCACATTGTGACCAGTGAATACAGTAAAATTACTTCAGGACTTGGAAGTTATATCTGGAGCCTTGGACTCTGAGGAGGAAGTAAATGCACAAGTGTTGCACCTTCTGAGATTGCAAGGGAAGTGGGTGTGGGGTGTGTTGGGAACAGAGCAGGAGTGGATCAAGCCTTCCCCGGAGGGAATGATGCTTATGGAATGCTGACAAGGGAGGGGGGTGGGGAATATGTGTCTGATAGTGGCAGAAATGACAACTTTGGATGCAGAGCTGGTGGGGTGGTAAGTAGCACCAGAGGAACCCTAATGCTGTTGAGAGAGGGAAGAGAAGGGGCGAGGCCAGATGTGCAGGAGATGGATCAGACATTGTTAACCACAGTGTGGGGAATCATCCATTGAGGAAGAAGGTGGACATTTCTGAGGGGCTCCTGTGGAAGGTGACATCATCAAATTAGGTGCAACAGAGTTGGAGAAACTGGGAATCCTTGCAGGAAACAAAGTGTGCAGATGTATAGTCCAAGTAACTGTGGGAGTCAGTGGGTTTGTGATGGATATCAGTGGCCAGCCTATACCCAGAGATGGCCTGAGGTGTTGCTCCCTCAAATGTCTGCTCAATTCAGCAGCCTCCCATCCTGCTGTCCCTTTGCACATCGGACTCACTGATGTTTCACTGCTGCTGCTGGGAAGAAAAGCGAACAGCCTTATTAATGGTTCCTCTATGCCCTGAATGGTCTCCCTGAAGTTTTGGAGCTCTCCACTGGGCCATGTGTACCTTTCTGCGTATGTTTGGCACGCTGGCTGCAGCTGTAAGATGCTAAAGGCAGAAAGTCCCAAGGCCAGTCACTAGATAGTGGTGCCCAATGAATGTCAGCATTCTGGTGCTGGTGGTACTTACTCAGTTACTTGGACATGATGTTTCTGCATCCACCAGGATCTGCTCTGGTTCTCTATATCCAGGGCAAGTATTCCCTTCTCATGGGGATGGGGGCAAGGATTCTGACATTCAGAACCACTCCCATCTGGTTCACCTTCACCCTGCCCTGCTGTGAGATGTCTTCTCCTGCACTGACATAAAAGGGAGTGAATGAGTGAGATACAAGTCGATGGCATAATTGTTAGCATTGCTGCATGTAGGGGAAAGGGGTTGAGATGTTCCAAAGGAGTGAGGCCGCTGCACAGAGGAGATGCAGAGTTCATGGTGTGGGAGAATGGGAGGTCATGAGAGTGAGTGAGGGAAGGTATCAGAGAAGGGTGTCAGAGCAATCACCTTGGTGAGCAGTTAGTGCAGTAACAATGATGGACTGACAATGAGGTAACAGCAGATGATGGCACTTTCCTTGATGGCATGGAGAGGATCATTGCTAATCCTCTGGCACTGCAGCTCAGTCCTCCAAACCATGGACTAGGCACAGACTGGGTGCTGATGTCTGATCAGGCAGACAGTGTGCAGTGCATGGCCATCTCTGTCTGTCCTCCAGGAAATGGACAGCCTTCCTGTTCACCACTTCTTCTCGGTCTCTGTCAAAGAACCTATTGCCAATTTGCCTTTGTCAGCCATCTCTGTCCAGTTGCCAGACATGAGTAGAGCAGATGTCAGCACTCCTCCAGGGGCATGGCTACAAGGAATGCTGGTCTTCTGGCAGATTTCCAGTGAGTGGCAAGCTTTCCCGGGAGTGACACATGCCTATGATCAAAGTCTAGCAGTTAAGCAGAACTTTTGACAACTTCAGTCTTTAGTGCAAGTGTTTACTCCATTATGAAATTTATACAAGTACCCCACCAGAAACTTTACATGATTCTAAAGGAGTCTGCATGGACTTCTTCTGCATGCATTCCTTCTGCTTTAACGGCTGCATGCAATGCTGTTAGGTTCTATTGAATCATGTCCTCACTTTAATGCTTACTTTGGTTTAGCTAGAGAGAATTAGAGATATTGTTGACATTGGGAAGATCTGAATACTGAGATTTTATCCCTATGGGGGGAGCGTCTATGCAGAAAAAGAAAGGTCATGTACAGTTTGGAGACACTGAAGTAAAAGGACATGCGATATTTCACCAGGGCATTATGCCTCTCCAATTGTATCTCTCTCTGGTTGTCAGTGAACTGTGTCTCAGAGTCTTCGTGTCATGGTTTTGACTGAAAGTGACAATGTAAGCTCTGTCCCTTAGCAAGCTATTCTAATCTCCCTTCCATGGCTTTACATTCAACAGTTTTTTGTTTAAAAAGATGCACTAATACATATTACTGATGTTGTAAAAGGCTTATTACTAATTTGGAGCTATCCAGTTGAAAATTGCAGTTAACTGAGCAGCCAGTGGTTCTGTGGTATAAGTACAGCCATTAAATCTGAGGAATGTAGCTTGAAGTAGATATCAGATGCAGTTTTATGAATGTTTGATATTTAAACAGAACTGTAATTCCCCTTTTAATCGTTTCCCTGCTCAGTGTTCGTCAATGCAGGATTGTCACCTGTTACCTAATCCTGATTCTTAAAGGGAGAGGTTTTCAATGCAACAGGATGGACTTCCAACAAAATCTTCATTCTACAAAATCCAGGGAAGGCAAGAAGTCTTACATTGAACACCTGTCCTAAAGCCAGAAGTAACCACTTGAAAGAAGTTCTTCACAAACTGTACAAAGGATCCATACAAATTGAGTCAATCCAATTTTATGAAATTGTACAGCAAGAGGAAAGGACAAAAATTAGAGTGAGGGAGCACAATTCTGAAGAATTGCTTTTCAGGATGAGGATCTGTGTGGTGAATTTTCTAAATGCATTTATTCTTCTTTAGCTCTACAATACACTGTTTGATTGCCAATCTCATTCATTTCAGCTCTGATGTTCTATCCTACTTTCCAATTATTGGAACCCATCCCAAAGCAGCATCTGAGGAGCAGGAGAATCGTCGTTTCGGGCATAAGCCCTTCTTCAGGAATGAGGCTGGTGTGCCAAGCAGACTGAGATAAAGAGTAGGGGGGAGGGAATTTGGGGGAGGGGCACTGGGAATATGATAGGTGGAAGGAGGTGAGGGTGAGGGAGATAGGCCAGAGAGGGGGTGGGGGCGGAGAGGTCGGGAAGAAGATTGCAGGTCAAGAGGGCGGTGCTGAATCCGGGGGTTGGGACTGAAATAAGGTGGGGGGAGGGGAAATGAGGAAGCTGGAGAAATCTATATTCATCCCGTGTGGTTGGAGGGTTCCGAGGCGGAAGATGAGGCGCTCTTCCTCCAGGCATCGTGTGGTCAGGGTCTGGAGATGGAGCGGAGGATCTGGAGGGAGGTCTGTTGCTGGAGGCTTCGAATTTGTTGCAGGTACTGGTTGTCCTGGGAGCGGAGGATCCGGAGGGAGGTCTATTGCTGGAGGGAGAGGAGGATCCGGAGGGAGATCTGTTGCTGGAGGGAGCGGAGGGAGCAGAGGATCCGGAGTGGTGTTTTTCCAGCACCACATTTTTCAACTCTGGTCTCCAGCATCCGCAGTCCTCACTTTCTCCTAGACCATCTCAAAGGTCCAGCTATTGTTGTCTTTCATTCCAAATCTGCAGACAAGGTGTTTATTAGTTCAACCAATGAAGATAGAGAAGAAAAGTACAAGGGACAAGCCCTTGTACTGGATTAACAAAATGGTAATGAGATCCTGTCATTAATATGGGAGGATTTATGGAACACCAAGCATATTTCTCCCCATTCCTTCTGTCACTTCCTCATAAATATGGGGCCCTTGACTAAGGAATTTTCATGAAAGTTCTTAAATCTACCAGAAATTACATTATATTTCTAGGAATTACAGAAATGGGAGGAGATTGGCAAAATGTCTCAAAAATTCTCCATATACTTTTTGCCTGGACAGAAATCTCTCATTCTTGCCAATGAGTTTTACTTATCAAAGTGGCTATGTCATTTTACATTTTGTTGCATGAAAAATGGTTTTAAACAGTGCAATCACTTACCTTTATATCTATATTAGTGAGAATAAGACTTTAATGATGTAATTTCTGTTGTTCTGATATTGATAAGCCTGGACCATTGATAATCAATATCTATCAGCTGAATTTAATACCTGGGACCTTCATGGACTTAAGTGAATTTCAAAAAGGACAAGTACTGATCTTAAATAGTTTCTGTGAGGCAAGTCCAGGAAATCCATACAAAATACACTAAACTAGTTTTACTGAAATTACCAAAGGTAGTGAAACTGGACAATGCATTTTGTAAATAATTTGTACTTGCATGTTATTTGGGACGTGAAAGTTTACTGCAGAACATTCAGCTTCAAAGGACAGTGGAGTTGGACTTGAGAAAATATAAGTCAATCATCTTTAGTAGCTTGCTTGGCAGAGCAGACAGGGAAGGAAAATGGAACCATAACAATAGAATGAGAAAGGCCTGCACTTCCTCATTCTCTTCCTGGGTCTTATCACCTCCTGAAGGAAATGCAAAGTGAGAAAGAAAATTGAAAAATAATACATTTTAAGTGCGAGCAGCAGTGGAGGTAGGACGAACTCGGAAGACTGCAGATAAGGTAAGGCAGATTTTATTAAAATTACTTACCGGTAGCGGGCAGCGGTGTTTTTCTCTTTCACAGAAGGAGCAGGAGCAGCGGAGGAAGTGACGGGGACCAGAGGGGTAGCCGGGAAGGTAAGCAGTGAGTATAAATACTCAGCCTTCGATGTCAACAGCCTTTTTAAGTGCGAGCAGCAGCGGAGAAGGAGCGAGAGCAGCGGAGGAAGTGACGTGGACCGGAGGGGCAGCCGGGAAGGAAAGCAGTGACCATATATATAAGCAAGGCAGCTAAACCTGATACTCTACTACTGTAGTGTCTCCCACCCACCCTCCTCCTCTAACCTAGTTAATAAGTAGGAAGAGCGGGAGCGATCACCAGGGGACTGCCGGTAATATATCTGGGCAGTGGCTGAACCTGAGACACTACACGTGTTGTGTAGTGGACTTGAATTGCCCAAAAGCCATGATTAAATGGCGGAGTAGACTCGATGGGCCGAATGACCTTACTTCCACTCCTATGTGTTATGGTCTTATGGTCTTACTTCACTAAGAACTCCAGGATTCTACAAATTTCAAGACTGCTGAGTAATTTTTCTTTAAATTGCTAAACAGTCACTAACTCTGGTTTTATTCTCACAACTCAAGCAGTCTATGAATTATAAACTGCATCTGTTTTTAGCTTCCAGTTTGTGCTAAACACCCACACGCCTCTTCTTTTACACTCATTACCTGTGTACATCTATATGCTTGATTTTGTAATTCTTTTTTTTAAATCAGGGTTAATAGGTAATAGAATTCCTTTTGTTTTCACAAGAAAATCTTGAAGTCGGTTCCTTCATTTTGATCTAGTTAATGACTTCTAATTAAAGTCTAAAAGCTACATGATAGCAAAGCATTGGAAAATAATTGTAGGAGGCTTAAAAGAGGGAAGGCAATTCCTCCCTCCTCACTTAGTTGTACACACTCTCCATCTTGTCTCAATGCTAGTTAGTATATGTGAGGGAAAGGTGAATTGCTAACCCGATTGCTACCACTCAACAGCAGCACAAGCTACTTCTTCAATGTTTTGAAATGCAATAAAAAATATTGAATTTATGTAGGAGCTTTTACAGCTTCAGGTCATTTCAAAGCACTACACAGCCAAGGGAGTACTTTTGAAGAGTAGGCAACTGTTCTAAAGTAAAAAAAACCTCACCAGGCATTACACAGCCAATGAAAAGTGATCAGGATCAGAAACTCTGATGGATCGTTTCCTCTTCATCCCAGCCCCTGAGATCAATTATGGCACAACTATGACTGAGATGAGACACCAGTTTCTTTTTCTCTATGACTCAACAGAGAAATTCACTGATCAGTTGTTCTTTTTAATGGGGAACTTATATTCTTGGCATTCTCGGATGACAGTATAATGCTATTAGATTGAAAAGAAAAGTTCATTCTTCATCACTGTGTGAATACATTCTTGTGCGCCTAAGTTACTGATATTTTAATCACATGTTTCCAAAGCATTTCATTTTCATTTGGATTAAAAAGCAGACTGATTGATCAATTTGCCGATTGTACAAATTTTCACAGCTCGTTGTGCATTGCATTTAATCACCATCTATGGAAACAAGCAGAAAACATTGCGATCATTTTATATTGCCCTGAGAAATGTATACATCTGACCCTCAGGATGAACCTAAAACAATGTGTTTCAATTTGGTCAAATAAAGAAGTGGATTATCATATAGGACTGATCCACACTTAAGTGGACTGCAGCGGTTCAAGGAGGCAGCTCAACACCACCTTCTCTAGGGCAATTAGGGATGGGCAATAAAATGCTTGCCAGCCAACAATGTCCACATCCCACAAGTGAATAAAAAATAGTGAATTTCAGTTATCTCATCATGCACGTGTGTCACTAGCACTGGAGGTAAATTTACACCTTGTGTTCAATTAGATGTGATGGAACTTAAAAGAAGAATTTGTGCTGATGTAGCACTACTGTAGACTTGTAGTGCATCCGCAACCCATCTGCTTGGCATTCCAGTACTGTTTCAGGCAGGTATTCAACTTAATAAGAATGATGATAGATAGGCTGAATAATTATGTTGAAGAACATCTTAATGCCATTAGTTACCTTTAAAAGGCTGTGAGCTAGCTTAAAGTAAAAGTATCTTGTCATTTATTGATAGTACAGATTTTCGAGCTCAAGTCATTTCTAACCAAGCTGATTTTCAGTTTGTGAACATTATGGCATAAATGTATTTGATCCACATCTATAATATAACCAGACGACTTGAAATTTTCCACTCCCTGGTATGATGTGAACAATAATGTGAAACATGGGAAAATGTAGACAGAACGAAGGAATCGGAGTCCTAATATGGCTGAATTCAAATTTTACAATTTTCCCCTTAAGCTTTTAATGATCACCTCAGAATCCTGAAGAAGGGCTTATGCCCGAAACGTTGATTCTCCTGTTCCCTGGATGCTGCCTGACCTGCTGCGCTTTTCCAGCAACACATTTTCAGCTCACCTCAGAATCTCCCCACTGAGCAGTGACTACCTTATTTCTGTGCATTTAAATCAGATTAAAGCCTGAACTTGTCTTAATTAGACAGCACTTTCAATTCCCCTTTCCTTCCCCAAAAAACTAGATGGCACAAAATTCCCAATGTATAAGTCAGAGCGGGTACCTGAGGGCTGCAGTTAGTGCTGGCCGTCATCCAACTGCTTCTTCACAACAATGTCTCTGTGTTCCATGGTCACCATCCTCTTCAATGCTTTCTCCAGACAAGTTGACATTGGCCAACCACCAGCTTCACACCATCATGCCTGCTCTTGGACCAACTCCCACGTAACTCAGCCCTTCCACACTTTACTTTGGCACTAAGGGCTACCCATGGCTTCCAACCTTTTGTAGGTCGTATGCATCTCATACATTAATGCAGGTTGCTTCTTTTAGCTCTTGGCTTGCTTTCTTAGCACTAACTCACTTTGCACTCAGGAGGTAGCCAGCCTGTCTCTAACTGACATTACTTTCTCAGCCCACACTCACTGACTTCAGAACTGACTTATGGGCTGCCTGCCTCTGTGTGCCTAATATTGTTTTCTTAGTGCACAGGGGCTTCACTGTTCGGTTACAAACTACCGGCCTCTGTGGTTTTCATTGAACTTTAGTTCAAGGAGAGAGGCTGCTTAACATGATGGGGAGCGCAGAACACACAAGGGGGTGCAAATGTGGCTGTGTGACACTGTGCTAATTAATATCAGACCTGTAACATGTCCCAGGGTTTAATTGCAAACTCAATATTTGTGTTTCAAGCAAATGGTCATGTGTGAGGTTCAAAAGGGAGTAATCTTCAATGGGGTAAGGGGGGATTGCTGTCAATCAGGGGGTGCCATTACAATCAGTCAAGAGGCTCAATAGGTGAGGGTTGGTCACTGTTAGTCAAGGTCAAAAATCACACGACACTGGGTTTTAGTCCAACAGGTTCATTTGAAAATACAGGCATTCGGAACCTTGCTCCTTTTTTCACCTGAACACGTGAGAAAGGAGTGGGGCTCAAATCTGTTGGACAATAAGCTGGTGTCGTGTGATTTTTTTACCTTACCTGACCCAGTCCAACACCGGCACCCTCCACACCATGACTGTCAGTCAGGCACAGGAAACGAGATGATGATAAGGAGTGACACTGAGGCAGCTACATATTCTCCTCCTGGGTTGTTTCAGTATTGACAGGTGCAATGGGCTCTGTTTTTGCTAGTCACATGATGTACAACACTTTCTCCACATGACCTGATGAAGGGCTTATGCTTGAAACGTCGATTCTCCTGCTCCTCGGATGCTGCCCGACCAGCTGTGCTGTTCCAGTGCTACGTTTTTCGACTCTGATCTCCAGCATCCATAGTCCTCACTTTCTCCTCTCCACATGACTGCCAGTCCCACCAAGTTTCCTGTGTTCATTCTGATTGTGTGCCACATTGTCCTGCAAGAGGGAGGGCAGAATGTCTGTAGCTGTACAGCATGGCCTCAGGGTGATGTTGCTGCCGTGGCTGAAAAACTGGAAGTTTTTCAGCCACGGCAGCAACATCACCCTGAGGCCATGCTGTACAGCTTCATTCAGGAATGAAGAAGGGCTCATGCCCGAAACGTCGATTCTCCTGCTCCTTGGATGCTGCCTGACCTGCTGCGCTTTTCCAGCAACATATTTTCAGCAAATGATGTATGTGAACAGTTTGCAGGATGAATGGATGTAGGAAGGTGTACTAGATAGAAGCATATCCTCTTTTAGGGTTATATCAGTTCTGCTATTGGGACTGCCCAGTCCATCACATCCACATGTAACTGCCTCCAGTAACATTCCACCTGCATGAAAGAGGCAAGTGTGTCAATGAGTATGCTGCACTATATTTGAGTGACGTGCTTTTTTTCATGGTCGAAAACATGGCATTGTTTACAAACTGTGAAATGTGGTTATGAGCACATGTGAAGGTGAGGTGAGGTAATGATTGTGAGGTGTGATTGCGCTTGATAGCGACAGTCAGTCAGTAAATTACAGCAAGTGATAAATGGAGCAATTTGTAATATTGTTGCATTCCTTTTCTAAGGATGTAATATATTGAGATGCATTATCACTTGTTAGTGTTAGGTCATTGTTTCTGTAGCACTATATCCAGATCTTCAGAGCCCCTATTATTGTGACTATCTGCTTTCACCCCCTTTGTAATATCTACCTGGTGGTTCTCCTGGTCTTTTTTGAATTGGTGACAGCTCTCCACTTTCCACTTTCCGCACCCAGGCCTCAGAGGGCATGCTCTCTGACCTGTTTGCCATTTTGACGTTTTTGTGTTCATAAAATATCAACTTTAGATAGTGCTCCTGCACCCTTCAGCTCCAGCCAAGTACATCTTACATTTCACTGAGGCTGGATATAATGAATTTTAGCCGTGCATGAACTTGGACCCCCCTGCTGAGGTGTGCAGGCACATAGAGCATATTTAATGCTTGGCTGCACACTACTATCATTTAAACAAATGGGCAGCAAGAATGTGTGCCCTCTGAAATGCAACAATCAGACACAGGATCCATTTCCATCACCATGCCTATTATAGGCATTATCCAATATCCCTCTCTGTATTGGCGTTTTTAGTTAAAACATAAATATTATTATACTTAAGTTGTGGAAATACACAACAAAAACTACTTAGCAATGCAATAAAAGCAATATCCTTCTGATACTGTTGGAATATTGCGTGCAATTCTGGTCTCCTTCCTATCGGAAAGATGTTGTGAAACTTGAAAGGGTTCAGAAAAGATTTACAAGGATGTTGCCAGGGTTAGAGGATCTGAGCTACAGGGAGAGACTGAACAAGCTGGGGCTGTTTTCCTTGCAGCGTCGGAGGCTGAGGGGTGACTTCATAGAGGTTTACAAAATTATGAGGGGTATGGATAGGATAAATAGACAAAGTCTTTTCCTTGGGGTCGGGGAGTCCAGAATTAGAGGGCATAGGTTTAGGCTGAGAGGGGAAAGATATAAAAGAGACCAAAGGGGTCACTTTTTCACGCAGAGGGTGGTACGTGATGGAATGAGCTGCCAGAGGATGTGATGGATGCTGGTACAATTGCAACATTTAAGAGGCATTTGGATGGGTATATGAATAGGAAGGGTTTGGAGTGATATGTGCCAGGTGCTGGCAGGTGGGACTAGATTGGGTTGGGATATCTGGTTGGCATAGACGGGTTGGACCGAAGGGTCTATTTCTATGCTGTACGACTCTATGACTCTAATAGAACAAACTGTTTCAGGAAAAGATAGTAGATCTGTCAGCAAATCTGAAGAGTATAGATAAGTTAACAATATAGTCTAGACCAACTGTTGAAACTACCAATGGATCTGTGACTGAAAGATCCACCTTTGTTTCACTGTCAGACACAGTCTGTGCATTTCCAACTAGGTATTGCTTGACAAAATCTGAGATAAATACGGCCAGAACTGCACTCACTCTGACATGTCCTACCCGTTTTTCAAATCTCGAAAACATTTGTATATATAGGAGACTCTTTTGTAATTTATTTTCACTTTCACCTTTTTACTTGAACTCAAACCCCTGTCAATGCTTCCCACGTCCTCATGCGTCTCATTGAGGAAGTATTTAAAATCCCTTCATATCAACATGATATTTCCTATTGCTGTCCAGCAATTTAGCTTTCCAGGGGCATGGGCCTACATCGTTAGCAGTCTCCAATGGAACCAGCTTTATGTTTTTCAGTTCCCTGGCTTTCAAAAGAAAGGTCTAAGTGAATAGAAATTTTAATGAGCACTATTCACGAATATGGCTGTTTGTGGGTGCATACTCTTAATGCTATTGTGCAGAACAATCAAGACAAGGGAATAAATGATAAATGCTATGACCCTGGGAAGTATTGGGGTTTAGAGGGACCTTGGTGTCCATATGCACAAGTCACTTCAGGTATCGGAATAGGTAGATAAAGTGATTGAGAATGGATATGAGATACTTGCTTTTATTAATTGAAGCATAAAGTTTAAGAGCAGGAAGGTTATGCTGGAACTGTAAAAAATGTTGGCTAGGCCATAGCTAGAGTATTGTGTGTGGTTCTGAAATCCACATTATAGGAGGGATGTGATTGCATTGGAGAGGGTGCAGAGGAGATTTACCAGGATGTTGCTGGGACTGGAGAGTTTCAGTTATGATGAAAGATTGGATAGAGTAGGGTTGTTTTCTTTAGAGCAGGATAGGTTTAGAGGGGACATGATGGAGTTGTATAAAATTATGAAAGGCATCAATAGAGCAGACAGGAAGGAATTTTTTTCCCCTTGATGGAGGGATCAGTGACCAGGGTGCACAGATTTAAGGTAAGGGCCAGGAGGGTTAAAGGAGATGTGAGGAAAAACTTTTCACCCTGAGGATGTTGGGAATCTGGAACTCACTGCCTATAAGGCTGGCAGAGGCAGAAACCCTCATAACTTTTAAGAAGATTTTAGATGTGACTTGTGATCCTAAGGCTTACAAGGCTATAGGCCAAGTGCTGGAAAATGGGATTAGATTACTTAGCTGGCCCTGGTTGTACTTAGCTGGCATGGATGTGTTGGGCTGAAAGACCTTTTTCTGTGCCATAAACCTATATGACTGTTCGCATGTCCTGACACCATCTAAAATGGACTATATAAAGACAGGATATAAATGTTTCTTAATAACCACAATTTATATTGGCCAATTCAATGTTCAAAGAGTCATTCATGAAAATGATAATATCTCCCCAGCAGTGCTCAGGCAGATCTTTTCTTCAGTGTTGGTCGATAGGTATATTTTATGAATTACTGAGCGAAATGTTAGAGGGGCCTGAACAAGGTGGGTTATTTCAAGAGATGTGACATGAGAAATCTATCAAGGCCCACCTCAACATTTGGAACAACTTGCTGTATTTTTTTAAACTAGATTCTATATGCCAAGGTGAGTTTCTTTCTAGATAGTGGTGAGTTGCTTGTTAACAACTTTATTAACGGCTTATCTGACCTCCCTAATGTCTAGCTGCTTAATCTACGACCAACAATTAGATTAGATTATTAGATTACTTTACAGTGTGGAAACAGGCCCATCGGCCCAACAAACCCACACCGACCCGCCGAAGCGCAACCCACCCATACCCCTACATTTACCCCTTACCTAACACTACGGGCAATTTAGCATGGCCAATTCACCTGACCTGCACATCTTTGGACTGTGGGAGGAAACCGGAGCACCCAGAGGAAACCATGCAGACACAGGGAGAACGTGCAAACTCCACACAATCAGTCGCCTGAGGCGGGAATTGAACCCAGATCTCTGGCGCTGTGAGGCAGCAGTGCTAATCACTGTGCCACCGTGCCGCCCCAAAGGAGGCAGATATATTGTGAACAAACATCTTGAATTCTCTTCATTAAAATCCGCATGTTGAACACACTGTTGATCACACCCCTGAAACATGGTTCATAAGAGGTTCTGATGTGTATGACCAGAGTGATAGTGGAAGGAAAGTATTCTGCCTGGAAGTCAGTGGTGAGTGGTGTTCCTCAGGGCTCTGTTCTTGGGCCTCTACTCTTTGTAATTTTTATTAATGACTTGGTTGAGGAGATTGAAGGATGGGTCAGCAAGTTTGCAGACGACACAAAGGTTGGAGGTGTCGTTGACAGTATAGAGGACTGTTGTAGGCTGCAGTGTGACATTGTCAGGATGCAGAGATGGGCTGAGAGGTGGCAGATGGAGTTCAACCTGGATAAATGCGAAGTGATGCATTTTGAAAGGTCGAACTTGTAAGTTGAGTACAGGATTAAAGACAGGATTCTTGGCAGTGTGGAGGAACAGCAGGATCTTGGTGTGCAGGTACATAGATCCCCTAAAATTGCCACCCAAGTGGACAGGGTTGTTAAGAAAGCATATGGTGTTTTGGCTTTCATTAACAGGGGGATCGAGTTTAAGAGCCGTGAGATCTTGTTGCAGCTCTATAAAACTTTGGTTAGACCGCACTTGGAGTACTGTGTTCAGTTCTGGTCGCCCTATTATAGGAAAGATGTGGATGCATTGGAGAGGGTTCAGAGGAGGTTTACCAGGATGCTGCCTGGACTGGAGGGCTTATCTTACAAAGAGAGGTTGACTGAGCTCGAACTACAAGGTATACAAGATAATGAGAGGCATAGATAGAGTTGATAGCCAGAGACTTTTTCCCAGGGCAGAAATTGTTAACATGAGCAGTCATAGTTTTAAGCTGGTTGGAGGAAAGTATAGAGGGGATGTCAGAGGCGGGTTCTTTACGCAGAGAGTTATGATAGCATGGAATGCGTTGCTAGCAGCAGTTGTGGAAGCGAGATCATTGGGGATATTTAAGAGACTGCTGGACATGCATATGGTCACAGAAATTTGAGGGTTCGTACATTAGGTTTACCTTATGAGGATCAATGGTCAGCCCAACATCGTGGGCTGAAGGGCCTGTTCTGTACTGTATTATTCTATGTTCTATGTTAACCAAATTAAGAAGCACACTTGTAGAGCTGTGAGCTGCCATTCAAAAAGAAGAAATAAAGATCAAGGTAAAAACACTGCATAAGAGAAAATGACTACAGCTTTCCCCATTCCAGGTCCTATTCAAAAGACTGGAAATATGAGGCAGAACTGGGACTCATGAGTAAATGGCAGAATTATGCAATTGCTACCTATTTGCTGAGCAAACCAGAACACAAATACAAGTTTCTACAATTTTATCACCATTGGGAAGACACTATTTTAAAATGTATTCAACCCTAAATCACTCTGATGATCAGTCAAAAAACACAGAACAGAAATTTGAAAAGCTTTAAAGATGCAATTCCAGTTTTAAGTGAACATTGCATACGAACGGTGTGTTCAACATTAGCAACCAAGTGGAAAAGAGTCAATATGTAATGTCATTAAAGCAGCTCATTGAAGGCTGTGGAATTCTTGCAACTAAAAGATAAGTTAATTAAAAATAGAATCATCAAAGGGCCCTTGTGATCCAAAGTGTCTGGGCCAGGAAACCCAGGCTCAAGATCCACCAGCCCCAGAGGTGCGTAATAACATCACTGAACAGATCGATTAGCAAATATCTAAGTGATCCAACCATGGCAGCATGATTGCTCAGAGAAGAGAACCTGAATCTTTAAAATGTAAAAAGCATGTGTAGAAATTCTAAGCTTGTAAATCAACAGCTACAGCACATAGGTCAAAGAACAGACTGGTTTATCCATAGTGTAGAGGAACAGCCCAGACATATCCGTTATGCTGAAATACGCCTAAAAAGTGCAACCATGTGGATGAAAGCAACAAGTACCCACAAAAGAGCCAACATAAAAATCAAGGTTGAAGGGCAATTTTCAAAAATTGTGTAGGTCTTCACATAAAACAAAATAAAGCATGTCAGTGTGGGGAGGAAACTATTGTGATGAAGACAGCAGAATGAGAATATCAAGTGAGTAACTGAATATGAAGTGTCAGACAGATACCGGAGCTTCTCGCAATATTCTGTGCTTTGCAGAGCTGAGTAAAATTACGCCAGGTGGCAATCTAAAGGTAAGACCCTCAAAAGTGAAGGTGAGGCTCTATGACAGAGTGACGCTCACTCCAAGAGGACAAATTAGCCTGTGAGCCCAAATGCGATGGCAAATCTGAAGATCTGAAATTCCAGATATATGAAGATTGTATTTTTTTATTTTTGTGTTTTCAAAAAAAACTATTGAGTGAACTGAGAAAAAACTGGGTTAAAGCAGGGATTTATAAAATGGCTGCATGTTTTGAAAGTAAGGAATTTGATGCCTATTATGAACTCTGTTTGTGTGGCTGTAGGTTCCAGCAAAGTGCTGACAAACTGGAGCCAATGGGTTGGTTATACAAGTGAAGCTGATTGGTTTGTGGACCAGGGACCAATGACAATAGCCCTCTGCCTATCAACAACTACCAACAGTGATTGGCTGTCAGGAAGCTGAACTGCTTGAACTGTGAACAAAACAGAGAGAAGCCAGTCAAAATATAAAATAATCCAGCAGCCAAAATTCCGTCTCCCAGTTCTCTGCAGTCAGGCACAATAAATCTGCAGAAAACCTGCATACGTTTCCTTCAGTAGATGGTGCAAGTTGTGACTTTGAATTGTCTAATCAGAGACATTTCATTAATGAACAGGCCACCCTGTGCCTCCTACAAAACAATGGACGCATTCAGAAAAGGGAAGGTCAAGGAGAAGCCTTTGGATCATCAAGAACCAACCCAACAAATGTTATTTCGACAAAGGCTGCAGAACCAGACTTCCCTCTGCCTCTGTGTTAGTGTATCTGAGTGTGTGTGTGTGCGTGTGAGTGTTTGTAAGTGAGTGTGTGTGTTTATAAGGGATTTACAGTTTTAATTTCTAGACTGTAATTAATTTAATTTAATTGGTTACCTATAGCTAGTTTCTAATGACTTGTAAGAACTAGTAATTTATTGTTAAGTGCAAAAACCTGGTTCATGCTTTCTGTTCACCTGCATCTGAAATTCAGGTACTTTCGGGATTTTTGTACCTTTCCACTCAGAACTTTAACTTTTGTAATGAACCCAGGAATATTTTGTCTTGATTTCCAATGACTTAGCCCAGTGAGCCGTGACTGATATTAAACACAAAGCTAAAAGCACTCATCCCAGCAGAATCAAGTTGAAGGTTGGGTCTGATAACCCAACACACTCCTGAAGAGATTTGTAGTGTTTTTGCATTGACTGATGAAGAGACAAACAAACAGCACAGGACAGTGAGAGTTTGACTACAGGACCACAAAACAATCTTGATGCTGCAGTTGCAAAATGTGGTGGGTACAGCTAATGCACCTGAAAGAAAGAAATGTATGAGACAGCAGCATTAATCACTAGAGTCAGCTGAGAAAAGTTTGAAAGTGAGTCAAGGAGCACATTATTCCATACAACAGACATTAGAGAAAGAATCGACAATCTGTGTGCATATCATCAGAAGGCACAAGCTCTTTAAAAGTCATTAGTGTAAACAGATGAACAAAATTGAACTACCAAACTGTTAAATCATGAGAAAAACTAGCAAATAGTTGGAAACATAGGGTCAAAAAATGTAATGATAATAAAAGCCACATTTACACTTTTATTTGTATCAAAAGGAAGATGTTTGGATTGAAAATCAATCTTGTACAAATCTGTCCTAAACTGCCATAATCAAGTGTCCTCTACGAGGAAGCACATGTGGCATAACATTTTGAGTACACTTCTATAAAAATTCTCATGTTTATCAACTATTCTATTGTAAACTTCAAACAACTACATTGCATTCCATTGGAAAGAAGCAAGAATGACTATCCTTGCCTTTTGTAGCTGAATACTGCTCTGTGGAACTAATACAACTCAAATATAATTAATAATCAGTTCTATCAACAACATCTATAAAAAAGATTTGAAGAAAATTATAATTCTTATCATACTAGTGTAATGCGGTGAATAATATATTAACAATTACATTAAAGGTTCTCACACAATGAAAGTTGAGATATTCTTTCACAAATCCAAAAAGCTAATGTTGCACAGTCATCTGAACGTATCAATTATTCTCAACCAAAGTTCACAATGTGGTTGTGGTGGTTCTACTAAAATGATTTATTCCTATGGAAAAACATTTATGCAGCACACGCTTCTGCTATAATGTCACCAGATGATCTATGACAATGTTGAAGTGATAGCATAAATGCCACATTTTCAATCCTTTTCTCCAGATATTCTGCTGATCTCACCAGTGAAAATGTGAAATTCCAAACATATAGGCTTAGGGTCAGTGCATGCACAGTGCTACACATCTGTGCTGCAACTGTAATTTCAAGGAGGTGATGACCTAATGGTATTATCGCTGCACCATTAATCCAGAGTCGCAGATAATGTTCTGAGGACATGGATCTGAATCTCACCATGGTAGATGGTGGAATTTGAATTCAATAAATATCTGGAACTAAGAATCTAATGATGACCTGTGAAAGTGTTGTCAATTGTTGGAAGAACTCATCCAATGTCCTTTGGGGAAGGAAACTGCCATCCTTTACCTGGTCTGGCCTACATGTGGCAGACAAACAGCAATGTGGTGGAGTCTTAACAGTCCTCTTGTCAATTGGGGATGAGTAATAAATTCTGGCCAAGCCAGCAATGACTGCACCCTGTGAATGTTTTTTTAAAAGTGTGCTCCAATAAGCAAGTGCTTCAAGTATTTCAAATTTAACTATTAAAAAACCTAAATTCACTTTCTCATTCACAAATTCCTATTTAAATCAAACAAAGTAATTGAATCATTAATTATCATTTTTAATATATAGGTTAGTTTCCCCAAATTTGTTTATGTTTCATCATAGTTTAGTCAGCAACATCAATATTGAATAGATCTCAAACTTATGTTTGACAATGTCAACTGAGAACGCAATTATTTTATTATTTTAGAATTACCAGTTGTGATGTTTGTATTCTTTAGAAATATATAACATCCAAATGCCAAAACTTACAGCCTTTTGCTGAAGAATACTGATCTAGGATTGATTCTCCATTCACTCCAATAGACCTTGTTTAATTGCATTAATCTCTGGCAACCATCTTAAGCAATTAAAAAGAAAGAATGATGCAAGAGTATTGACCTTGACATTGTATTTACCCAGGCTTCCTTGCTTCACTTTGGAAGCGTTTAGTCAAGAACTTCTCTATATTTTTTCGATCATTTCATATTTTCAAATGAATTTGATGTGTTGGAGTCCTTTTCACCAATCTGTTCTCTCTGTAAGAATAAAGCTCCCAAGTTAACATTTGTGATATCGCAATGTTTTATTTGGCTCAAACAGAATTTTTTGCCCTGCTATTATAACTGAAACATTAACCCATTTAAAATAAATGGGTTTATGCATCCACTAAATTAGCAAGTAAATGAATGTCAACTGCTGCTATCACAGATAGTTGTAGATTTTTGAATCTGCTCACACTAGAAGATGGCATATTGTACTGGGGAGCAAGAACGATTGTCCTGAGCAAAGGTTGTCACCAATTATTAGCTGAACTCCATCAGGGTAATCTTGAACATGAAGATGCTGGTGAGAAGTTATTTTTGTGGTCAGGATCGGATACTGACATAGCTGTGTTGGTGAAGCAGTACCCAGAGTGCTAACAAGGACAAAAATACCACCAGCAGCTCCCCCACATCCATGGGAATGCTGGGTAAACCATGGGCTCTGTTAAACAAATTTAGGATGATGCAAGTCCTTTCATAGTTCCAATGTTCTTATTCACTCAAAATGGTTGAACATGCATAGAGTCCATTTGTCAAACACAGGGACGACAATGGAAAAACTATGCACATCTTTTATGATACATGGACTCCTGGAAGTGAGGTTCACAAATAATGGGCCATCATTTACCAACAGAAAATTTGGTTATTTCCTAAAGTCAAATGGAATTTGACATATAAGGACTGCTCCATACCATTCATCATGCAATGGCCTGGTACAAAGAGCAATCCAACTTTGAAGACAGCCTTGAAGAAATAGCCTAGAGCCCTCACAAGATACCAAGCTGTCGCAGTTCTTATTTAATTATAGGACCACCCCAAATACAACTACAGGGATAGAACTGGCAGAGTTGCTAATGTGTAGAAGACTCTGCACCAGATTAAATCTAACCTTCCCAGACCGTGGCACGGTGGCTTAGTGGTTAGCACTGCAGCCTCACAGTACTGGGAACCTGGGTTTGATTCCAGCCTCAGGCCACTATCTGCGTGGAGTTTGCACATTCGTCCTGTGTCTGCGTGGGTCTGCTCCGGTTTCTTCCCATGTTCCAAACGATGTGCAGGTTATATGAATTGGTCATGCTAAAATGCCCATCGTGTTAGGTGCATTAGTCAGGGGCAAATGTAGGAAAATGAGTCTAGGTGGGTTACTCTTTGGAGGGTTGGTGTGGACTTGTTGTGTTGAAGGGCCCACTTCCATGCTGTAGGGAATCTAATCCCCTGGTTCCTCTGAGCTTCCTAATGTCTTGCCATGTATTGAATATTAACATAGAACACAGCACAGTACAGGCCCTTCAGCCCTAGATGTTGTACCAACCTTTTATCCTACTCCAAGATCAAATTAACCTACACACCCTTCATTTTACTATTATCCATGTGCCTATCCAAGAGTTGCTTAAATGTTCCTAATGTATCCGACTCTTCTTCCACCACTGGCAGTGCATTCCACACATCCACCACTCTCTGTGTAAAGATTCTATCTCTAATATGTCCCCTGTACCTTCCTCCAATCAGCTTAAAATTACACCCCCTCGTGATAGCCATTTCTACCCTGGGAAAAAAACTTCTGGCTATCCATTCTACCAATGCCTCTCATCATCTTGTACACCTCTATCAAGTCACCTCTCATCCTTCTTCGCTCCAATAAGTAAAGCTCTAGCTTCCTCAACCTTTCTTAATAAGACGTGCCCTCCAGTCCAGGCAACATCCTGGTAAATTTCCTCTGCACCCTTTCTAAGGCTTCCACATCCTTCCTGTAATGAGGCAATCAGATCTGAACACAATATTCTAAGTGTGGTCTAACAGGGCTTTATAGAGCTGCAGCATAACCTCACTGCTGTTAAACCTAATCCCCAGTTAATGAAAGCCAACACACCATATGCCATCTTAACAGCCCTATCAACTTAGGTGGCAACTTTGAGGGATCTATGGAAGTGAACCCCAAGATCCCTCTATTCTTCCACATTGCCAAGAATCCTGCTCTATTCCGAAATAAAAACCGAAAGAACTGCAGATGCTGTAAATCAGAAACAAAAACAGAAGTTGCTGGAAAAGCTCAGCAGGTCTGGCAGCATCTGTGAAAAGAAATCAGAGTTAACGTTTCGGGTCCAGTGGCCCTTCCTTTCTGTTTTTCTATTGAATATTCCTTGTTTTGTTACTTCTTCCAAATCACATCACTTCACACTTACAAGAGTTAAATTCCATCTGCCACTGATGAGCCCATCTGACTAATCCATCTATATTCTCACTGTCAAACATTCAGCCAATCTTCATGTCATCCACAGACATTACTTATCATACCCTCACCCCACTGCAATTCCTTCTCTATCAGGGGCAGTAAGGAACACAGCAATGATCTGTGTGGTAAACCACTGAACATTGGCTTCCAGTCACACAACTAGCCTTCTACCACCACTGTCGGTTTTCTACCGATGTTAATTTTGAAGTCAACTTGCCAAGGTTTTGACAGGCCATGTACACCCACCTTGCTTTCCCCATGTTAGAATTTAGAAGTCCATCCCTTAATTTTCAGGTCTCCTTATTCTAGGTTAGTGATGACAAGAATTATTCTGACCTTCCAACTAGTACCATCACTTCTCATTTAAATCATATTCTAAATTCATTTGTAATCTCCTCCAGGCTAATGTAAAAAGCCAAATTGTTAATTCACCTTCCCACACTGTTGAAAAGAGTTACACTCCCTGCCATCTCTGTAGAGATAAGTTTTAATGATTGCATAGATGACTCTCGGACATATGCTACCATGTGATCTCAGTAGTCATGTGATAGAATTCTGAATGTGTACAACCCAGAGCATGAGGTCCTGCAGCCTTACCCACAAGCATAGATTATGAACAAATCTTGATGAAAATAAACCTAGAAGTTTGGCCTGAGCTTGTATGAAGAATAAAATAAGCCATACAAAAACACTATTTCCTGACAAAAGAAAATTAATGCTTATCAGCCTGTAAAAGAGTATACATCATGTGCAACATTGGATTAAAACATCTTCTTCTAATGTCACAGGGAGAATAGATGAATATTCTGTACTAGCATATAAAAGATTGAATTCTCTTCCCAGTAGACAAGCAATGAATGCTTCAATTAGACCATCAGAAATGGATCATTGATACTTTTCATGGGTATGAGAATGTGTTATATTAAAGTATTGTGCTTTAAAACAAAATGAATTTGCACAGAGTGAACAATAGACAATAAACAACAGGGATTGAAGATGTGTATTAAAACCAGACAGGTCAGTTATGGAATGTCATAGACTATTTCATTCTCATATACTGAGAATCAGTTGACTCATTTCAGATTCAGTGAACAAGACAAAACAAATAACGAGGTCATCTAGTTTGCATTTTACCACCTGGGTAGTCACCTTTTAGAAGAAATGGCTACCCATTTGTTTTGACGTTTTGCATCCCAAGGCAATAGGGGCACTAACTGCCGATATGGCAGGCCAACTGGGATAATCATTGGTTGAAAACGAGACAGAGAGAATAGTGTTCCCAATGGCTGGGAAGAGAGAGGAGAAAGAATAAAAGAACATATAAAGAGTTATGCAGCTAGGTTGAAGGAAGAAGGCTGGCCTAGCTGGGGAAAATTGCTTCAAATAAAACCCTGAGAAGATCAGAACAGATGTTAACAAGACAAAGAGTGCCAATACCTAGATTGTTAGTCAAATCAAAAGAGGTAGAAATTAAGTAATTGCTGTACAAATAAATGTGAAAAACAATTATGGATGACTGAGGAGGACACTCAGTTAAGAAGATGAGAGTTTCAATAATATAAGGATGATAAACAATGTATATGTGAAAAATAGAAGCCCAAACAAAGAGTAAGCAGTGCAGCACCAAGTTGTCAAACGGAAGAGATGGTGTTAGGATCACACTGGCAAGGGCGGGAAGGTATACTATTGTACTTTTGAAGTGACATGACAGGGGTCAGCAGCATGTCCAATAAGCAGAGTCCATGGAATTAGATTCCAAACTTTAAGCTGTTTGACACCAATAATCTTAACCACTGGAATCTAGATATTCACTAAGAGAAACAAAACTAAACCAATGAGCCAACTCACCACGCCACTAATTGGTGCAACATTTTTGTCAAATTAATACTGCCATGGCAAATTGCAAAGCATGTAGTTCACAGGGCTATTACTGCCCGTAGCATACTGTCAGAAATCTGAGGAACTAAGGGAAAATTCATACAGTACTTATAAAGAAATGGTTTCTGACTTTGAAGGTACAACTTAGTCAAGCTCCAGTAATTTAGGTAAGTAATCTGAATTGGCATGATTTGGGACCATTCATATACATGCTATTCTACTTTGCTGGACAATAATTTTATCAATGGCAGCAGAAGCAACATCTTAAATTGATGAAGAAATTGAATTCAAACCAAAACTAAGCACTGTATTTGTGTACGCAGGAGCCCCGATAATATATATTCACATGCACAAAGCCAGAAAATATTGACAATACTCCAAGAGACCTATGCATTTGGAAATGTCCTGCAAATATAGCAAAACTCCCTGGGAATCTAAAATATAAATGCATCCCTAAACATTTCCTAGAAGCAGTTTGAGTCCAAGTGCATCAAGAACTGAACAATATACAGGTTTGGCCGATAAGTAAGAAGTAACATTTTTTGCCATACAAGTACCAGGCAATGATTATCTCCAGCAAGAATGAATCTAACCTTGATATTCAATGGCATTATCGTCACTGTGTCCCCGGTTACTAACATCCTGGGGATTACCATTGACCTGAAACTGAACCAGACTAGCCATATAAATACAATGAGGTAAAAACAATGACTGCAGATGCTGGAAACCAGATTCTGGATTAGTGGTGCTGGAAGAGCACAGCAGTTCAGGCAGCATCCAAGGAGCAGCAAAATCGACGTTTCGGGCAAAAGTCCTTCATCAGGAATAAAGGCAGAGAGCCTGAAGCGTGGAGCGATAAGCTAGAGGAGGGTGGGGGTGGGGCAAAAGTAGCATAGAGTACAATAGGTGAGTGGGGGAGGGGATGAAGGTGATAGGTCAGGGAGGAGAGGGTGGAATGGATAGGTGGAAAAGGAGATAGGCAGGTAGGACAAGTCCGGACAAGTCATGGGGACAGTGCTGAGCTGGAAGTTTGGAACTAGGGTGAGGTGGGAAGGGGAAATGAGGAAACTGTTGAAGTCCACATTGATGCCCTGGGGTTGAAGTGTTCCGAGGTGGAAGATGAGGCGTTCTTCCTCCAGGCATCTGGTGGTGAGGGAGTGGCGGTGAAGGAGGCCCAGGACCTCAATGTCCTCGGCAGAGTGGGAGGGGGAGTTGAAATGTTGGGCCACGGGGCGGTGTGGTTGATTGCTGAGGGTGTCCCGGAGATGTTCCCTAAAGCGCTCTGCTAGGAGGCGCTCAGTCTCCCCAATGTAGAGGTGACCGCATCGGGAGCAACGGATACAATAAATGATATTGGTGGATGTGCAGGTAAAACTTTGATGGATGTGGAAGGCTCCTTTAGGGCCTTGGATGGTGGTGAGGGAGGAGGTATGGGTGCAGGTTTTACAGTTCCTGTGGTGGCAGGGGAAGGTGCCAGGATGGGAGGGTGGGTTGTAGGGGGTGTGGACCTGACCAGGTAGTCACAGAGGGAACAGTCTTTGTGGAAGGCGGAAAGGGGTGGGGTGGGAAATATATCCCTGGTGGTGGGGTCTTTTTGGAGGTGGGGGAAAGTATCGGCAGATGATTTGGTTTATGCGAAGGTTGGTAGAGTGGAAGGTGAGCACCAGGGGCGTTCTGTCCTTGTTACGGTTGGAGGGGTGGGGTCTGAGGGCGGAGGTGCGGGATGTGGATGAGATACGTTGGAGGGCATCTTTAACCACGTGGAAGGGAAATTGCATATAAATACAATGTTTACAAAAGCAGCTCAGGGGCAAGAAATCCTGCAGTGATTATCTCAAATCCTAATTCCCATAATAACCTATTCAACATCTACAAGGTGAAACTCAGGAATGTAATGGAATATTCTACATTTTACAGCTCCAATAACACTCAAGAAGCTTGACACAATCCAAGACAAAGCAGCTTGCTTGCTTGGTGTCACATTCATAAGCATTCATTCCCTTCACTACTGGTGCTCAGTAGCAGCAGTGTGTACCATCTATAAGATACATTGCAGAAATTCACCAAGGCTTTTTAGAAAGCACTTTCCAAATCCATGAACATTGACATCTAGAAGGACAAGGGTAGAAGTTACATGGGTCTGGATTAGTGGTGCTGGAAGAGCACAGCAGCTCAGGCAGCATCTGAGGAGCAGTAGAATTGACGTTTCGGGCAAAAGCCCTTCATCAGGAATACAGGCAGAGAACCTGAAAGGTGAAGAGATAAATGAGAGGAGGGTGGGTTGGGGAGAAAGTAGCATAGAGTACAATAGGTGGGTGGGGGAGGGGATGAAAGTGATAGGTCGGAGATGGGGGAGAGTGGAGTGGATAGGTGGAAAAGAAGATAGGCAGCTAGGGCAAGTCATGGGGACAGTGCTGAGCTGGAAGTTTGAACTAGGGTGAGGTGGGGAAGGGGAAATGAGGAAACTGTTGAAGTCCACATTGATGCCCTGGGGTTGAAGTGTTCCGAGGCGGAAGATGAGGCGTTCTTCCTCCAGGCATCTGGTGATGAGGGAGCGGTGGTGAAGTAGGCCCAGGACCTCCATGTCCTCGGCAGAGTGATAGGGAGAGTTGAAATGTTGGACCACAGGGCGGTGTGGTTGATTGGTGCGAGTGTCCCGGAGATGTTCCCTAAAGCGCTCTGTGAGGAGATTCCAGTCTCCCCAACGTAGAGGAGACCGCATCAGGAGCAACAGATAAAATAAATGATATTGGTGGATGTGCAGGTAAAACTTTGATGGATGTGGAAGTCTCCTTTAGGGCCTTGGATGGAGGTGTGGGCGCAGGTTTTGCAATTCCTGCGGTGATGGGAAGGTGCCAGGAAGCATGGGTTGCATGGGTTGTAGGGGTGTGTGGACCTGACCAGGTAGTCATGGAGGGAACGGTCTTTGCGGAAGGCAGAAAGGGGTGGGGAGGGAAATATATCCCTGGTGGTGGGGTATGTTTGGAGGTGGTGGAAATGTCAGCTGATGATTTGGTTTATGCAAATTCATTGATGCGTGGACAGAAGGGGATGAAGGTGAGTCCTTTGCTGAGGACTGATCGTTCGTCCTCAGTGAGGGGGAGGTCTGGAGGGATGGTGAAACCTCAGCAGAGCTGGGAGCTGGGACCCGGTGTGGGTGTGGAGCTGGGTGTGGGGGCGGAGCCTGTAACTGGAGTTACAGGCCCCATGTATCTTACTAGAAGATACATGGGGCCATAAGCAACCCACCATCCTGACTTGGAAATGTATCACCATTTCTTCAGTTTCACTGAGTTAGAATACTGGAACTTCCTCCTGAACATCATTGTGAGTGGATCTACAGCAAATGGACTAAAGTGGATCATGAAGGCAGCTCCTCACTACCTTCTCAAAGGCAACTGGAGGAGAATCGTGTATGACTCAGTAACAGTGGCAGCAAGGTGAAGAAGAACAGCATGTATAGGGAGGTGTCAGAAGCAGGCAAATGGATAGCGGATCTGTGAGAGCAGCAGCAGCAATGTTAAAAGGAGGAATGAGAGTGAGTATTTATCTCTTGTCTCTTATGATTGATATTATGCAAGGTGTGTGATTTAGATGTATTTCAATATCATTTAGTTTTGAATTTTGAATTCGTGGCATATGGAATTTTGGATTTAATTCGTACCTTGTAAGTATTTCTGCAAGGAGAAAGTGAGGACTGCAGATGCTGGAGATCAGAGCTGAAAATGTGTTGCTGGAAAAGCGCAGCAGGTCAGGCAGCATCCAAGGAACAGGAGAATCGACGTTTCGGGCATAAGCCCTTCCTCAGGAATGAGGAAAGTGTGTCCAGCAGGCTAAGATAAAAGGTAGGGAGGAGGGACTTGGGGGAGGGGCGTTGGAAATGCGATAGGTGGAAGGAGGTCAAGGTGAGGGTGAGGGTGGGGGCGGAGAGGTCAGGAAGAAGATTGCAGGTTAGGAAGGCGGTGCTGAGTTCGAGGGATTTGACTGAGACAAGGTGGGAGGAGGGGAAATGAGGAAACTGGAGAAATCTAAGTTCATCCCTTGTGGTTGGAAGGTTCCTAGGCGGAAGATGAGGCGCTCTTCCTCCAACCATCGTGTTGCTATGGTCTGGCAATGGAGGAGTCCAAGGACCTGCATGTCCTTGGTGGAGTGGGAGGGGGAGTTGAAGTGTTGAGCCACAGGGCGGTTGGTTTGGTTGGTGCGGGTGTCCCAGAGGTGTTCTCTGAAATGTTCCGCAAGTAGGCTGCCTGTCTCCGCAATATAGAGGAGGCCACATCGGGTGCAGCGGATGCAATAAATGATGTGTGTGGAGGTGCAGGTGAATTTGTGGCGGATATGGAAGTATCCCTTGGGGCTTTGGAGGGAAGTAAGGGGGGAGGTGTGGGCGCAAGTTTTGCATTTCTTGCGGTTACAGGGGAAGGTGCCAGAAGTGGAGGTTGGGTTGGTGGGGGGTGTGGACCTGACGAGGGAGTCACGGAGGGAGTGGTCTTTTTGGAACGCTGATAGGGGAGGGGAGGGAAATATATCCCTGGTGGTGGGGTCTTTCTGCAGCCATGGTGATTTATTTTAAAACATAGTATGACAGAGAGACTCCATGGAGAGTACTGGGGTTGTGTTCACATTGGGAGAGTTTATAAACAAACAAAGTAAACACGAATTAATTAAGTTTTCAGATCGAAGATTTTGAAATTGTCTTTTTGACTTGGGGAAACACCTGTAGCATCGTAAAAGTCTTAGTTGAAGCTGGGTGTGTCAAACAGTTATTCCTGAGAAAGGGAGGTATCTTTGGACATTTACAGAAAAGATAACCTAAGTGTGAAGAGTTGAGTTTACAGGTTCCAGATCAGAAGTGTTCAGTTTAAATACTGAAGGGTTATATGAAGCCAAAGAAAACTAAGCTCAATTATACGAGGAAAAGGCTATCAGATTTCCAAGAGAGCAAATTGAATCCACAGTTAAACTAAGCCCTGTAGATCTGAAAGAGAAGAGAATTTTCTCTTGTGTGTATTGAAGGGGCATATGTTGGGATGAATAGTGATACTATACTGTCTGTATCAAAATGTTTAAATTTGTGTTATATGTAAATTGTTTGGCTTGTTTTATTTTATCTTAATTTTATTTACACAATACAATTCCGTTCAAACCAAATGTGCAGCATTGCATATTTATGGTTAATGAAAGACCATAAAACTCAAACTGAAAAATAAAGCAAGTATGATCAATTAAGTCATAGTCCAGCTCGGGATCTGACTGGCCTGGGATTATAACAATATTGATTTAAGTTAAGGCCATGGGTACAATTTAAAATGTCACATAGGTAAATGTCTTAATAGTGATAATGGGTTCTGGTAGTTTATCTGACAGAAGCAAGAATAAGATTTTTCGAGGCAATAGTTAAGTTGACATCAGGGTAAAATAAAAGCAATAGTTTATATTCTGTTAAGTTTCAATAAGGTCTGGAGCTCAGGCCGTTAAATCCACATCCTGTACTATTTGGGAAATCTTTGACCCTCCTGGCAGTCTGAATGGCCATGTGTGCGGGAGCCTACCTCTGGCTGGAACAACTCAAGCTTTGGGCACTCAAATAACAGCAAAGTACTGCAGGTGTCAGAAAATTCTGAACAAGAGTCATATCAGACTCAAAGCATGAGCTCTGTGTCTCCCTCCATGAAGATGCCAGCCTCCCTAATGAGACTGTCCAGCATTTTCTGTGTATATTCTAGGTTTTGAAGCTTGACCAGCAGCTGGGGTCACTATGGCACATTCAAGAGACTAAGAGGTTCGTGGATAGTATATTCCTACAAAAAGAAAACTGATACTGCCAAATCTAGAGTTCACCAGTTATCCAGAAACATACATGGCAAGATTAAGGAGAACAAGACAACTTGTGGCAGTCACAGAAAGGTAAATAATATAGAAATCTTGAAAGAGTGTAAAACGTACAGGGTAAAACAAAAAAAGAAATGAGTAAAGCAAAGAGAGGATATGAAAAAGTATTGGCAGGTAAGTTGAAGGAAAATCCAAAACTTTTTTACCAGTATGTTAAGATCAAGAGGATAAATAAGGAAAGATTACAGCCTAACAGAGATGTAAAAGGCAGCATCCATAAATGCAGAAGATGTGGGCAAGGTTCTTAGTGAGTTCCACGTCTCTGTTTTCACAAAGGTGAGAGATAATATATACAGTATAGTTGAAGAGGAGGAATATTAAATATAAGATAAACTAAGCATACTGGGAAGGGAAGGCACTGACTGATTATAAGGTGGATATGTTATCAGGACCAGATATTCTATTGAGCTAGGTAGAGAAAGCGAGCTACCTTACACTGAATGTTTAGAGGTGACTGGACAGGTAGATAAGATGGCAAAAGGAGCAAATGAAATGTTTTTATTTATTGTTTGAAGTATAGAATAAAAATGTAGGAACTGTACAAAACACTAATCCGTCTACAGTTGGAATTTTGCATACAATTCTGGCCCATCCTTATCCCTTTTTCCAGCATCTCATTTACAGTGTTGCAGTTGAAAGTGTTCCAGGTGTAAATCCAGGATCCTCTTCAGTGAATTGGGTGCTTCTACCTCTATCACCAAACCAGGCAGTAAATTCCAGACACATTACCACCCTCTGGGTGAAAACACTTGCCTCCTGTCTACTCCATCTCTAATCCTGCCAATCTTTCTTTGATTTTCAAGCTGAGAAAACATATCTTTGAATCTTCTCTCCTCTAGCTCCAAAGCAATTAGTTCCTTCCCAACAGCACAAGCAGATTTCTCTGTGAGGATACTCCTCATGAACCTGTTCATGGTTTGCATAAGTCCCTCTTTTCGCAGAATCAGCCCAAATGCTTCAGAAATCGGACACTCTCCTTATTCCTACAGCTTTTCAACAACATGTTCAAATGCTCAGTTTTCTTATTAGCATGTATGATTGAGACTAATCCTGAGGTTATTACTTTAGAGATACTGCTTTTCAAACTACTCTCTAACTTCCTAAACTCTGCCTTCAGGATCTCATCCTGTTTTCTACCTTACTCATTGATGCCAATGTAAACTAGCAAATAGGGTTCCATCAGACTTCTTCACTCACTGTCTGGTTCTCTTGGACTACTTGGTGGTCACCCATTCCCCTTCATCCTCCATGGTCCTAGTATACTGCAACCACATCTCTGAATATAGAGTCATAGAAATGTCCAGCACAGAAACAGACCCTTCAGTCCAAATCATCCATACTGACCAGATGTCACAACCCAATCTAGTCCCATTTGCTAGCACTTGGCCCTCTAAACCCTTCCTATTCATGTACCCATTCAGATGCCTTTTAAAAGTTGTAATTGTACCAGCCTTCACCACTTCCTCTGGCAGCTCATTCCACATATGCACCACCCTTTGTGTGAAACAATTGCCCCTTAGGTTCCTTTTAAATTTTTCCCCGTCAACCTAAACCTATAGTCTAGTTCTAGACTCCTCTACCCCAAGAAAAGACCCTGTCTATTTATTCTATCCTTGCCCCTCATGATTTTGTTAACCTCTATAATGTCACCCCTCATCCTCTGACGCTCGAGGCAAAACAGCCCCAGCCTGTTCAGCCTCTCTCTATAATCAAGCCTTCCAACCCTGATAACATCTTCATAAGTTTTTTCTGAATCCTTTCAAGTTTCACATCATCCTTCCAATGGGAGGGAGACCAGAATTACACATAATATTCCAAAAGTGGCTTAACTAATGTCCTGTACAGTCATAACATTACCTCTCAACTCCTATACTTAATGCTCTGGCCAATAAGGAAAAGCATACTAAATGCCTTCTTCACTATCCTATCCATTTGCAAGGAACTATGAACCAGCACTCCAAGGGCTCTTTGTTCAGCAATACTCTCCTGGACCTTACCATTAGTGTATAAATCCTGACCTGATTTGCCTTTCCAAAATGCAGCACCTCACATTTACCTAAACTAAACACCATCTGCCTCGCCTTGGCCCATTGACTGCTCTGATCAAGATCCCATTGTATTCTGAGTTAACCTTTTTCCCTGTTCCAATTACACTTCCAATTTTGGTGTCACGTGCCAACCTACTAGCTATACTTCCCATGTTCACATCCAAATCATTTATATAAATGATGAACAACAGTAGACACAACACCGATCCTTGTCGTACACTGTTGGTCACAGGCCTCCAGTCTGAAAAGCCAGCCTCCACCACCACCCTCTGTCTTCCACCTTCAAGTCAGTTCTGTAGCCAAATGGCTAGTTCTCCCTGTTCTCCATATGATCTAACCTTGCTAACAGTTCACCATGAGGAGCCTTATATGCCATCCATCTATCTCTCAGCCTCATGGACGTACCTCCAGCTGCTGCCTGAGGTCGAGAAACCGGATTCCCAGTTTCTGCCACCTCCTGCATTAGGTTGAATATAAATTTTTATTAAGGAGTTTAGTACACAATTACAATAAAGTTTTTAACCCTCTCACCTTTCAGGTAATGGAACAATTGAGGAGGATTTGTCAACATACAGGTATGGAGACTGGACTGGTAGAGGCATAGTCATGTTATGATGTTGTACTCGTCTGTATTTCAGAGATCCAGGCAAGTGCTCTGTGAGATGTGGGCTTGAATTAAAAACATTGCTTTGGATCTTACCATGACGGATAGTGAAATTTCAATGTAGTTAATATATCTGGAATTACATGATAGTCAAATGGTGACTATGAAAACATTATTGATTGTTGTTAAACCACATCTGTATGTTCTCCACTTGTCTAGATCGATGCAGCTCCAATAGTCAAGGAACATGACACCATCCAGGATAAAGCAACCCTCTTGACTGAATTGAATGAACCTTGATCAAACCCATTTTAACACCTTCAACATTCACTCTCTTCATCAACAACACACAGTGGCAGCAATACATACCATCGACAAGATACACTGCAACAACTCACCAAGTCTCCTTTGACAGCGCCGACCAAACCTTTGATTTGCATCAACAAGAATGATAACGGCAGCAGATATGTGGGAATACCACCACCTGCAAGTTCCCCTCCAACCCACTCACTCTTAGAATTTTATTGCTATACTTCCACTGCCAAAATGCTGGATGTCCTTCCCTATTAACATTGTGGGTCTACTTACATCACATGAACAGCAGTGGTTTAAAAAAGTGGCTCAACACCACCTTCTTAAGGGCAGTCAGGGTGGGACAATAAATGATAGACCAGCCAGCAATGCCCACATCCCTGGAATCAATTAACAAAAAAGAGATCAGTTCATGTAGAATACAAGTTGGAAATAACATTTAGTAATAATTGAAAATTGATTTTGGTGATCAATCTGACTGACTTTGCTTGTTTGCAGAACATATGTTTTACTGCTCATTAGGTACCAGGTACATCACATTGTTAACTCTCATCATAGATTGTGACTTAAAAGTTTAGATCACTTGCCCTATTAAATATGCACAAGTGCTTCCTTCCATATGAGCCACCTACATGATAATGCTCAGCTGTCTGTTCTATAACATTGTATTTCATAGGGAAAAAAATGTAACCCTTTTAAAATATGTTTTTCTCCTATTTATTTTATCACATTTTAAATGCATGCCCTTTTATTGCTATTTCGCCAATCAATGGGATAAAAATCCATGTTTATCACCTTCATCCCCAGCCCCATCCACCTACTGTACTCTTTGCTACCTTCTCTCCAGCCCCAGCCCCTCACATTTATCGCTCCACCCTTGAGGGTCCCTGCCTTCAGTCCTGATGAAAGGCTTTTGCCTGAAATGTCGATTTTCCTGCTCCTCGGATGCTGCCTGACCTACTTTGCTTTTCCAGCACCACCCTAATCTAGACTCTACCATCATGATCTATTCACTCTACGTACTTCCAGTGATATTCACTGCATGCATGCACACACACTTATTAACAACGTGTCCAGTTTATGTGTGTTTGTGCATAAATGTTACTTTGCAATCTTGAGGCACCTGTAACACTCAGAAAATGGATGCAAATGAATCTGTTCCACACCCTGGGGGTTTTCCAAGTAAGATATGCAAATATATGTGCTTGCAGCATTTCATGGGAAGAGGACCCAATTTTTAAATTGTGCTTTGTTTATTATTGTGCAATTTCTTCAATACACTTTGATTTCAATAAAAAAGCACTAATCAAATTTAATGGATTTTAAGTAGGTAATTTGTACATAGGTGAATATAATTAGCATGGAATGCAGTGCAAAAGAGATTTTCCTTGGTTGTTTAGTAACCAGTACAATAAACTGATTGATTAATACACAAAAGCTGTGCCATGTACATTGATTTTGAAAAATAAAAGCAAAATACACAACTGTCCAGGTACTAATTGGAACATTCACTTCTTGTGTTCCTGCAGCACAGTTCCCTTTAGAGAAATGCCTGACAACCATCGAGCATCCGAGTCAACAGCATTGCCTTCCAGAGGGTTAAGGAATGGATAGGTATCAAGAGACCTTGCTGCGAAAACATAGTTGGGCTCTTCATACTGCTGATCAAATTATAATGTAATTGACAATAAAGAAAACAT
Organism: Chiloscyllium plagiosum; assembly: GCF_037043375.1. Taxonomy (NCBI): domain Eukaryota; kingdom Metazoa; phylum Chordata; class Chondrichthyes; order Orectolobiformes; family Hemiscylliidae; genus Chiloscyllium; species Chiloscyllium plagiosum. Next base: position 95,822,821 of record NW_028270140.1, read on the forward strand.
GAATGCAATGGTACTGAACAGAAAAAATTGTGCTAAGTAAATGCTCTTCAGATATTCTGTGGAGGAAAGCACTTGGTAGTTAGCTGGCATGTATTTTTGTATAAGAGGCAGATGGTGCATTGCAATATCATTGAAAATGACAAGACAATAAATTAGAATGACTGTATATTGGGTCTGGGGTGTACAAGCTGCCAAACCACAATATCCTAGTGGGGAAACATTTATTAATCAATCCAACCATATGTAAGTCTTCTCCCAAGGCAACCATGCCAACACCATTATTAGCTAGTTCTTAGATAATAGTGATGCTGCTTACTGTGACTGATGAACAAGGATACCTTGGTCTCTTTGGATATCAAACCTTACAATTGACAATTATTAACAATCTATGGTACTTTGGTAAGTTGTTTCATTCTGCCATCATACTCAGCAAAGGTATCAAATTGCAGCAAAAAACAGACCTGAAACATCATCTCTATCCCTCTCTGCAGATGATGTCAGTCCTGTTGTGTGTTTCCAGCATTTTCCCTTTCAATTTCAGATTTCCAACATCTTCTATATTTTAATTTTGTGTCATATTGAGGATTTGTAGAGGGAACACAATTACAATCTACATCATAGTAAGTTCCTTTGTGCTAGGCATAGTCAAAATGATATATGTCATGGCAATATTTGAGTAATATACAAAATCATCAGGTTAATTGATAATCTACGACAGCTAAAGTAGACATTTAGCAAGATTCCCACTGATCAATATGCAGAAAGTGCTTCTTTCATTTTTGCTCACACTAAATCTTTTCTTTTTAGACTCCAATAAATTGAACCATGATAAGCATATTCCGGGATAAAGGTCAGAGGCTTGAATTGAATTCCATGGTGGTTGTACATTAAGTCATAGGACAAGCGTTTTATTTTCAAAATTATGCTTTTTTTAAAATTCCTGTATTGTCCCTTTGGGATCAGCTCCACCAATGGTTCACATTTGCATTGATGAATGTCAATGTATTTCTTGGCACTGTTGTCAGTGAGTTTTTTTTCCTGCATTATTCAATTTAGTGATGTTGACATTTATTTCAAATAATGACTAAATATTCATGATTTAACGTAGAATAATGAATCTAATAGCCTGATGTCTAAAAGTGATGTCTATAACAAGAACAGACAAGGTTCATGCATAACAAAAGCTAATCTGATTTTGGTTATGCTGGAATTATATGTGAATATTGAAAACTAAAATTACAATACTGAATGACAAAAAGGAATTCAGTAAGGGTTGTTTCATTTTTAAATGTTTGTGATATTTTACAATAAGCCGTGAAATTGATTTGAATGGTGCACTTTCCCCTAATCAGTTAACAGTGGGAACGTTCGTTTAACATACCACTATGCTGGGCATATATTCTGCCCATTTGACCTCCATTTTGGGAGCCATTATATGTACTTAAACACCATAATCTATCAAAATGTTACTAGTTGAATTTAGCTGCACTTTCTGAGAATGTAATAACATTAATCGCATATAATGATAATCTTGTGACAGTAGGAGTTCTGAGGGATGTGTAAAAAGAAGTGGAGAGAAAAATGTGTCAGATGCTGATGAATCAAGCTACAATGAGTTATTGGCTGTAACTGAACAATTATAGGAAACCTTTAATTGTTAAGCCTTGGAAAATCATGCTGTTTTATTCAAATGAAAATACGACAACTTGAAAATTCCAATTAAGGAATTAATCCATTAAAATTATGACAGTAAACTTTAAATCTGAAAAGTTTATGAAACTCTGAGAAGAATGACATAAGGGTCTAGATGAGTAATTATACTGAGAATGTTAAACCATACAGCCTGTAAACACTCCCTTGCTCACAGTTTTGAAGAAGCGGGACTTTTTTATCTACTCATCACTGACAAAGTAATCCCTCAGAAGGAGACAATGAGCTACCATCTTGAATCACAGGTGACCCCAGGGCATTGCTTTGAGGTGTGCAATTCCAGGATTTTGCCCCAGTTATGTTGAAGGAATGATTAGCGTTTTCAAGTTAGGATGGTGTGTGATTTGGAGGGAATCTTGAACATTGTTCTATTCCTGTTGTACTTTGTCCTTCTGAATATGATCACAAAATCATCGGAAATAGGAACATGAGTGGGCCATGAGACACACTGAGCCAGCTCCACCATTCAATAAGATTATGGCTAATCTGACTGTGGCCTTAACTCCACTTTCCTAACTGCATTCTCTATCCTTGATTCGTTTGTAGATAAATAAAAAAAATCTGTCTCAGGTTTGAATATATTCAATGATCCAGCATCCACTGTTCTCTGGGGAAGTGGATTCCAAAGATTAACAATCCTCTGAGAAGAGATATTCCACCTTATTTTTGTCCTAAATGGAAAATCCTTATTTTTAAACTGCATCCCTACATCTATGTTTCCCCATGAGAGGAAAGATCTTCCCAGCAACAACCCTGTCAAAATTCTTCAGGATCTCATATGTTTCAATACGAACATCTCATGTTCTTCATAAGACACACTTCATCCCAAGAATCAACTTTGTGAATCTTCTCTGAATTTCTTCCAAGGCAAGTAAAACTCTGCTCAAATAAGGAAACCAAAGATGTACACAGTACTCTTGATATTGTCTCAGCAGTGCCCTGTACCATTTTAGTGAAATGTTTGTGCTTTAAGTTCCATGTCCCATGCAAAAAAGCTAACATTCTGTTTGTCTTCCTAATAATTTGCGGTAGTTGCACGCTAATGTTTTGGAATCATTCCTGTACTATGCAGTCCTTCACCATTTAAATAATAGCCTTCCTCTTCTTCCTACCAAAGTGACAATCTTTGTTGCTTAATCTGTCTGTATATCTTTACAAATGCTTTACATCCACCTCAGAACTTTCTCTCTTACCTATATTTGTACAAACAACAAATTTGATTAAGGTACATTCAGTCCCATCATCCAGCTATCAATATAGATTCTAAGTATTTGAGCCCCCAGCACTGACTCCTGTGGCTGTTGAATAGCTACAGTTTGCCAACTTGAAAATGATCCACTTATCCTGACTCTCTGTATTTTGTTAGACAATCCTCTTTCCATGCTAATATATCAACCCAACATGATGAGCTCTTATCATGCAGAGCAACCTTTTAGGTGACGCAAAATGTGTCGGCACAGGTTTGGAGGGCCGAAGGGACTGTTCCTGTGCTGTATTGTTCTTTGTTCTTTGTCTTATTCAATATATTTCGTAAATCTTAGTAATCTATACCCACTAGTTCATCTTTATCCAGCTTTCCTGTTACATTCTCATGGTTTTAATAAATTTATCATACACAATTTCTCTTTAACAAAGCCTCATCATATTACAATTTTCTAAATATGCTGCTACTACCTCCTTAATATTTGGATTCTCATTTTTTTTCCAAATGGCGAATATTGCATTCAATTCTGGTCTCCTTGTCATCAGAAAGATGTTGTTAGACTCGAAAGGGTTCAGAAAAGATTTAGAAGGAAGTTACATTCATTGGAAGGTTTGAGATTTCGGAGCAGACTGAATAGGCTGAGATTATTTTCCCATAAACATTGGAGGCTGAGGGGTGACCTTATAGAGGTTTGTAAAGTCATGAGGGGTTTGGATAGGGTGAATAGCCAAGGTCGTTTCCCTAGAGTAGGTGAATCCAAAACTAGAGAGCATAGATTTTACAATGATAGGAGAAAATCTTATAAGGGACCTAATGGGGTATCTTTTCATATAGAGGGTTGAGTGTGTGGAATGAGCTGTCAGAGGAAGTGGTGGAGGCTGGTACAATTAAAACATTTAAAAGGCATCTGCTTGGGTATATGAATAGGAAGGGTTTAGAGGGATTTCAGCCAAATGCTGACAGATGGGATCAAATCAGTTTCATATGACACTATGATCAATGTTAGGCAAACTGGCCTTTCGTAGCCTGCTGTCTATTTCCTTCCTTTTTTGAACAGAGATATTATATTTGTAGTTTTCCAATCTACTAGAAGCTTTCCAGAATCAAGGGAATTTTGGAAGACTAGAATCAATACATCCACTATCTCTGCAGTAATTTCTTTTATAGCTGTAGGATACAGAATAGAGGTTCAACGGAGCTTGACACCCTATAGTCTCATTATGTTTCCTAGTACATTTTCTGCAGTGATTATGGCTGTGTTAAATTCCATTATTCCATTTGCCTCTTGATTTTCCACTAATGCAAGGATTCTTGTTGTGTCTTCTAATATGAAAATAAACACAAAGTATATAGTAAATGTGTCTATCATTTGCTGGTTTTCCATTATTAATTCCACAGTCTCACCCACGAAAGGAACAATGGTCATTTTGTTACTCTTTTACTTCTCATATATGTGTCAAAACTTTGTAATTTTCTGTTGTTATATAATTCTTGCCAGTTGTACATCATACTGTAATTTCTCCATTTTGTTTAAGTCATGCTTTACTGTTTACTAAAATCTTCCTAATCTTCTGGCCTACTATGAATCTTCACAGCGCTGTACACCTTTTCTTTCAATTTATTGCAATCTTCAACTAATTTTAACTTCTTATGTTACAAGAGCTATCATAAACTGTAACAGAAATAAATGTCCTGTTGGAGGAAAAGTTCACCCAGTGGTGGCAGTCCATGATTAGTAACAGTGGGGTCATTTATAAAAGAGTTCAAGATCTCTGTAGCATATATTTGGAAACCTCATTGAAGGTTTCCAACAAGACAACAGTGCTGGAAATCAAGGCATTCAGAAAACTAACAGCACCAATTTCTGTCAGTTTGAAATCTATGAATAGAACAGACATTTTTTTCTGCATTAAATCCAAGTTCTTTCAGGTTAGAAGACTGTTTCTCTTTTAAAAAAAACAAATTTATAGCTTCCATTGCCAATTCCAAATGAAAAAGAGGCAGTCAAAGGTTATCCACAGCATATTAAAAGAGCTAAATTAAGCAAAAATATAGTCTTTAAACCATTAAAAATTAGCTTTATGTACCAGCAAAACTTACCTGTATGTACAGATTGACTGGTTATGACTTTTTATCTCTCTCAGCAACAAAGACAAGAGAAAGCTCATGATTTAATCACTCTTTATTTGACCTTAACACCACTTAGCAGCCAAGACCTGCTTTTACATGTATCCATTCCATAAATCAACAGTTTCTAAAGTGACTAAAGCTCAGTAAAGCAGCAGTAATAAGTCAAATTAAGGAAAAGTTCCTTAATTAGCTACAGGTGGTAGATTCTTCTTGTAAAATCTGTCTTTGCCAATTTCTAGGTGGTACAGCTTATGGATTTTAAGGGTACTTTCAAATAATTCTTTTTAATTTGTTGCAATACATTGTGTTGATGATGAATGCTGGCAATGGACAAAACCATTATATAAAGTGGGAAATGAAGTACTGGTCAAACAAACTCCTTTATCAAAACCTCTTTTGTGGGAGCTGCAATCATCCTAGAAAACAGAGATTACTCTTTCACAGTTTTGATTTACATACAGAAAATCAATTGCAGTGTATTATTGAGACTCTTGGAATCATTGAGATCAATAAGAGTTAATTCATTCATACGACAGAATGCATTTTAATCTCTGTTGAAAATATTATGATGTTTAACTCAAAAAGTTGGAGACAATGAATAATATTCTTTTAAAAATTCATTCTCATCCATTCTCCTCTTCTTTTCCAGATACGTCCTTGCAATAAATACAACTTTTATTGACAAAAGAACCTTCTATTTCCAGAACTATGCAGGTCAACATTTCCCAAGAATCAGCGTGGAATGGAATTCAGGACTGGATGTGAAGCAAGTGCTCCAACGCTAATCAACATTTATCCCAAAATCAGTGCTGGCCAGTCAATCACCTTGTCATGAAATGTTGGTGATGGTAAAGGGCAACATTTCAGTGGACAGGGCAGGGACTAAGGCAAGAGAAACACTATAGCTTGCTATTGTTATGTTCTGTCTCAGTTTACATTCAGTATACTTTATATGATGTGTTCATGATATCATCACTGTCAGTAATGTTGTGTTATAATCTCAGATTCCATCCTGCTGGTGAGATGTTGATGAAAGTACTTGTGCTTCTGTTTGTAATCAAGTAGCTTAATATTAGCCCAGATGCTGATGTGCCTATGACTGCAGTATTTATATATCAGAAGTTGTCATGAACATCTGTTCAATCTTCAGTGCCATGTTAACCATATCAAATCTTTGTGTTACAGGAACTAACACAAACATTGTGGTATCTTGAATAAAAATGCTGCAGGAGGCAAAATCACCCAAGGGAGACAGTTCATGGTTAGCAGCAGTGGGGATATTTTTTATAAGAGTTCAATATTTCTGTAGTATATATTTTGAAACCTCATTGCAGATCAACTAGACAATAGCCCTGAATATTAAAGCATTCAGAAAATTAACAGTGCCAATTTCTATCAGTAGAAATACAGTTAGTTCTGTTTTAACGCAATTGAAGAATTTAGACCATTATTTGTAGATGGTGAACTGGCCTTATCTGTATTGGCTAAAATGTGAGTCTGCTTCTATTACACAATTTTCTTATAATGCAGGATCACACAGTAACAGAAATATCATGTTATATTAGAACAGACTTTTTCTACATTAAACCCAAGTTCTTTAAGGTTAGAAGACTCTTTCTCTTTAAAAATAAAGAAGTCTATAGCTTCCTTTTCAATTTCAAATACAAATGAAAACAAGGCAGTCAAAGGCTACCCAAGGCATATTAAAAGAGTTGACTTGAGTGAGAATATACCACTAGAAAGCAGTTTTATATATCACCAAGGCTTACCTGTGTGCAGAGTTTGGTTGGTTGTGACACTTTGGCTTTAAACCATCTTGTAGCAGAAACCTGCTCCAATATGTCTGCATTTCTTAAAGCTGCAGTTTCTAAAGTGACTAAAGCTCAGTAAAGGAGCAACAATAAGAAAAGTAAAGTAAAACCAAAACAGAAAAGGAAACATAATTAAAGGAAACTGAAATTAAAACCAATAAAACAAACAAACAAACACTGCATTCTACTTCTAAAAACAAACCAATACCCTCTATGAGAAATGGAAGGCAAATACTTAACTGTGAACTGGACAATCAATTATACCTTTACTGAATTATTGCTATTCAAGAATTGCATGCAATCTTGTCTCACAGATCAAGTGCTAACTGATCAAGAAAAGAATACTGCGAAAATCTTGCTTGCCATCAGCAGTTAGCAGGCTTCATAGACTTAAAATATCCAGTCATGCCCTAGATCATCAGAAAGATGCAGAAAAGATGTGAAACGTACACAAGGACCAGCTGAAGCTATGAATTACCTTCAGGATTAACAGACTCCAAGTCATGGAGGCAGAAGGCCTAAAAATCGATTGATGGGGAAATTTGCCAAAGAGGAATCTCAGAGAAGCTCATTGAACTATTAATCCCCTCTACACCAATTAAGGAAAAGATCTTCTGAGAAAGGAGATCCCATGTTTGAATCCATCTTTGAGTAAGGTATCCCATTGATGCCTGACTTAAAATGGATTCAAGCATGAAACCAAATTGGCCAGCCAAAAATAATTACAGAGAACTTTGATTATCCAAAGGACACAGGCAAAGAGTATTTCGTTCAGTTAATTGAAGTCCGGATAATCAAATGCTGGATAACATAGTTTAGCCAAGCATTGGGACTGTGCAATCTTGCTGGATAATCCAATATTTGTATAATTGAATGCCAGATAATCGAGGTTCCTCTGTAAACATTTTAGGTGCAGCCAGTGCAATAGCCAATGACATGTGCCAAACCAACAAGATCTTTAACAGAAGCGGTTTATCGCACTGACCAAAGATTTGTGAATCTTTTCTTCACATCTTTAGCATGTGGCACCAGGGGATATTGGGCACATGTGTAAGGGAAATCTAGTTCGAAATACTAAGTTGGACCCCACAGCAAAATGCAGATAACAACACCAATGAGTGTTATCAGACTTATGAATGGGGCTCTCATATATTAGAGTTGATCTTTCTCTGCACCTTCTCTCAAGCTGTAACACTATCTTCTGTATTCTGTTCTATTACCCTGATGTATATATGGAAGGTATGATTTGTCTGGTTAGCACACAATACAATACTTTTAATTCTATCTTTCAAATCAAATCAAGTAACACTGGCAGCAAGACGTGCTGAAAACTCTCACAAACGTAAATACAGCAAAGTATACAGTTAACCAAGTGAAAAGTAAATTTCAGAAGATTATCAAACTTTTAATAATATTAACCTCACATGCTATAGTAAAGGACAATCTGAAGGTTACTATCATTAACATCATGCATCCTGAAAAGGCTGGTTAGCACAGCGAGCAAACCTACATCCAGAACCTCAGCCTGAGCAACAGATCTTCTCAAAACTCACTGGTTAGCACACTCTAAAAGCTAAAATAAACAGGGGAGCTAGTACCAGCATTAACAGTAATGAATCCTGAAAGATACACATCTATGTAAGTGGCGCTCCTGCATGCAACCTCATCTCTCAGCTTATAATTGATCACTAATTTCATGCATGAGACAAACACCCTGCAGTACTGGTATGCAAGCTCTTTTTGGCTTTCCAAAATCTTCTCCCTGACAAATACTAATTGTCCAGAAATTACAGGAGGGACAATAGTCAAAATAGTCACAATTCATGAGGTTCAATCTGCATCCAGTGTGGTGAAACAGGATACAAATGACACAATGAAATACCTGAGTTGAAGACATTCAGAGAGGAAATCTGTTACAACTTAGTCAGAGTCAGTATATAGCTTTGCAATTAGCAATCGAAGATGAGCAATTACAAGCTTTGCAAAATACTATTTTCCCCAGGTTGGTCTGACAGTATTAAAGAAGCTTCTGAGAACATTTAGTCATTTTGGTCATATAGAGATGAACTTAATATGCATTTTTAAAATCCAAATGACTTTTAATATCTAAAATACTACACGAGGATATAATGAACTTATTACACCAGGTATCAGTCCAAAGATGAATCAGGTTATTCAACAACTTGTGAATGCATGCAAGTATGCCAGATGTTTCAACCCAGAAGCTGAGACAGCCTTTATATTTGCATAATATTTTATCCACTCCTTGACTAAAAATGGCAATCGATTTATTCAGTGCACAGTAAAGATGAGATGCTTGTGACATATTATTTGCCCAAATTTCCTATTGTTCACCAACCTAGCAACCCAATGGTTACAACCATTGCAGACACAATGACAACTGGTTGCAGTTTATTTAGTGTGCTGCATAATATTTGACAAGGGAGTGCAGTTCAGTAGGATTTTCTCTGAATGAACGACATGTCACAAGTGAATATGAGGACAAACTGAAGACGGGGGCAGCAGTGGACCATGTATATCAGAGAGCACATTTGTGTCCAAGCTCTGCTCATCTGGCCACAGATGTTGTGTCTTGGGTCCTTTTGATGAGCAGGGTACTTCAGGAGCAGCAGCGCAGAATATTCAATGTTGTCACAGTCATTCCAGCTGCACTGTAACTTTTCGCTGAATGATTGCAGAAGGTTGTCTCAACCACATGTTGCCTAATGTCACAAGTCTTCTAACTATTGAAAGAGCCATGTGTCACCAAACATGGCAATCTCATGAGTGTATGTGAGTATTCATCAATCGATGATAGACCATGAATTAAATAGGATGACTGGTGGTCAAGAGCAAACTTTTGCTGGAAATATGAAATAAACATAAAATGATGGACATAGCAGATCAGGCAGACTTTGTGGAGAAAGGAACAGAAAGAAAAATGTTTCCAGTCAATGACATTTTATTAGAATTGGATAAATTTAGAAATACAACAGGATTGCACTCATATATTGCAGCTTTAGCAGTTCGTTTCCCATGGATCTGGAGAATAATATTGCTGTAATTGAGTAACTTCTTTATTGTTTTCATGAGCTGTGGATATTATTGGCAGGATCTTTATTTGTTCCCATTCCTTAACTGCCCTTGAACTCTGCGAAGCCATTTTAGAAAGCCTTTCAGAGTCAATCACATTGCTGTGGATTTGGAGTCACATGAAGGTCAGAAAAGGTAGCCAATTTCCTTTGTTAAAGACATCAGAGAACTCAAAGAGTTTTAACACATTCAATGACAGTTTTATGATGCTATTGCTGTTGTCATTTTGCTGCTCATCTTGGGTCAAATCAAAAGCAGCATAAACAGTGCCCATACACCTCCACTAGATCAGAGCTTCAAAGCCCAAGGCAAACCTACATATCAACAAAGTGTAGATGACATCCCAAGGTGTTGAAGAAATCTTCATAGGATCCTCTCAGCTCAAGTACTATGCAAAAACCCTTTTCCATCAGCAACTATGAGAAGCAGTTGGGCACACTGAGTATTGTTAAAAAAAACTTTAATAAATGACCCTGTACTGAATAAGTATCAAATTCATATGGAATTGTGGGCATAACTTAAGGCCACCTCAGCAAAGAAACATTTTATTTCTCTGTCTCTGGAACAAAAAGTTTTTTAAAAATCCCTGGAAATGTTGACTTCTTTTTGGTTCAAGTGTTCATGTTGGCATTCATAAGTCAGTAGCATGGCATCTTGTGAAACATTTCATCAATAAAATTGTCCAGTAAAGTTTAATAAATGACGCTCCACACGTAATAAACAAAAGATGACCTGAACAGAGGAAGGGGAAATCACCTTGACGTCTTGGTACCTCTCCAATATTCACTGATTTGAATAATTCCAGCAAGGGATTGTCATCGGATAAGCAACCAACCCTCGAAATAAAATGAGTTAAGGAGGGCTTTGAGATATGGGCAATCTTATGAACTTCTTCAGACAGAAGATGGACAAAGGAAGATTGAGCAAGTTCCAATGAAGAGTTCCTAATAGTTGACCTGAAGAACAGGATTAAACCACCTACTGAGATCCACATCCTCAGTACCATCATTTTGTGTTCCTCTGGCAGCAGTGAACCACTCTCACCTGTTTTAGAGTCATAGAGATGTACAGCATGGAAACAGACCCTTCAGTCCAACCCGTCCATGCCGATCAGATATCCCAACCCAATCTAGTCCCACCTACCAGCACCATATCCCTCCAAACCCTTCCTATTCATATATCCATCCAAATGCCTTTTAATTGTTGCAATTGTACCAGCCTCCACCACTTCCTCTAGGAGAAAGTGAGGTCTGCAGATGCTGGAGATCAAAGTTGAAACTTTATTGCTGGAACAGCACAGCAGGTCAGGCAGCATCCAGGGAACAGGAGATTCGACGTTTCGGGCACAGGCCCTTCTTCAGGAATGAGCAGAGAGTGTTCAGCAGGAGAAGATAAAAGGTAGGGAGGAGGGACTTGGAGGAGGGGCGTTGGAAATGTGATAGGTGGAAAGAGGTCAAGGTGAGGGTGATAGGTCGGAGTAGGGTGGAGGCGGAGAGGTCAAGAAGAAGACTGCAGGTCAGGAAGGCGGTGCCGGGCTGGAGGGATTCGGCTGAGACAAGGTGGGGGGAGGGGGGATGAAGAAACTGGTGAAGTCCAAGTTCATCCCCTGTGGTTGGAGGGTTCCCAGTCAGAAGATAAGACGCTCCTCCTCCGACCGTCGCGTTGTTGTGGTTTGGCGGTGGATGAGTCCAATGACCTGCATATCCTCGGTGGAGTGGGAGGGGGAGTTGAAATGCTGTGCTACAGGGTGGTTGGGTTGGTTCGTCCGGGTGGCCCAGAGGTGCTCTCTGAATCGCTCCGCAAGTAGGCGGCCTGTCTCCCCAGTATAGAGGAGGCCACACCGGCTGCAGCGGATGCAGTAGATGATGTGGGTGGAGGTGCAGGTGAATCTGTGACGGATATGGAAGTTTCCTTTGGGGCCTTGGAGAGAAGTGAGGGGGGAGGTGTGGGCGCAAGTGTTGCACCTCCTGCGGTTGCAAGGGAAGGTGCCGGGAGTGGAGGTTGGGTCGGTGGGGGGTGTGGATCTGACAAGGGAGTCGCGGAGGGAGTGGTCTCTACGGAAAGCTGATAGGGGAGGGGAGGGAAATATATCCTTGGTGCTGGGGTCTGTTTGGAGGTGGCGGAAGTGACGGCGGATGATGCGCTGTACATGGAGATTGGTGGGGTGGTAGGTGAGGACCAGTGGGGTTCTGTCCTGGTGGCGGTTGGAGGGGCGGGGCTCAAGGGCGGAGGAGCGGGAAGTGGAGGAGATGCGGTTGGAGGGCACCGTCGACCACGTCGGGGGGGGAATTGCGGTCCTTGAAGACACTGCAATTTCCCCCCCGACGTGGTCGACGGTGCCCTCCACCGCATCTCCTCCACTTCCCGCTCCTCCGCCCTTGAGCCCCGCCCCTCCAACCGCCACCAGGACAGAACCCCACTGGTCCTCACCTACCACCCCACCAATCTCCATGTACAGCGCATCATCCGCCGTCACTTCCGCCACCTCCAAACAGACCCCAGCATCAAGGATATATTTCCCTCCCCTCCCCTATCAGCTTTCCGTAGAGACCACTCCCTCCGCGACTCCCTTGTCAGATCCACACCCCCCACCGACCCAACCTCCACTCCCGGCACCTTCCCTTGCAACCGCAGGAGGTGCAACACTTGCGCCCACACCTCCCCCCTCACTTCTCTCCAAGGCCCCAAAGGAAACTTCCATATCCGCCACAGATTCACCTGCACCTCCACCCACATCATCTACTGCATCCGCTGCAGCCGGTGTGGCCTCCTCTATACTGGGGAGACAGGCCGCCTACTTGCGGAGCGATTCAGAGAGCACCTCTGGGCCACCCGGACGAACCAACCCAACCACCCTGCAGCACAGCATTTCAACTCCCCCTCCCACTCCACCGAGGATATGCAGGTCATTGGACTCATCCACCGCCAAACCACAACAACGCGACGGTCAGAGGAGGAGCGTCTTATCTTCCGACTGGGAACCCTCCAACCACAGGGGATGAACTTGGACTTCACCAGTTTCTTCATCCCCCCTCCCCCCACCTTGTCTCAGCCGAATCCCTCCAGCCCGGCACCGCCTTCCTGACCTGCAGTCTCCTTCTTGACCTCTCCGCCTCCATTCTACTCCGACCTATCACCCTCACCTTGACCTCTTTCCACCTATCACATTTCCAACGCCCCTCCTCCAAGTCCCTCCTCCCTACCTTTTATCTTCTCCTGCTGAACACTCTCTGCTCATTCCTGAAGAAGGGCCTGTGCCCGAAACGTCGAATCTCCTGTTCCCTGGATGCTGCCTGACCTGCTGTGCTGTTCCAGCAATAAAGTTTCAACCTCCACCACTTCCTCTGGCAGCTCATTCTGTACATGTACCACCCTCTGTGTGAAAACGTTGCCCCGAAGGTCTCTCTTATATCTTTCCCCTCTCACCCTAAACTTATGGCCTCTAGTTCTGGACTCCCCAACCCCAGGGAAAAGACTTTGTCTATTTACCCTATCCATGTCCCTCATAACTTTATAAACCTCTATAAGGTCATCCCTCAGCCTCTGAAGCTCCAGGGAAAACAGCTCCAGCCTGTTCAGCCTCTCCCCATAGATTAAATCCCCCAAAACTGGCAACATCCTTGCAAATCTTTTCTGAACCCTTTCAAGTTTCACAACATCTTTCCGATAGGAAGGAGACCAGAATTGCACGCAATATTCCAACAGTGGAACTAACTAATATCCTGTATAGCCGCAACATGACTTCCCAACTCCTGTACTCAATACTCTGACCAATAAAGGAAAGCATACCAAATGCCTTTTTCACTATCCTATTTACCTGTGACTCCACTTTCAGGAGATATGAACCTGCACTCTAAGGTCTCTTTGTTCAGTAACACTTCCGAGGACCTTACCATTAAGTGTATAGGTCCTGCTAAGATTTGCTTTCCCAAAATGCAGCACCTCACATTTATCTGAATTAAACTCCATCTGCCACTTCTCTGCCCATTGGCCCATCTGGTCATGATCCTGTTGCAATATGAGGTAACCCTCTTTGCTGTCTACTACACCTCCAATTTTGGTGTCATCTGCAAACTTACTAACTGTACCTCTTATGCTCGTATCCAAATCATTTATGTAAATGACAAAAAGTAGAGGACCCAGCACCGACCCTTGTGGCACTCCACTGGTCACAGGCCTCCAGTCTGAAAAACAACCCTCCACTACCACCCTCTGTCTTCTACCTTTGAGCCAGTTCCGTATCCAAATGGCTAGTTCTCCCTGTATACGGTGAGATCTAACCTTGCTAATGCCTTACTGAAGTCCATGTAGATCACATCTACCACTCTGCCCTCATCAATCCTCTTTGTTACTTCCTCAAAAAACTTAATCAAGTTTGTGAGACATGATTTCCCACGCACAAAGCCATGTTGACTATCCCTAATTAGTCCTTGCCTTTCCAAATACATGAACATTCCTGTCCCTCAGGAATTCCCTCCAACAACTGACGTCAGGCTCACTGGTCTATAGTTCCCTGGCTTGTCCTTACCACCATTCTTAAACAGTGCACCACATTAGCCAAACTCCAGTCTTCCGGCACCTCACCTGTGACTATCGATGATACAAATATCTCAGCAAGAAACCCAGCAATCACTTCTCTAGCTTCCCACAGAGTTCTAGGGTACACCTGATCAGGTTCTGGGGATTTATCAAGACATCCAGCACTTCCTCCTCTGTAATTTGGACATTTTGCAAGTTGCCACTATCTATTTCCCTACTGTCTATATCTTCCATATTCTTTTCCACAATAAATACTGATGCAAAATAGTCGTTTAGTATCTCCTCCATTTTCTGTGACTCCACACATTGGCTGCCTTGCTGATCTTTGAGGGGCCCTATTTTCTCCCTAGTTACCCTTTTGTCCTTAACGTATTTGTAAAAACCCTTTGGATTCTCCTGAATTCTATTTGCCAAAGCTATCTCATGTCCCCTTTTTGCCCTTCTGATTTCCCTCTTTAGTATACTCCTACTTCCTTTAAACTCTTCTAAGGATTCACTCGATCTATCCTGTCTATACCTTACATATGCTTCTTTCTTTTTCTTAACCAAACCCTCAATTTCTTTAGTCATCCAGCATTCCCTCTACCTACCAGCCTTTCCTTTCAACCTAACTGGAATATACTTTCTCTGGATTCTCGTTATCTCATTTCTGAAGGCTTCCCATTTTCCAGCTGTCCCTTTATCTGCGAACATCTGCCCCCAGTCAGCTTTCAAAAGTTCTTGCCTAATGCCGTCAAAATTGCCTTTCTCCAATTTAGAACTTCAATTTTTAGATCTGGTCTATCCTTTTTCATCACTATTTTAAATCTAATAGAATAACGGTCACTGGCCCCAAAGTGTTCTCCCACTGACACCTCAGTCACCTGCCCAGTCTTATTTCCCAAGAGTAGGTCAAGTTTTGCACCTTCAATAGTAGGTACATCCACATACTGAATCAGAAAATTTTCTTGTACACACTTAAATTCTTCTCCATCTAAACCTTTAACACTATGGAAGTCCCAGTCTATGTTTGGAAAGTTAAAATCCCCTACCATAATCACCCTATTATTCTTACAGATAGCTGAGATCTCCTTACAAGTTTGTTTCTCAATTTCCCTCTGACTATTAGGAGGTCTATAATACAAGGCAAAAGCAATCCCAACGAGGTGATCATCCCTTTCTTATTTCTCAGTTCCACCCAAATAACTTTCCTGGATATATTTCCAGGAATATCCTCCCTCAGCACAGCTGTACTGCTATCCCTTATCAAAAATGCCACTCGCCCTCTTCTCTTGCCTCCCTTTCTATCCTTCCTGTAGCATTTGTATCCTGGAACATTAAGGTGCCAGTCCTGCCCACCCCTGAGCCATGTTTCCGTAATTGCTATGATATCCCAGTCCCATGTTCCTAACCATGCCCTGAGTTTATCTGCCTTCCCTGTTAGGCCCCTTGCATTGAAATAAATGTAGTTTAATTTATTAGTCCTACCTTGTCCCTACCTGCCCTGACTGTTTGACTCATTTCTGTTCTCAACCGTATCAGTTTCAGAATGACCTCTTTCCTCACTATCTCCCTGGGTCCCATCTCCCCACCTTACTAGTTTAAATCCTCCTGAGCAGCTCTAGTAAATTTCCCTGCCAATATATTAGTCCCCTTCCAATTTTGGTGCAATCCGTTCTTCTTGTACAGGTCACTTCTACCCCAAAAGAGATTCCAATGATCCAAAAATGTGAATCATTCTTCCATATACCAGCTCCTCAACCATGCATTCATCTGCTCTATCCTTCTATTCCTGCCCTCACTCACTCGTAGCATCGGGAGTAATCCAGATATTAGTACTCTTGAGGACCTCCTTTTTAAATTCCTGCCTAACACTTTGTAATCTCCCTTCAGACTCTCAACCTTTTCCCTTTCTATGTTATTCGTTCCAATGTGGACAATGACCTCTTGCTGGCCCCTCTCCCCCATGAGAACATTCTGCACACTCTCTGAATCATCCTTGATCCTGGCACCAGGGAAGCAACACACCATTCTGATTTTTCGTTGCTGGCCACAGAAACGTCTGTGTATACCTTGGACTAGAGAATCCCTTAACACAATTGGTCTCTTGAAAGCTGATGTACCCCTCATTGCATTAGAGCCAGTCTCAGTACCAGAAACTTGACTGTTCATGCTACGTTCCCCTGAGAATCAATCCCCTCCCTACAGTTTCCAAAACAGCATACTTGTTTGAAATGGGTATAGCCACAGAAGACTCCTGCACTAGCTGCCTGCCTCTCTTACCTTTTCTGGGGTTAACCCATCTGTGTGACTCTCTCTGAGACTTTCCCCCATTCCTATAACTGCCATCCATCACATACTTTTGTTGTTGCAAATTCCTCATTGCTTCTAACTGTCTCTTCAACCGATCCATTCGATCTTATAAGATTTGCAACCAACAGCATTTATGGCAGATATAATCCGCTGTAACCCTTAAACTCTGTTTAAACTCCCACATCTGACTAGAAGCACATTTCACTCTACTAAAGGCCATTTTTGCTTCTTCCCAATCTACAGACCCAGAAAATAACACCGTCTTATTCCTCTACAAACACTGCCCCAAGTTAAATTAATAGTTATGGCTTATATTTGAAGTTTAATCAAGAGACATATCTCCAAAAACATATAATCAAGAAAGAACCCACTCTACTCACTACTGCAGACGTTCTGTCGGTCACATTTAAAACAACAATACATTTATCTGCTTCTGTGCTGTGAACTTCAGCCAACAGTTCCCCCAATATCAGTTGTGAATTTCACTGTTTGTTAATTTTTCAAGATGCACTCCGCTGTCGAGAGATACATGAATTCAAACAGCAAAGGCAGTGTCAGTTTCTTTCTTTCTCTCTCTCCTGCACTAACCTCACCATGTGCTTCCTTTATCTGTTCTTCCCCCTTTTACTACGCAGAGTGGAATGCCCTACCTGCTAATGTAGTCAACTCAGCCACATTAGAGAGATTTAAACAATTCTTAGATAAGCACATGGATGATTTTGGGATAGTATAGGGGGACGAGCTGAGAATAGTTCACAGGTCGGCGCAACATCGACGGCCAAAGGGCCTGTTCTGCACTCTATTGTTCTATTTTAAAACTGCTGTTGTTTTGACTTTTTTTTCCAATTTCCAAACAATGCAACAGCATATAAAACAGTAATTGCTGCTCCTGGAATTTAGGGAAATCACCCCCAACATTTAAAATATCTCAAAAAAGGAGCAGCTGTTACAAACAGAAATTTTTTCCATCCTCCATCTTTGATTACCCAGAATCCTTACTTACCTGTATACTTTTCCTGTCTGCTTAGCTAATGCATAATATTTAAACTGTTATGTATAACTCTTAGAATTATTTATGAATACCTATTTTAAGTATCTATTGCTGCTAAGCCTAAAATCTTTCAGCTTTTATTGCCATACTCCCTTTAATCCTCTCAATTACTTCAGTGGACTCACCTCGCTTTCAGTGGGAAGTTAAAAAAAAATCCTAGAAACTCCACATTAAGCTGAAAAATCAATGCCAATTGAGTGATAAGCATAGGTTAAGTGGCAACCTATCTTTGCTGAGACTTCCCAATACACTTTCAATCCACCACATGATTCTGCATAATGTGCCCCATTCAAATATGTGCGCACCTTTCAGAGTCTTAAAGACTGTAAGCAATTTGTTTATTTTTAAAATGCAATTTAAAGTTTAGTATTGCATTTCCAGGTTTTAATATTCACTACTTAGAGGATAACATAGCAATATTTTACTTCCATCACAAAAAAAACTCCAACCAGGAGTGCAGGGTATTCGAACTGTGAACACATGGCGTATTTGGCCACTGTATATAGCTATCTACCAGAAGGTGAAGTGGGGTCTTGACAGGTTTTCCCCAGTCAGAATAGTCTCCTGCCAGCAGGCTCACACAATCAGTAGATTACAGGTTGCATTATTAATGATCACAATGTACATTTGAGGGAATTCTTCTAAAATTCCTTGCAGGTTCCAACTTTAAATTCATCATGAAACAAAATGTTTGTATATGTACAGTTCACCAACATGACATATATAATCCTTCAACCTATTACAAAAGAGATACCCTGAACATAAATCTAGAATGAAATGATCAAGAACTTCTTATGACCATGATATTTTATATATTTTAATTAATAGTCTCATTCTGAGCTGGTTTTGTAGATTTTTGTTATATAGTAGTATTTTTTCCTGCAATTTTCACTGATTTGCTGAGTTGATTATGATTATGCAAAATTGAAGAAATAAATGTGTCTTGCCATTTGAAGTAACTATGTGATGTCCTGATGTAATGATTATTGGCTGTTTGAAGCACTCAAACAGTGCTAAGTAATTACACTACCTGGAGAGCTGCGACATTAAGAGTGCAAAGCGATGTCAAACAAATGACTTTCTTTATCTTGTCATTACTGTACGCATCAAGTACAAGTGTTTGAATTTGCCCTTGATAACATATCAGAGCAGATGATTGAAGTCATTGCTTTTCATTTGCTGGTTATCTGTGTCTAAAATAATCTTCTAAGCAGGACCGGCTTCCCTATTAACTTACGAAATATCATTGGCGAAAGTATTTTTCTCTAAATTGAGAATATAAACCTAAGAAGCAAAGTGATAGACTTGGAGTTAAATTTTGAATTAATATTTGCCTTAATATGTAACATACATTTATGCTGTTGAGATTGCACATTCAAAGCCAGTTATAATTTTGCAATCCATTGACTCATTTTGTCGTCATATTCTATATGTTGAAGTCAATGGTATGCAAAAATCAAGCAGAGTGTAAATAAAGCAACCAATGCAATCTATC
Organism: Chiloscyllium plagiosum; assembly: GCF_037043375.1. NCBI lineage: Eukaryota > Metazoa > Chordata > Chondrichthyes > Orectolobiformes > Hemiscylliidae > Chiloscyllium > Chiloscyllium plagiosum. Next base: position 95,842,146 of record NW_028270140.1, read on the forward strand.
ATTCTCTTGCCTGATGGGTTTGAGTTACATGATTCTCTTAGTTTGGCCTTTAATAAACAGCCCCAGTTTGTGGTCTGGGCTTGGCTATTGCACAGTTGTATTTGCCATTGTTGAAAAGATTTTCTTTTTCTATACATTTTTTTGTTCCTTTGTGACGGATGATTCCTCCAATAGAACCTCCCTCAAGTGACTATTCGTATGTCAGAGCCTATGCATCTATGAACATCAACATAGCCAAGTTCAGTAAGGAATTCAAAGCTGACAATTAGAAGTAGAAACTTCAGCTGATTTTTACCCTCCTTTATCCCCGAGGCACTAAGACTAATTGTAATGTCTTAATCATTGGCACAGGTCAAGAATCAGAGTTGGCATGTTCCTCTTCTTTATGGCTTCACTATTCACAGTGGAACCCTACACAAGAATTAAAGGTACAATTGTTTGGATGAGTTTAGTTCATTCATCAATGCCAGACACCACAACAGCAAACCTTCCTTAATTTGGTTGGATGGGAGAGAGGAAATGCTGCCTGTTCTCTTTCCTTATTGCTGACTAATCATAGAAGAGATTTAATTTCATATCTTGCTGCTTCCACTTTGTATTCCTTTCTCTTACGACAAATCTAATTTAATAATAGATTTTGAAAGATTCAAAACTAAAAAGATAATTATTATTATACTCAAATTCACTTCTGAAACTTGAAGAGTAGCAATTTCATAGCTTTATGTAGAAAGCAAAGATTATGTATTTAACTTCTAAAGAGCAGTGAAGAAGATAAACTTTGAAGTTTTCCTCTGTGAACATTTAATTATAAACTTTTCATTTTCTTTATTCCAGGAACAAATTTTATGCTGCACTGGTTGTAAATTAAGGTCAGTTGCATTGTCGCAATTGTGAAATTACAAGTAGGTCTTCTCTTTGAGCTGTAACAAGCTGTCCAGCTAGATTGGCCACCTGTAATCTGGATGTTATTAATGTAGTTAGTTAGTTGATGGTGAAAAAGAAACATCATGAAACAACCTTCTGCATCGACAATATCTCAAAATTGTGCAGTAGGGGATAGAAATAGGTCCTTGTAGGTTCAAGTGGGAGTACTTATTTTATTGACAGAAGAGTCCCATGTCTGTATGCTTTGAATACAAATCCACCAGAGCTTCTTGAATACATAATCAAAGCTGACATCTTACAGCAACACTGAGGGGGAATTGCGTTGTTGGTAGCATTTCTCTCTCTCGCTGTGTGTAAAAGATCTCCTGATGCTAATCAAAAAGAGAGGGGTTGTTCTTCTCGTGTCATGCAATAACTACCCATTCACAACAACTAAAACATAGAACCTTATAATATATTTCATGACTTTTTATGCGGCCAATCTGTGAATGAAATTATTTTCGGCACTGCACCAGTGACTACATTTCAAATGCATTTAATTGGCTGTAAAGCAATTTGGGATGCCCTGATGTCTTGAATGTCACTGCATAGATACAAATCTTTCTGCTTTCTTTACTCTTACTGTTGCTATAAGTGAAAATTTGTTTTCTGAGCTTCTCTCCTACTTGACCCCCAGCTGAAACTTTGTAGATGTTCTACAGCCTATATTTTATCCAATGCCTGTTTTAGAGAGTATGCATGTCATATAAACCTCTTTGTATAGTTGTAAATAAGATGTAAATAGCATCACAGCAGCTTTTGTGCCTACAGAGTACAGTAAGAGTTTCAGGTTATTGCATTTTCTATCAAGATGGGAAAAAGAACTAACAGAGAACTTAAATCCCAGGCTGTAAGAAGAGGATAAAAGAAATTCAAGGTAATTGATTGTTCTCAGAACTATCTCTCTTACCAAACCTTATCAAGAATCTTTCCAAGAGTGGAAAAGAAATTGCTGAACCACTGACTCTTTTTTACTTAGAAGCAAAATATACCCTGTATGTTACATGCATTCTAAAGACAGATTTTTAATTTCCTCACCACTGCCAAAAGCTGTGCTGAAGCGGTGTTTGAGATTCACATCTCCCTCAGTCTTCATGAACACTTGTGTGTTCAGCATGAGGACATGATTTTAAACACAAGTTCTTGTACTCTGCACACATTCAATACTCCACACACTTCTGAACAAAGAAGTTTCAAGAAGTTTAGAAATGGAGTCCAAATGCAATGGGTAGATTTTACAAAGGTAGTCAGTTCCTCCATTTAATCAATGATAATGTTCATCAGGATTTGCTGTGAATAGCAGCAACGTTATCGATAGATGAACAACACAGAGTTGATATTTGGATTTTGCTCTTGAGAGCTTTTGTTCAGAGCACTTTTTTTCTTTTAATTGAATGTTTTTATTTGAATGGTTAGATTAATGGAAGTAATAATGTTTAACTTGAACCTGACAGTGAAATTCCTATTTGAAGAATTGACCTTTCAAAATATCATTCTTTGGTCTGGCACCACCCCCATTCCCCCCACCCCGAAGAGAAAGAAATTCAGCCTACACCACTACTGTCAGACGATGTGATTTTAATACAGAAGGTGAAATGAAATTATTGCAATTAAATGGATTTGAAAACGTATCCAAGTCTAAGTAATTTACTGTATGCTATTGGAATGCTTCACTGCCATTAGGCTTTCTCAATTCTTATTCCTTCTCTAAATCAGTTCAGTGAGGTACACATAGAGCTGTGATGTGCTTCATTGTTAATAGCTTCATTAAGTAAATCAGCACTGGTCATCAGTCTTTTACTTCTGAATGTTGGATTAAAATTATTCGGGATTCATTATGTTACAATGGGCACTCAGCCAAGTAAAATACATTTACATATCTAATGATACACTTTTCACTAAGTGATTCTTCATGTTTCATGTTGGAAATTGCAAATGTAAACCATATATGTGTATTAGTGCTTTACATCAATCATTCAATGTCTTATTCCTCTGATGCGTTAGACTGTTTATTGCAATATGCAACATTATATGACATTTAGTAAATCAAAAAAGAATAAATTACATCCAACAATTTAAAGTTACAAAGACATGGCCTGAGGGAAAACTCAATTTACACCCTTTATTCTTGACACAAGCCAGCTGAGTAGAAATTCTGGGTGAGAGAGTTCATCTTAACATTCCATTGACCTCAAAGACGTTCCCAATGTAATATTTAACATATTAGTGAATAGACAATTAGTCTGACATTTGAAACAGGCATTAAGGTGCTTAAATGGATGAATCCTTCATTTCTTAGAGAGTACAACAAAGTTATGTTGAATTTGTATAAGATATCATTTAGTTTTCAGCCTGAGTAATACAAACGATTCTGGGTGCTGCACTTCAGGAAGGATGTGAATGCATTGTGAAAGTTCAGAGGAGGTTTACATGAATGGCTGTAGGTTGAGAAACTTCAATGATAACATTAGATTGGAGAAGTTAGGGTGTTTTCCTTGGAGAAGAGAATGCGAAGGACAGTTTTGATAGAAGTTTCTAAATCATGAAAGGCCTACATAGAATAAAAGGGGCAAACTGGTTTCACTCATAAAAGATCAAGAATGAGAGGACACAAATTAAAATTAATCTGCAAAAGACTCAAATGTGAGATAAGATAAAGCTTTTTTGCACAGCAAGTAATCGGGACTGGGAATGCACTGCCTGTGAGTGGCGTGTAGACAGGTATAGTTGAAGTACTGAAGAGAGCATTAGATGATTATTTAAAAGAAAACACATGTAGGGATGTGTTGCTGTCAGTCAACATTCACTGGTACTTTCTCTATTGCCATGCTTTCACGAACTCGAGTCCACTTCCTAACCAATCAGCAGTTCAAATGTTGTTTACCCTTTACATTGGTATTTTGTGCAAATTATTCTCATGAGGGCAGACAAAATGCTTTGATGAAATGTGTCTCTAATTTTTGCAATGCTCAAATTCTGTACTACAAAACAATTTTTTATGATGATCCATAAGCAAACATCTTTGGCAAAGTATTTGATCATCTGCTTTAATGTCCCCTTACAATACCACTTAATATCCTCTTATTTTTATATACTTCTGTGAAGCATCTTGGGATGAAGGTGCACATAACAGTACTATTTAAATATATGTTGTGAAGCATTCACTTGCTCTTGACAAATGGAAGATATTGCTTAATTTAATCGCCAGGACTGCACAATACTGTGACTGACAACTACAATACTAATAAGATAAGAGTGAATGAACTCGAATGTTTATTGGTTGGATTGTAATGCTTTTTCAAACACTTTTGTGTCAAGATTCCAATCAATATCAGTGAAACTGTCATTCTAAATTTAAGTGTCTTCCAGAAACCAGTTAGCATAGTGGTTAAAAGAGCAAAATTCAAAATAAAATAAAAACTAAAATAGAATAAAATTAAAATGAGCGTAGAAGTTCAGTTAAAGATCACAAGAAATACCCTAATTTTCAAGTGGAATTCTACATCACCAGCAAAATAGAAAGTCAGTTATTCAAAGGGTCAAATATAAGAGGAAAGGTTGTGGGAATGTGAAGGTGCTAAGAGCCAGAATGATTTTGTGAAGCAATCAATTGCATTAATTGTGCTCTGACTCACAAAGGAACACTTGAAAATTATAAACTGATCATTTTTGAGTCGCTCATTGTTACCATTTTTTGACAGTAAAAACCAAGAATTGCAGTCTCAACTCTCTTTTAAATATCTGAACATTGCATTGCCAACCCATTGATGTCATAGGATCCCTGTTTTTATGGTCTAGATTGGTTTAGGAAGAGACTGTCAATTCATGTAGTTGCCTAGGTTATCCATTTCTTGGTCCACTTCAAGAAGACAAGATGGAAAAATGGTAGTAATTCAACATTAATGCCTGTGCTCTGATTTTTTTTGTTTAGGTTGCATTTACATTTCAGCCTGAAACCAAGAATAAAATACATTCAAGTTATCATAGATAAGAAGCAAGTTGTAAGAACATTTGAGTGTCTTACTCAGTGCATTCATTCCAGAGTAGCACTGTCATGTGCTCTGGGGAGAATATGAAATTTGAATTCAGCACTCTCTTCTCTGCTAAGGTGACAGTATGGATCTTTCAGTCAACACCATCAATTACAGTGAAAGGATTATGGCATCATCCACTTAATAGAAGTCCAGCAATATAGCAGCACAGTGTAGAACTTGTATATCAACACACAGTGAAAATCAGTTGCTAGGTTTTGGAAAATATTAATCAAAGGCAACCTACGTTATTTTAAAATTACAAAATCAGTTTGCAGAAAAATATTTGACTTCTACCAAAATGAAAATCAGCCACATTCTTTTATAAGTTTCAGGATATGATACACAATTTTGGGCAAATCAATGCCATTTACTTTTGTAGTAGTACAGCACTGTGGCATTAGCAGTCTATTTCACTCTATCGGTAAATCCCATATTTGATTAATCATGTTTGGTAAGTAATATTTGCAGATTAACCAGCATCATGAAGAAACAGATCATGTTATCAAAACATTAGATTCATAGTAACTGGTTTATTTTGCTAAAATAAAGCCTAATTAAAAGGAAGGTAATTGTAATTGTGTACTGTATTGACATTTCCTTCAATTTTGTATATATATATGCTTTTGCTACCATCCTGTTTTTTGTCTCCTCATACTTTTTTTTCCTACTTGCTGCAAAATTAGTGACTAATTCTGACTGATAGAAACACACATTTTAATATTGTGGTTCAATTTGCTTCTTACAACTCGATGAATCACAGCTCATCTGCCACCTAAGCTTTTAGCTCATTCCAGTTGTTGGTCCTGAAATTGTCTGTTGCTGCACTACTTGTAACATTGACCTTAGAAGGTATTGTTTGCTACTGGCCTCTTGAAGTTATACGTGTTTGCTGGGATTTGCATATCACCCGATGCAAGCACTGCAGAAACAGTGTGAGGAGCCCAGCAAGGTTATTTAAATAAATCAATGTAGACTCCTGCCTGACAATAGGCCAAACTGACAGCCTGTACAGCAGGCATGAGCACAAACAATTGGCAGGAGGTTCAAGGGGAGAGTTCCTGGTAGTAGTGGGGTTTGAGCTGCTATCAAGGGGCTGGCATAGGTCCATGGAGAGCTGTGAATGGGAACACAATTGGTATGAGGAAAAGGCTATGGCAAGGTCATGGGCAGGAAATAGAGCAAAATAAACAGCATCACAGTTGGAGGAGAGGGCTTTGAGAGGGGTTTTCTGAGGGAACGATTGTGAATGGGGACACGTTCAGAAGGTAGGGTTATGAGTGGGCTTGTGTCAAAAGATGAATGGTTGTCAGGGAGGCTATTTTTGGGAGTGGGGTTCAGATGTGACTGAAATTTTACGATCTGTTTAGAGAAGGTTAATACTTAAAGAGAAATCCAAACACTTTGTTTTCACCAATATCAATTGATCCTTCATATAAAAGAACTGGCAAAACTTCTGGGCACAATCTCCGCCTTCTCCACCCCCCCCCCCCCCCCCCCCTTTCTCTCTCTGGGGGGGGTTAGAAAAAGAAATAATTGAATAAGTTGGCCCTGAGGAGAAACTGACCCCTTCTCTGGCTGTCCACAAATTGACCTGTAGATTAAAAATCTCACATTTACAACATGGGAGGCAGTGGACTAGCAGTATTCTTGTTGGACTGTTAAACTAGAAATCTAGATTATGTTCTGGGGACCCAAGTTCAAACCTGGTCATGCCAGATGGTGGAATTTGAATTAAATTAAAAATCAGGATTAAGAGTCTCATGATGACCATGAATCCATTAACAGTTGCTGGTGGAAAACCCATCTCATTCACTAATGTTGTTGAGGGAAGGAAACTGTCATCCTTACCTGGACTGCATGTGGCTCCAGACCCAAAGCATTGTATCTGACACTTAACTGCCCCATGGGATGGGCAATAAATACTGACCTAGCCAGGCACGCCTTCATCCCATAAATGAATTTTAGAAAATTTTTTTTTTGATTATTGAACTTTTAGCATTCACCAAATGCGTTTAAACTAATTCTGTTTAACCTCACAAAAACCACTTCTGTCTGGGTTACCTTTCCTAAAAGTATTGTTGACATTATAGTCAGGATTTAACATGAAAGAAACTGAATGAAAGTGGGTACCTTCACTTGTAAGAAAGCCCACAAGGTCAAGAGCCAATCAGGCACCTACTGATGGGCTTCCAGGCCAATCAGGTCCTGTGTCACTGAAGTCCCACCCCAACTGAAGATTTTGGCCAATCGAAGGCCAGCAGTCACTGGGAGCCGGAGAAAACTGAAAGAACTGCAGGTGCTGTAATCAGCAACAAAACAGTAGTTGCTGGAAATGCTCAGCAGGTTGGGCAGCATCTGTGAAGGGAAATCAGTGTTAACATTTTGGGTCTGTTAACCCTTCCTCAGAATGGGAAGATCTGAGGAAGGGTCACTGTACCTGAAACATTAACCCTGGTTTCTCTTCACAGATGCTGCCTGACCTGCTGAGCTTTTCCAGCAGCTATTGTTTTTGTGACTGACAGCTGCAGAGCATTGTTGGAGCTCCAGCATCAAGCTCACCAAACAAACTTGCAGCAGTAAATAGGTATGTCTTATTGGGGTGAGGGGTGTTTGGTGGAATGGGGTCATTGAAAGATGGAAGTCAGAGGGGATGGCACTTTCAGATTCTGATTCCCCCCTAAATTGGGTAAAATGAAGCAAGACTGAAACCATTTTTCTTGCTTGTCAGGAAGTGGATTATTGAAGTGATGGCAGTTCAAGACCTGGAAGCATTAATTAACCCCTTTCAGGGCATTCATTAATGGCAGGTCAGCAAGATTACTGTTGGACCTTTCGACCCTCCCCACCTCAATTCATAGTTGGAGAGGTAACAGGCAGGGATCCGTAAACCTGTTCTGTCATTTACCAGTTCTAGGGAAGAGATTATTCATGTCACCGGCTCTCTAGCCCAGTACTCATTTTATCATGAAGAGGGGGATTTAGTAAGTAATGGAGACTCACCTGATAAATGTTCACAACCCAAGAATGGCAGATGGACTCAGTTCAGCAGAGGCTTGTTTACACAGCTTGAAAGAGAGTGTTAATATTTTAATTCCAGGCAGGTCCATTAAAATCTGAGCTGGAATGTCAGATATGGACCACTTCTTAAAACTGGTGGAGCTATTACACTCCAAAGGTTCTCCTGCCACATATTCAATAGACATGTTAATAAAATGAACAAAGATTGCCTGGCCCTTTGATAACTTGTGTGTGGGAACAAAAGGCCTGGCTATGCATTAAGGTATAGTAGACTACAAACATCTGTATCAGGAGCAGCCCATACTTCTTTTTGCTTGTTGCAACCAAGACAATTCTCAGTATCAAGTGTATTTTCCAGTTTCAATGTTTGACATTAAGTGCACACATTCAGTCATTAAGTTTCCTCTTATGTTTGATGGAACTCAAGTCTGGTTTGTGCAATGTACCTGTCTTCCAAAACAAACATGTGTGGTTTTGGTGTTTCTCTCAGCAAAGAGGAATTTCTCTCTGATGTACAGAGGAATTATCTATTGCAATACCAGGAACATTAAAGCACTCCAGGGTGCGGTAAGCTACAATTCTGAACTGCTGGGATTTGATTTCCATTTTAACATTGGATTGAGTTACTGATGTTATGCTCATGTTAAAAAAAAGTGTGTAGGTGTGTTTGAGAATGTGAAACAGCTTGAGACTCTTTACGTTCATGCATTGTTTTATTTTTATGCTGCCAGTGGGAGTTACCTTTTCTATGCTTTGCAGAACTATTTCATTATAAGATCATAACCAGACTGTGTGAATGAAATGGAAAAAAAGGTCAGAGGCTTAATAGTCTGTCAGTATATTGTATAAAATAGTGACAGAATAGCATTTGTGGTTTTACTTGTGTAAACTCTTGAAAACAATTATAGCTATAACATAATTAACTGTCAGACCCCATATGATAACTCAATATAGTTTTAAAATAATTTGTCTAATATACACAGCATGTCCAATACATGGTTTAGTTATTTATTTTTTAAGACGATATTCTAAACTCTAAATCTAAAATGGAAACAATCTGTCTCTCAGTTTAATTTTTTAAATCATTCTTGAGATGTGGGTTTGGCTGGCAAGGTTGTCATTTATAGTCTATTCTAGTTTCCCTGAAAAGATGATAGCGGGATTTTTGCATGAATCACTGGCAGTATGTTTGACACAACTAAGTAGTTTGTTCAGACAGCACTTCACCACATTCATGTTGAATTGGATTGTTTGGACAACAGGTTTTTTGCTCTGCATTACAGCAACAGAACTGAAATGAAATTATAGGCACTACAGCAACATCACTGACAGGAGAGGATAACTACAATGTGCAAAATTACATGTGCAGAAATCTAACAGCAAATGCTGAAAACAGTCAGCAAGTCAGACAGTATCCAGAGAGAAAGAAAGAGAGAGTGTGTTAATATATTTGACGACTTTATGCTCCATTCTCCCCAGTTTCAGTCCTGTCTGGTAGTGCAAGATAAATCACTAATGAATCGCATTTTCTACTATGAATTATTTTCAAAATGTCTTCCTTACAAATATAGTAGGAAGCTGTGTTCTGGGACTTATTTTCATCAACATCAACTGGATAAATTTCTGAAGCATATGATAATAACAGTAGAAGTGAATGAGGCTGTACTTTATGATAATGTAATTGCAAATCTCAAATTGCTGCATAATTGCTTCTACAAATTAGAAAAGAAAATGTATGGAGCTGCTGGGAGCCTGTCTGCTGCCTATAAGCAGAATTCTTTGATTTTCAAATCCAACCATTCAGAAAGTATGAAATATTTTCTTGCTGAATTCCATGGATTTTGCCTCTTAAAAAACAAAGTCCAGGATAGCTGCTTTAAACAAAACATGACACCAGTAATGGCTTTCATATGAGATGAAAGAAACATTACACTGATAATGGTTTTCATATGAATACAAAATGATTCTCAGTAACATTATTTCTTTTCTCTAGGCATACTTGTTTGAATTAAAACCCCTATATCTCATCCGCTAATCCAACCTGGCAGATCACTTGTCTTATTTTTGTGTGTACAGTGGTCAGATTATAACTATCTGACCTCTGCATAGAATTAGACCAAAGTCTTTAATTGAAAGTCAGCGCTGGAAGTGCTTTCAACAAACACATAGCCAGCTCCCAGCTGAGCACACTTCAGACACTTCATCTACTGCAGAACCAGGTGAAAGCTTTCAGGTCACATCTGAGTTACAGCATATGCCTCGTAAATCGATGTGAAAACTCTTTTGACTATTTCCTTAGTGACCAGATGGGCTACGTCCTGGAGCACTCACAGAAGTCATTACTCTGAGCATCAGGGTGTGGAATTGATTTGAAGATAACAGACAAGGGGAAGGGTTGCCAGGCTTGATTGCCTTCCGTCAATGTGAGAGTTCAGAAACAGTTTAGTTCAGCAAATCTTCCTCAATTTGGTTGGGAAAAACCGACAGGATGATTCTTTATTTGTCACGAAATGCAAAGATGTAATGGGAATCCATTCCTCTATCTTGTGAGCTGCGGCTTACTGGCTGAATCAGTATGCCATGACACATGGCTCCATCTCACTGTCAGCTTTTCCCTTATAATCTCTTTTATTTGTGCAAAAACAACAAGACAGATGTTTCCAGTGAATGGTGAAAACTTCAAGAACTTCAAATCTCACCCTTTTTAGGCTTTCATTAGCTGGTTAGATCACTGTCATAGATAGCACCATTAACTGACAATAAAGGCTGGAATAATAATGATCCTCTTCCCAAATCATATGCAGATTCTGAATGAAGTTTGATTGTGTTTAATCGTATCCCAGCATTAGCATCATGCATTTGTCGCATACAATGGCTGATGCATCCTCTGTGCTTTTTATTTCGTTTATTTGCATCCAGGCAGAGATCTCCACCATTTCTACTTAAGCTTCACAAATCATTCTTTACTAGCAGCTATTAGTTCACAACTTCCCAGGTCTTTTCAATACAAAGCAACTGGAAACAGCATCTCTATAAATCTTTGTTACAGTTAGTCCTAAATCAGAAGAAAATCTTAAGCCAAGAATTGGAAGGAAGATATAAACAGCTGCAAATAAATTATGTACCCTGCAACTGGTTTATTTTTTGAATGTCTAAGCTTTCCAGTTGAGTATTTGATTTTTTAATGTCCTATTATGGTTGAAAAAGCTGCTTGTTTTTTCCCACTCGACATGTGATGTGTTTGATTAACATTATGAGAAATTTTGAAGCGTAGCGATTGGATTAAGGAATTGCAGCGGAATCTCACGTTAGTTAATAAAGTAGTTCAGGTAGAAATACATGGGGCTGTGAGGAATTCAGCCTCACGTAAATAAAAGGAGAGCAGAAAGCAAGGGGCAGCCAATGAGATTAACGAGTTGCAGACAACAATAAATGCTCATGGTCAGTCCCACGCTCCTGATCTTCGGGCACCCGGTACGGAGGAGGGAGGGCAGGTCTGAAGACCTCCTCGTGGGTCTGCTCCTGGGCCTGGCCAAGCTGGCCATTACCAGGTCCAGGCAGCGGGCCGTGGAGGGGGTCGTTAGGGCCGACTGCCTGCCCCTCTTCCGCGGTTACATTAGGGCCCGGGTGTCCTTGGAGAAGGAGCACGCGGTGTCGACCAACACCCTGGAGTTGTTCAGGGAGAGGTGGGCCCCACGGGGAGTGGAGTGCATTATTTCTCCCTCCAACCCTATTTTGATTTAGTCCCTCCCCTCCCCTTCACAGTTTTGATCACACAGCTTTGCCCTTTTGTGAAGGGCACTACTTGTCACTGGCCCCACTCGAGTGTTTTCCTATCTTCCTGGTGGTGGAAATTGAATAAAAATTCGTACACCTTGTGTCTCTCACTGTGTCTCACACCTGCACACACATAACATGGGTGCTGGGGAAAAAATGAGCACTACCACAATTAGGCGGTAGGGTGGGGGGTTTAAAAAAAAGAAGAAAAAAAATAAAAGCTCATGGTTTGGGGGTCGGATATTGGTGTGGGTTTAAGATTGGCTGGCTAACAGAATGCAGAGAATAGATGTAAATAGTAACTGTAAATAAACGTTTCAGGTTGGCAAGATGTAGCAAGTGGCATGCCACAGCGTTTGTGCTGCGACCTCAAGCGCCCACAAGTTCTATTCATGACATAGATGAAAGAATGGGAAGTATTGTTGCCAAATTAGATGATAACATAAAGGTAGTTAGAAAAGTAAGGTGTGAAAATAAGAGGTCGTAAGAAGTTAGATAGTTATGTTAAGTGTGTGGTCAAAGATGTAGAAAATGGATTGTAATGTGGGAAAATATGATTTATTTTTATTCTTCCTGCCAAAATGGAAAATCAAAGGTACGCAGAAGTTACAATCAGGTCCACCATGATGACATTGAATAGTCGTGTCGGCTTGAGAGACTAACTGGCTTTCTCCTGTTCCTGATTCATATGTTAATATGATTCCTAAGATCTTAAAGATTAGGAAGGCCTTTAATGAGTTAAATAATAATACATTGAGTTGAAATTGAAATTCATGGTAGCATGAAATTGGCTGTAATTCATTGGCAGCTTGTTTTAGCATTTCAGCCAGTTTTCTTTTACAATGAAGTGAACAGAAAATAAAATGGTTCTGGATTAGTGGTGCTGGAACAGCACAGCAGTTCAGGCAGCATCCAAGGAGCAGCAAAATCGACGTTTCGGGCAAAAGCCCTTCATCAGGAATAAAGGCAGTGATCCTGAAGCGTGGAGAGATAAGCTAGAGGAGGGTGGGGGTGGGGAGAAAGTAGCATAGAGTACAACGGGTGAGTGGGGGAGGGGATGAAGGTGATAGGTCAGGGAGGAGAGGGTGGAGTGGATAGGTGGAAAAGGAGATAGGCAGGTAGGACAAGTCCGGACAAGTCATGGGGACAGTGCTGAGCTGGAAGTTTGGGACTAGGGTGAGGTGGGGGAAGGAGAAATGAGGAAACTGTTGAAGTCCACATTGATGCCCTGGGGTTGAAGTGTTCCGAGGCAGAAGATGAGGCATTCTTCCTCCGGGCGTCAGGTGGTGAAGGAGCGGCGGTGAAGGAGGCCCAGGACCTCCATGTCCTCAGCAGAGTGGGAGGGGGAGTTGAAATGTTGGGCCACAGGGCGGTGTGGTTGATTGGTGTGGGTGTCCCGGAGATGTTCCCTAAAGCGCTCTGCTAGGAAGTGCCCAGTCTCCCCAATGTAGAGGAGACCGCATCGGGAGCAATGGATACAACAAATGATATTAGTGGATGTGGAAGTAAAACTTTGATGGATGTGGAAGGCTCCTTTAGGGCCTTGGATAGAGGTGAGGGAGGAGGTGTGGGCACAGGTTTTACATTTCCTGCGGTGGCAGGGGAAAGTGCCAGGATGGGAGGGTGGGTTGTAGGGGGGGCGTGGACCTGACCAGGTTGTCACGGAGGGAACGGTCTTTGCGGAAGCGGAAAGGGGTGGGGAGGGAAATATATCCCTGGTGGTAGGGTCTGTTTGGAGGTGGCGGAAATGTCGGTGGATGATTTGGTTTATGCGAAGGTTGGTAGGGTGGAAGGTGAGCACCAGGGGCGTTCTGTCCTTGTTACAGTTGGAGGGGTGGGGTCTCTGGATCAGGTTCCCTCTTTTCTTCAATATTTTCCAGGATTTACAATTCATAGACACCCCCTTGGCTTGTGAGCCCTTCCCAAGTGCATGATATCGCACTTTTCCAGGTTGAATTCCATTTGCCACTGCTCTGCCATGCAGTTTCATCCAGCTGTTGATATCCATCTGCAGTTTACAGTCAACTTCCTCACTATTTGCCAAATTACCAATTTCCATGTCATCTGTGAACTTCGTGGTTATACCTACAGATTAAAATCCAATAAATTTATGCATTGCATAAATAGTATGCACTCCTGCACCATGCCCTGTGAATCCCACTTGGAACAGACTTTCAGTCACAGCAACATCCCTCTGCCATCATACTCTACTTCCAGTTTCTCAGCTAGTTGTGAATCCAATATGTCACTTTGCCTTGAATCCCATGGATCAGTGTGTCATGAGTGACCTTATCAAAAGCTTTGCTAAAATCCATGTATACCACATCAAATGCATTATCCTCATCAGCACTGGTTCTCCAGTTTTGGCCTCACATTTTGTCTTTACAGGTTTACCCTGGTTATCTCTTAAAATAATTGATTAAATTTGTTAAACGTGACCTTCTTTTAATGCATGCGGACTATCCCTGATGAATCTGGGCCTCTGCAAGGGCAAGTACATTCCAACCTCACCACTAACGTTGGACTGACTGGCCTGTATTTTCCCAGTCTATCGCTTTAAAAATGGGATAATGACTGTCATCCTCCATCCTCTAGAACCTCACGTGTGGCCAGAAAATATCTGAAAATTACTCGAGAACCCCTGATATATCTTCCCTTGCCTCCCTTAACAATGTGCGATGCATCTCCTCTGGACCTTCAGGTTTATACATTTTTTAAGGCTGCTAAACCTGCTAATACCTCTCTCTCTCTTTCCCTTTCTGTTACATTTTTCTAATATTCCACAGTATTCTAGCCCTCAATACTTTTATTAGGTGAGGGCTATGCCCACATCTGCATTCTCCTACTCCTTTTAACATTTTAACACTGTTCCTGACTTATGCCATTGGTCTGATTCTTTCTGGGTCCTCACACCGCTCATTCCTTTTGGATTTGCTGACTGCCTGTCTCAGGGACATCAGTTCACCCACTCCTGTCAGTGATACTGACTGCCTTCCAAGGGGTCCTAACCTTCCCTGCCCCTCTCTAATATGTATTGTGAGTTTACCTCCAACAAGGTGGTTTATTGCTTTGGCAATTTTTATGTCATCTCCCATAATGTATGCAATTGGATGTAATAGTGTGAGAAACACACAGGTGTTTGTTAGAACAAATTATTATGTACAATCGTTGCATTTCTTGGGCATCTATGTCCCTGGGCTAATACTAGGCTTTTATTTACAACAGAAAAGTATGTTTCCATTGTGCCTTGTTGGTGGATGAAGTGAAGGTTTACGTGGATAAGGTGCTGATCAAATGCCCAAATTTGTCCTGGAGGATGTCTAACTACTTTGGGGGCAATGCCTCACAGCACCAGGAACACAGGTTCGATTCCTGCTCGGGCGACCGTCTGTGTGGAGTTTGCACATTCTCCCTGTGTCCACGTGGGTTTCTTTCGGATGCTCCAGTTTCCTCCCACAATCCAAAGATCTGCAGATTAGGTGAATTGGCCATGCTAAATTTCCCATAGTGTTCAGGGATGTGTAGGTCAGGTGCATTAGCCAGAGGTAAATGTAGAGGAATGGATTTGTGTGGGATACTCATCAGAGGGTCAGTTTGGACTTGTTGGGCCGAAGGGCCTGTTTCCACACAGTAGTGTTGTTGGAGCTGCATGCTTCCACACAAGTGGGGAGTACTCCATTACACTCCCTTGAGGAGCTCTGGAGAGTTCCTGTGCTGAACACTGTAAATGACATCACTATGTCATTAACATCATGTTTAAAGCTTTACTGAGTATATTGAACAAAACTTACACCTTGGGAATAGCAGTCCCACCAGTTTGACACTGCTATATTGCAGAAATCAGACAAATCAATAGAACTCAAGCTTCTAAGGCTTTAAGCCAAAAATATCTGGGGAAACATCCTGCAAGCATTTCTGCATCAAAAAGAAGGTTTTATTCCACAATTATACTAGGTAGTTTATCTAAATCTCCCAAAGTGAAACTGGAATGGATGGATCACTTTTCCCAGACATCATCCCCACACCCCAATATTTTACTCTATTTTCTCCTGTTTCACTATCTTCTCATTTAACTTTCTGCCCAGTTTAAACTCCACCCTTTTACTCTGCACCCAATTTATTTTCAACCTGTTTTGTCAGTTAGTGTATGAGATGAGGAGCCAGTTAGATCATGTAGTCATCACATTTGGCAAGTTAGGTTAAAATTAAACCCAAAAAAAAACATTTTTATGATTTTGTTCCCTTATGAATGTTATTTATGTGACTATATATTCAAATGGGTCAGAAGAAAAACTCATGACTTAAACCACTTTGAAATACGATTGGTTAGAATTGCAGCCTTTTAAGTGATTGATTTTTCTAGGCTTCGATTAATCTTTTTGAATTATTTTTCAGTGAATCAGTATGATTAGGTTGCTTATTTTAACCAAAGAGCAGGTCAATTTAATCATTGTTTGTTCAGTCTGCTGTATGGCATAAATAGGTCAGTGCAAGACACCGACATCAGGCACAACACGTTTCTTCAGAGTAAAATGGATTTTGAACGGAACCCTATTTATCAATGCTATTCTTTAAAACTTGCACAGTTTTCAGTGAACTGAAAATGTTATAGCCTTCAGTAACCTCTTGTGAATTTGAGCTGGACCCCTAAAAGTCACGCCTGGACTAGTGTTCTAAGAGTGAATGACTCACGGAGTCATGGCCTATACTGAGCTCTCTGTGTGAAGCAATCACAGCAGCCAGCTGGACACAACCTTAATATGTGCTGTTCTGCTGAATTAATCCATTAGCCAAATAAGCCTTACATCTTGTGTTGTAAAGGTGCCAGCTGATCATCTATAGAATTGTATGATTTTTCTCTTTCCGTAGCCAGCATCAAGTTGGTCACATTAAAAGCTACTGCTATATTTAAAACAAAATCCCTCTGTCAGGTGGATGTGTTATATAAATCAAGCTAGAAATCCATCTCCCAGCTTTTGAAAACACTGGTCTTTCACTGAGTTTTCTATTCCCACTTAATAGAGTCACAGAGTCTTAATGTAGAAGTATGGTGTCCACTGATGTCTTGTCAAGATCCCTGTGCATCAAACCTCCTTCACTAAGGCCTCAGTACAAACACCTAATGCAAATGTGGAGAGAGACAAATAATGCTGCACTTTACTGTAGAGTGTCTCCTCAGCAGACTAAGTGGTGGACTAATCATCTTAAACTCAGCAAATGGGGATGTTATTTCATGATTTCCGACATTTTCATACACTAAACAAAAATAATGTCTTATTACAGGTATTTACTGTAATCTAATTAGCCATTAGTAGCCAGAAGATGATCATCCATTTTAATGGACGTCTCTTGATGCTGAAATAATGCTTAAAGCTCAAATTGCTGAATGTAAAAAAAAGATTTGATTTTGAAGAATTTTGGTTACTTAATTAAATAATCTCGATGAACATAACTTGCGTGTACCAACATTTGAAAGTGCCATAAAAACTCAGCAGTTCTGGCAACATCTGCAGAGAGAAATCAGTAAACATTTCGGGTCTTTTTCAGAAATGATAGTAGCTACTCATGCTGGTGACAGGGGGTAGGGATGGAAAGAAGTAAGAGGATAGGTGGTAACGCAGCCCAGAGAGAGAGAGAGAATGAAAGTTAGGCAAACAATGGGATGGTTGACAGTAAGTAAAGAAGAAATGCTGATAATGGGGATCATTTGTAGATGAAAATGGGCTGGCTGTGATGAAAGTAGCCCATCTGATGACAGGGCCTGTGGTGTGGGGGTGGGGAAAGGACTTGGAAAAAGATGTTTAGATTTTAAATTATTGAACTCAACACTGAGTCATGAAGATGAAGGTCCCCAGCAAAAAATGAGATGCTGTTCTTCCAGCTTGCACTGAGCCTAATGGAGCACTGCAGCAAAATCTGAGACAGAAATGTAGCCTGGGAATGTGGTGGTATTCTGAATGGTAGGCATAAGGGTTATTTTTATGAGCAGAACCATTGGTGGTCACCAAAGTGGTCATCCAGTCAGCGTTTGGTCTCCCCAATGTAGAGGAGATCACATTGTGAGCAACTAATACAGTAGACTAGCTTGAGTGAAATATGGTAGATTGTTGCTTCCCCTGGAGGGTGTGTCTGGAGCCTTGGATAATAAAGGAGGTAGACATGCAAGTGTTGTATGTTCTGTGATTGTTTGGGAAGGTGTCGGGGGATGTGAGGAAGTGTGGGGAGCAGAGGAAGATTGTAACAAGTTGTCCCAGGGGAATGATCCCTGAGCAATGCTGACAAGCAAGGGGAGGGGAATGTGTGTGTACTGGTGACATCCCACAGGAGGTGGCAGAAATGGTGGCTTATAATCCTAACTTTATTAAAGTCCCTGTAACCCAACAAAGAGTAACTATAGTGAAGTAGATGCACAGACAAGCACCTTGATTAAAATAACAGCTGACGTATTGAAGCAATTATTCCAATGTTTGGATGGCTCAGGGATTTATAGAGTAGGGTCTATAAAGGGTCATTAATTTTAACAGTGTGCTGCATTGAATACGCTTTCGAGAATGTGTATGTACTGAAAGAAGTTGAGAAATATCATGAAAACACAGGATAGAGGGTGTTGCTATATTGGTGCGTCAGGAGCATGCAGTCAATGCATGAAGGGGGACAAACATGCTTTGGACAAATTGCTGCTATTTTCTATAGAATACTAGAGATAAAAGCCCTTCCTAATGAGGGACTTATACCCGAAACATCGATTCTCCTGCTCCTCGGATGCTGCCTGACCTGCTGTGCTTTTCCAGCACCACAGTCTGCTATTTTCTATTGAATACTATTGACAAAAGAATATAATTAACAAAATCAAAATAGTGTTAACCACAGAACAGTCAAAATTTCAGAGTATTAAGATGACTTCTATTTCCTTTATGTACTTCTGGACTTAAATCTATGGTTACAACTTAGCTATTTTTCATTTATTGCATTTGTTCCTCATGATTTAAGTAAAAGCATTGAAATGATTAAGGAAATCAAATGTTATATTCAGGAAATTGTCAATGGGACTGATGATGCAATTTTTCTGTTCTAAATTGTAACCAACATTTAGACATGGAAGCTTTGATAAAATCAGTGCATATAAAATACAAAACAAAAATGAACATTTTATGCACTTGAGGGCTGCCCAGACCACACAGAAAATTTATTCAAAATCTGAATTTTGTGCAAGTAAGGGATGGTATTCATAATGTGAACCAGAGGCCTGAGCAGTATACATTATAAAACTAGAATGACAAAGGAAAATTATACCTTATAGTTAGAATTGTTAAAGGTGCATTATTGTTCCTTCCGTATCCAATTTAACCATATTGGGCAAGGGAGATTAAGTACAATTGTTGAAGATGTCCTAACAACTCCATTAAAACATGTGAATAAGAAGCATAAATACGCCATTTGGCTCTTCAATCTCCTTTACCAATCAATAAGTTCATTAGAGACAAAAATACTGTTGATGCTGGATTCCAAAGTAGACGGGCAGGAAGCTGGAAGAACTCAGCAAGCCAGGCAGCATCAGGAGGTGGAAAAGTCAACGTTGGGTGTAACCCTTCTTCAGGACTCTTGAGTCAATATGTTTATGGCTAAACTATTTGTGTTCACATTGTACCTTCCCATCTATACCCCCACAATTACCTTTGATTCCCTTAGCTAACAAGATTCTATCCACCTCCATCTTAACTATATTCAATGATATCCTCAACCTCCATCACCTTCAAACCTCCAAAAGAAATGTTTTCTCCCAATATCAATTCTAAGAAGGTGAGCCCTAATTTTAAAACAATTATAGAGTCATAGAGTCATAGAGATGTACAGCATGGAAACAGACCTTTCGGTCCCCTCATTCTGGGCTTGCCCACAAGTAGAACCATCTATTCTTCTGGAGCAGTACGATGGCTCAGTGGTTAGAACTGCTGCCTCATAGTGCCAGGGGCCTGGGTTCAATTCCAGCTTCAGGTGACTGTGTGTGGACCTGCACATTCTCCCCGTGCCTGCGTGCGTGTCCTCCTACAGTCCAAAGATGTGCAGGTTAGGTGAATTAGCCATGCTAAATTGCCCATAGTGTTCAGAGATGTGTAAGTTAGGGGCATTAGTCAGGGGTAAGTGTACAGTAATAGTTTTGGGTGGGAAACTCTTCTAAGGGTCGGTGTGGACTTGTTGGGTTGAAGGGCCTGTTTCCACACTGTAGGGATTATAAACTACTCCTCACTCAGTCTGTTAAAAGCATTCAGGATCTTATAAACTTCAATCAAATCACCCCTTGATCTTCTAAAACTCTAGTGGAAAAAAATTCTAACCTATCTAATCTTTCCTCTTAAGGCACCTGCTCATTCTAAGTGTCACCCAGTAAACTTCCTTTGAACCACCTCCAAGATATTTAAACCATTTGTTAAATAAAGAAATCAATACTGCACACATAATTCAATATGTGGTCTCACCAATGCCTTGTATCACTTTAGTATAACATCCTTAATTTAGTTAAAAATCACACAACATCAGGTTATAGTCCAACAGGTTTATTTGGAAGCACTAGCTTTTGGAGCACTGCTCCTTCATCAGGTGACAACCAACGGCGCTCTGAAAGCTAGTGCTTCCAAATAAACCTGTTGGACTATAACCTAGTGTTGTGGATTTTTAACTTTGTCCACCCCAATCCAACACCAGCACCTCCAAAGCCTTAATTTAATGTTTAATTCCTTTCGTAATAAGAAGAGCATTCTATTAGCCCTTTTGATTTTGTGCCTACCTCCCAACTAACCTTTTTTGACTTTGTGCACTAGAACACACAGATCCCCCTGAACCTTGGAATTCTGCAGTCATTCTCCATTTAAGAAATAAACAGCTTTTTTTCATTCTTTTTAAAATAATTTAAAATAAATATCTTCTCAATTTCTAACACTGTATTCCACCCGCCAGATTTTTGTCCACTTGCTTAATCTATCTGTATTTAACTGGATCCCAATTTTGCCATCTTTACAATGTAGTTTCCTACTTATTTTTATATCATCTGAAAATTATTGAAATAAATTGTAAAAACTTGACCACCCAGCACGAATCACTGCAAGGCTCCACAGGTCACATCCTTCCAATCTGAAAAGGACCCATTAATGCATACTGTCTGGTTCCTGCTAGCCAATCAACCAGCCAATCTTCTCTCCATGCCAATGCATTAACCCCTATATCACAAGCTTCTACTTTGTGCTATGACCTTTTATGTGGGACCTTGTGAAGCACCTTCTGAAAATCCAAGAATGGTGTATCTGAAAACTCCTCTTTATCCACTACTCATGTTACTCCATCAAAGAACTCCAATAAATAGTTTAAACATGATTTCCCTTTAACAAAACCATGCTGACTTTTCTTGATTACCTTAAGTTTTTGTTTCTAAGTGTCTGGCTATGGGACAATTTGACACTGTCCCATGAGAAATACCAAATTAACTGTCTTGCGGTTTCCTCTCTCTGCCTCCCACCCAACTTGAACAGAGAGGCTATATTTGTTACTTTTCAGCCTGTTGAAACCTTTCCAAAACCGAACAATTTTTGGAAAATTAACAGAAACACACCTACTACCTCACTAGTCATCTTCTTTAAGAGCTGAGGATTAGGTCCATCTGGACTATGAGACCTGTTAACCCATAACTTCATCACTTTGTTCAATATCACTTCCGTCATGATTATAATTTTACCAAGTTTCTCCCTTCCTTCAACTTCATGATTCACATTATTACCGAGATATATTTTGTATCCACTATAATAAAGACAGAAGCAAAATTTGTTTTATTAAAACACATTACTTTATTATCTACTATAAACTCTCCATTCTCATTCTTTAGTAACCAATACTCACTTTACTTACTTTCTTCCCATATATGCCCCAATAGGAACCCTTGACATTTCTTTTTACATTTCTAGATAACTTCCTCTCATGTCCTAATTTATTTATCCTGGTCAACCTTTTAATCATTCTCTGCCATTCTTTGTTTCCTAACCAATTGTCTGACCTGGTACTCATCTTTATGCAATCATATGCTTTTTAATTAAGTTTGGTGTTTTTTGTTAACATTTTTGATTAGTTATTGACACAGGAGTGTTTCTTGAGGGTAGGAATGTGTTAGAGCATTCTGAAATATCCCTTTAAGTGTCTGCCAGTGCCTTTCTACCGATTTATCTCCTAACCTAATGCCCTTGTGCTCCTACCTGTGACTGTTTGTGCAGCTGAACTAGTGAGGGAACAAATTTTCATGCAAATATTAACCTTTTTCGTTCTAACATTCCAGGAAGAAAGGACAATGAGAAGTGTACTAGGCCATTGCGTTTGTTGAAAAATTATTCCTTAAACTGACATGAATTTGAACAAAGCCATACTCTGGAATGTAGACCTGTCCAAGGACACCTGTTTGTGGAGACTTGGGCTTGAAAATTCCACACAGCTGCACTCCCATTCTGCCGACAAAGATTCCCGAAGGACACCATTAACTGAGCTATGTGGCCAGACTTGAAAACTAGTTCCTGTACATGGGTAGTGCTGTCAGTGCCTGTCAAGGTTAGAACTGCATTGAATTTTTATGTGACAGGTTCCTTTCAGAAGTGCAGCAGATCTGTGTCACAAATCTTCAGTGCGTGCTGGATCAAGCAAGTCACCAATGTATTTTTTGTCAATCTATTTCATTCACTTTGCAATGAAAAGCAACCACAAGCACGACAAAAGGCCCCAACATTCAGATGCTTTCCCCAAGTGGCAGGCATAATAGACGTGGTCACTCCACTCATTCAATTCTATTCATGAACGGAAAGGTGGCATATGTGTGTACAGGTAGTCTACAACCATTGGAACTTTAGCATTGTAATCACTGATTAATTCCACAATGAGTCGACCTTTATCATTTGAAGATATGAAATGCTTGAATTGGATTTTTTTAAGTCAATAAATTGTAACAGCAATATTTGAAGAAACAAAAAGATTACCCTTCATGCAGCCGTGACTCATGGCACCACTTTATTACCCAAAAGACAGGGTCAGACTGCAGTAAAATGTAGCCTACACATTTTGCATTGTGAAACAAATCTTCAGAATCCTTTAGCTGCGATTCCATTGCATGGAGAGGTCAGGAAGAAATGTCACTATGCAATCTAGGCAAGGTCTCCAAGATTATAGCCTCCTGCTGTGTCCTTGAACACTTCGGCTCACAAAGGCAACTTATCAAGGATCAGGCAGCAGATGAAAGGAAGCACCAAGCAGATGAAGAAGAAGGAGGAACCAAGGCTGCATAATGAGTGATTTAGTGCCTGTTATCTTCTACCCTCACTATGCCCTCTGTCACACCATGACTGCATTGCACCTTAGCCTTCTGATGATGCAATAATGAACACATTCACTCAGACACCTGTAAATAAGGGCAAAGACTGGCTTAGGAAATGCCTGAAGACGATAACATCTGAACCTGACAACGCCTTAACAAACAGAAATCACATCTAAATTATACAGCATATACAGCGTATATTGCTTTCCATAATATACAACTGTTTAACAAATTTGTTGACTATTGTTTAAAAACGTTGTCAAAGCTTTTCATCTTGTATTCATCAGGATTTTTTACAAGAATACGAATTCAACAGTCCCCATTTTCTATAACAACACCTTTACTAATGAATCAGCACTCTTCTCTCATGCTCGAGAAATGTTGGTTTTTCCCTTGACTTTATATTAAAATGTCCTGATGGGCTTGAAACAAAAAATAACCTCAATAAAATTATTTTTTCAGCAATAAACATATTTCTGTATTCATAAAGACTAAATAAAAACATCTACAACTTATTTCCAGCCTTAGGCGACTATGGTGATTAGCCAAACAGTGTAAGAAATGGACAACAAGATTCAGCTCCATTGTGCCACTAAGTGCTGGCATTATGGAAACGTAGAGTTCATAAAGTGATGATCAAACTGCTTCCAATCACTTCTGGCATAGATCCACACTTGTCAGGATGTCACCATAGGTGTTTCATTGTGTGTTTCAGTCAGATCATCAAGAATTCCTAATGCTTCCAAGAGGTTTGAAAGACATAATGCCACAGGTGCAGAGTAGGGTATCAAGACTTGGCTGCAGGAATTTACCTCCCTGGCTACCATTTTCATTCACTTCACAGTGTGTGTCTGAAGTGTGGAGATAGTGTTAATGAATAAAAAGATGAGGCTCTGAAGTTAGCAATAACGTAGCAATGACCTTGTAGTCAAGTGCTGTCTAGGAGGTTGGGACTCTATACAGCATAGTACATGCTGCCCCACATACAGTCTAACATGCTTTAATAGCAACAGGAAGTCTGATCTGAGCTTGTATGACAAACACATTTTCAAACATGTTAGATCATGGCAACAATGGTGAAGACAATTCTTTTTCTCAGAAGAATCTTCAGAACCACAAAGCAAGGCTGAATCATGAGGTGAACACCTTCAGAAAATTTCTGAATGTAGTGACTTAACAGTTTAATGTTTGAGAGAAGATTTGTAGCTTGGGTGCTCGTTGTTGTGGTTCTGTTCGCCGAGCCTGGGAATTTGTGTTGCAGACGTTTCGTCCCCTGTCTAGGTTGACAACCGGAAGCGACAGATTCAAACCACTACAGATGCCAGAGGAAAGATCACAGAAGCGCTTCACAAGAGGCTCCCAAGCACTGAGGATGTCACCTAGACAGGGGACGAAACGTCTGCAACACAAATTCCCAGCTCGGTGAACACAACCACAACAACTTAACAGTTTACCCTAAACGAAATGAAAACTTAGCCGAAGCGCGGCTATGTGAGACATACTCTGAAGGAGCAACATGTCTGCACCAACTCAGCAGTCCCTTTTCTCTCTGAGACACTTCAATACTGGTCCCCAAAGACTGATACAAGCACTTAGGTGGAAGGTTTAGACTGATTTAATCTGGCAGAAAGAAATCAACAAATGAAGAGATCTTTTTTAATTACCTTTTTACAGCCAACTGAGAGGCTGGGTGAATAAAGAAGGAGACCCAGTTCATTCCTCCACATCCTGGAGCATAACAATTAGTGGTATCCCATTTGGAACCATAATGAATTAGGATCCTCACCCAATATGCAGGAAATTATTCAACAATACAGAAGCATGAGAATGATTGTGGACAAATACTGGATGGATTGCTCACTGGAGAATTCAGAATTGCTTTGTTCGAGCCAGTTCAATTTAAGGTCAATCTAATCCATAGTACAGTCAGTTCTGATATAATGCGATAGTTCCAATCTCACGCGATCTCACATTATAAGAAAATTGGGGCAATAGCCGCACCATTTAAACTATTAGCCAATATAGCCAATACAGGTAAGAAATGCTCACGTTTTACAAATAACAGTCTAACTTCCTCAATCACATTAAAACCAATTCGCATTGAAGAAACACGCATTATAGCAGAACCGACTGTACAGCCAACATTGTTTGATCTGGTACTTTATCAACTGGCACTCTTGATAAACTGGCAAAATTATATACCTGATATCCCACAATCTATTGTGATGTCTGAATATTTCTACTGTAAAATAAAATGTAAGAGTGCTGTGTCCCTTCTGCATTTTGTTGAATTTTTTACATCAATTTTTTTGAAAGATGTTGATGTCTTGAAGCTTCACAAGGTCAGAGTTTACTGCAGTTATGTGCATCTCATGATTATCCAGCATATTTGATAGGTTAATAAAAAGTTTGCTGCATATTAATTGTTGGGGAGTCAGAACATCAGAAGATCACTGAATGTCAGGGATTGATGGTTAGATTCTTTCTTGTTTGAAATGGCAATTTTGTGTCAGAAATGTTACTTCCTATTTATCAGTCCAAGGATATTGTCCTCATCTTGTTGCATGTTGACATTGGCTGCTTCAGTATCTGATGAGTCGTGAATGGTGCTGATAAACAGCTGAAGATGGTTGAGCTGAGGACATTATCATGAGGAGCTACTGCAGTGACATCCAGGGACTGTAATGGTTGACTTCAAGCAATCACAAACATCTTCCTTGAAATGATATATAGCAAAGTGTATTTCCCCAATTCTCAATGACTGCAGTTTCACTTGGGCTTCTTGTTCCCATATTCTGTCAAATGCTGTCATGGTGTCAGAGTCAGTCACTCTCACCTCTCCTCTGGAGTTTAGTTCTCTCTCATCTATGGTTAGATCAAAGCTGTAATGAGATCAGGAGTTGAGTGGCCCTGGCAGAATCCAAACAAATGTCAGTAAGCAGTTTATTGCCATTTTGTGCAGTTGAAAGCAATTTTGTTGTGCAGTCAGTTTCTTGTGTGCTGGTAAGTATAACCTTTTTACACATTGCATGTCAAGTTGATAGTCTATTTTTCCAATTGCCTATGCATTTACTTTCAATGCCATTCATCATTAAAGCATCAGGCACCTAAATTATTTTAAAATTATTTAAACTGGGATGTCATGACCTTCTATGAGCTATTGACATTGCAGCCAATCATTGCTGCATTTTGCACATGTAAAGTTATCTCTGTGCATTTTATTAACGGTAGTGTTACACATTCAGCAATTCCACTCACAGGAGGGAAGGGCTGTTTCAATGAAAACTGAAGAATGCTGTAAATCAGGAACAAAAGCAGAAATTCTAAGGAAGGGTCACTCAACCCAAAATGTTAACTCTGACTTCTCTCCATACATGCTGCCAGACCTGCTGAGTTTTTCCAGCAATTTCTATTTTTGTTTCTGCATCAGTAAAATTTCGATGCATCAACGATAACATGAAATGAATTCTGAAGAGGGATTGACCAGAAACAACAGCTCTGTTTATCTCCACTGACCTGACAGACGTGCTGAGTATTTCCAATGTTTTCTATTTTCATTTCATTAAATACTCCCTCATTATTATATAGATATACAACACCGCAAATAATTGTGGGATTAGGTGAAGTGACAAACAATGAGAACTGAGCCTTTGTGGTTATTTTGAAGGGGAATTCTTCAGAGAAAATGTGTTAAAAATTGATTGAAGCAGGATGCCAGTCAGGGCCATGAACAAATTCAGTCATAAGTTTACTTAAAATGTATGGGGTCCATCGGGCCCTCACAAGGCAATTGCAGCCTCTGGTTATTCCAAGCTTGAAATATTTGGGCTCAACAATTCAGCTTAGCCACAGCAGGAACCCACCTAAAGTGGCACCTGGGAAGAGTCTGCTCTCTGTAATTTACTGGGCGAGACCATGTACTTGGTCCAGATAAACTCCAGGCACAGACCAATCCTGAGACTGGTGATACAAACTTGAGTGTCACTATTGATCTTTCAGGCCTACATTGTGCACTGAGCTTTCAAGCTGATGATTGTGTTGCCAAGTGGCTTTCATTCAATTGTTCCCTCTGGCTGGACAGCAATCGAGAATTTGTTGAGCTGTGAACAGAACAGGTCACATAAGTGCAATGTTCCCCTTTGAGCACAATGCAAGCATGGCCTCACAGCAATCTAAAATGACGGCACAATGCAACAAACTGCAAAGAGTAATCAAAAGCAATATTTCTCTGATCATATTCAATGTGCTGGGAATTCTTCAAATTAATTTTAAAAACCATTCTGTCCTTAGCATGGCTCTTGAACCCCACCTTCCTTGCCTGACAAGGGTCTGGAGCAGTCAGACCATACACAAGATTGAACTATAACAAATGTAACCATCAGAGCAATGTGTTAAATTGTTCCAGATCCCCTTTAAAAAAATTCCGATGTGTCTGCCTTTGTTTCATTTCCTGCCAAAATTGATTCCAGAGTGAAGTCAGCAAAGCAACCAAAACTCTCAATGTATGTGTTGGCATAATAAGTGCAACCCTTATGGATCTCGAGATCTGATTTCAAACATGCAAATCATTTGAAATCATTCCAAAATTCAAGAAGAAATGGATTTTACCACCCAAACAAATGTGGGGATGAATCAGTGAAAATCTGCATTAATCTTGGTCTGGATCCTTGTGTGGAGTCAACATCTGTCATACTTTCACTTAATATAACAATCAATGGTCTAACACTTACCAAATGTGAAGGTGGAGACATGAGAACTTCCCGTATTGGAACTTCTGCTGTGACTTCACACTTTCTATGCCATTGTCTTTGTAAATGATGGGCCGAGGCTCAACTCCTTACGAAGTCCTGCAAAATTCCTGATTTTATGCCCATTGTAAAAGTGAAAAAAAAATATCTTTATTTAGTCCCTTTCACAATTACTGGATGTCTCTAAGTGCTTTCCAGTCAATGAGGAGCCTCTGAATTTTGGTCAAGTAGGAATAGATGCATGCAATAAATAGAAAGCAATACGATAATGGCCAGATCATCTGTTTATGAGATCTCGATTGAGGGATAAGCATTGGCAAGGACATCATGGATAATTTCTTTGTTCTTCTCCAAATATCATCAGGCATTCTATTACATCTATTCAATGGAGATGGCTCCCAAGTCTACAATCTCATCTGACAAGCAGTGCTTTTAAGAGTGCATATTCACTCTATTTCACTAGAATATCAGCTTTAATTTCTGTATTTAAACACCGCAGTGAAATTTGAATGCAGAACCTTAAGCATGCGGCCAACTGAGCCACACTTGACATTACAATGCAGATAGGTTCAAGGCTGACTAGTATTCAAATTAGTATGTCTAAACCCTTAGCTGTTATTGCCAGTTTTCAAACTATGGATGGCAAAACTTTGGGATCAGGAGATTTCCATAATACTAAAGGGACTCTCAGCTGCTCTCAGCTAAAATGATGGAAATTTTGGGAGATATAATAATTTGCATTTATTAAAAAAAGACAACATTTTGTTTTATTCTCTCATGGAATGTAGGTGCGCCACCTGCCAGTCTTGGTTGCCCTTGAGAAGGTGGATGTGAGCAGGTAACATCCCCAGCATTGAGGCACTGACTAACCTTTATCAGCTGCAATGGGCTGGGCATATCGTCCACCAGACCAGCACGAGACTCCCCAAGCAGGCACTCTGCTCCCAGCTTTGAAACAGCAGGTGAGTCTCAGGTGGACAGAGGAAGCACTTCAGTAATACCTCATGGCCTCAGTGCAGCATCCTCACAGCCTCCTGGCAATCACTGGCCCAGGACCACCCAAAGTGGAGGAGGAGCATCCAGGAAGGCATTGAGCACCTTGAGACTTGCCGTCGGGAAAAAGCAAAAACCGGGCAAAAACAGCAGGAGGAGCGTGCTGCCACACCAATGCCCCATCCACCTCTTCCCATGACCACCACCTGCCCTGACTGTAACAGACCCCATGGTAGGAGCATCCACCTGCACAGCCACCTAAAGACTCACCCTGAGAGTGGAAGAGAGTCATCCTTATCTGCGAGGGACTGCCAATGAAGATGATGGTTATGAACTGCCTCTTTGAACCATTGCAGTCCATGTGCAGGATGCCACCTATGACAGAAACACTCTGCACACAACGGTCAGTGAGAAAGCAGATTGTAGGACACCTGTGGTTCAATTTATCTTCAGTTGATTTGGGCCCCCTTTGTCTGTCATTTATGTCATTGGCAGT
Source organism: Chiloscyllium plagiosum (assembly GCF_037043375.1). Lineage (NCBI taxonomy): Eukaryota > Metazoa > Chordata > Chondrichthyes > Orectolobiformes > Hemiscylliidae > Chiloscyllium > Chiloscyllium plagiosum. The sequence continues at coordinate 95,871,477 of NW_028270140.1, forward strand.
CTCTTCCATTGTTGTGGGGCTTACACTTGTTCTGAAGAAGAAATTTCTCTGATCTGACATTTTCCCTATTGTGTGTACGTGAGTGTTTAAAGACCTTTGAAGATATGTGAGGTATACCGTCACAGCGGCATGAACATGTTGAGAGGAAGAAGCAGCAGATCTGGGAAATGAAGAAGTCACGTGAGGGCAGCAGCAAGTCATGATGAATTACTTTTTGTAATTTATGCAGTAATATCCAGCACTTGGTGAACATTGCAACATTCAGTAAACACATTGTTCCAAGGGGATTGCTACAATTGACTTAGTTGATTAATTCAATTCAGCCTCGCAATAGGGGTGGGGCCTATGGCAACCGGTTCAGGAGTCCCTGAAAACAGGTCCCAGGTCTTAAGTGGTAGGTGTTGAAAGATGGAGGCAGACTCCATAAAAATTGCAAGTGTGGGACTAAGATAATATAGTGTAGGTTGTACAGAGTCTCTCATAGATGTAAAGGGAAGTTTTACTTTGGCATTATGGAGAAAGTTTTTAAAGTTTCTTCTTGCCCTACAACCAGCCATTGGATCAATGTTGAGCATTGTGACCTCCTCAGTCTTCTCTCCTTTGTGCAGGCATGCTATTATAACAGAAGAAGACTTTCTTTCTGATCTCTGCGTGCTCAATTAACTCATCCACGATGACACATGAAAATCAGGGCGTCCGGTCCGATTTTAACTTGTAATGCAATTCTGAAAAATGAATGAGAACAGCCATTATATGAAAAATGCATTCCCTCCTTTAACACATGCAGGCTACCTTTAAACAATTGTCACCTCACCAAATTTCCTGTCTATGGTAATCAATGAGATGCTTTAGGGAGCAAAAGCTGCTTTGGAAGCAGTATGAACTAATTGAAATGAGGCCCAAATATGAAAATGGACCAGGCCCCTCAACGATATCATTACTGTTTATCCAATTTGTGAAATATGCAAAGGTAACCCTGCATAATTTGAAATTAAGGGATAGTAAATACCAATCAGACCTAAACATCCTCAGCAAGTCTTTTATTTAAATTTGAAATTTGGTAATTCAACACAGGGCACAGAGCAAACGTTGTGGACTGATGTAACACATTCAAAGCAAAACAGCTTTTCTTTTCTTTAATTTTCACTTAATTCAATGTATGAATAGTTTATTGTTCTCTCATGTGGTGGCAGTTTATCTATTTACAACCATTTGGATTTTATTGGAAAAATGAATCCGTTTCCAATTAAAATATGAGGCACTGATATGCATAATAGAAAGACCATGCAGTCATGGGATTCAAACGTTATATTATAAAGACCGTACTGCTTCCAGATGTTAATCTTCTTTACCATTTTGTTTGACAATATGTTTCAATTATATTAATATTTTACCTTATAAAAGAAATTAGTTTATATTTGAAAATGCAAAATGTGCTCATATATGCAGCAGTTCTAATATGTTATATATTTATAATGTCCCCAATGACACAAAGAAAATTGAATCTTTCCATCTCAACAATCTCCAAAACCATTTGAATCTGGATTTTCAAATAGCGATAGCAATCAGTGCACCATCCGTCCAGACTTGGCACTTTGCCCTTCACTGTAGTTCGCTGCCAAGCTGTCAATGTCTACTGTCCCAACAGTCTATATCTCATTGACTGAGGAGAGAAAGAACTCAGGAGGCACTGCCACAGTGTCAGAGACATAAGCTCAGATGAAGTGGGAGATCCTTAGTGAGCTGAAGAGTGAAGAAATATAATCTGACATAAATAAAACATTCGGAGTACAGTGAAACAATAGGCATAAATTAAATATTTTGTTCTTTTTATGTGTCCGTCTGATCATATTGAGCTATTTAGTTCCCAATTTACAGTGAAATCTCAATCATGGCATATGGGATAAACTGGAAGTGGAAACTTACAGGGTTCTGAGCAATGTGGGCTATGCTGCAAATTCTGGTAGAATCAAGCAAGAAATCCAGCGAGGCCTGTTTCAATACTGGGTGCACCTCACTGTTCTCTTCTGCTTTTGCTGAGAAGTGAGACAAATTTCTCATTTGGCAATAAAGGGATTATTGCAAAAGCAGAAAGTGCTGGAGAAACCCACCATATCTGACAGCAACTGTAGAGAAGGGGATTATAGCCTGTGAAATGCATCATTAATGCTGCAGTTATCATTAATAATGAGCTACCTACCTTACAAAATACAGCGAACATGCTTGCCATTGAGATTCTCAATGTGGAAGTCAAAGCGGCTACCTGGTGACTTCAAATGGCCACTGGCAGCGAACAGGCAACTTGCCTTGCTGGTCAGCAGTCCTCAGTCAACTGTGCTACATCACTGTTATACACTCTTAGCTGACATGTCTCTCATTCTCAAGGGAGCCATTATCGCAAAGTTCATGGAGGTACCCAGTTGTCTGGGGGACCTGGCACAGTAGATGAAGGGCAGCCTCCCATACTAGACCAGAGATTGGTAATGATCTTCGAGGAGAAAGTGAGGACTGCAGATGCTGGAGATCAGAGCTGAAAATGTGTTGCCGGAAAAGCACAGCAGGTCAGGCAGCATTCAAGGCCCCCCACCTTGTCTCAGTCAAATCCATCAAATTCAGCACCGCCTTCCTAACCTGCAATCTTCTTCCTGACCTCTCCGCCCCCAGCCCACTCTGGCCTATCATCCTCACCTTGACCTCCCTCCACCTATCGCAATTCCAACGCCCCTCCCCCAAGTCCCTCCTCCCTACCTTTTATCTTAGCCTGCTGGACACACTTTCCTCATTCCTGAAGAAGGGCTTATGCCCGAAACGTCGATTCTCCTGTTCCTTGGATGCTGCCTGACCTGCTGCGCTTTTCCGGCAACACATTTTCAGCAGAGATTGGTAATGGTCAGGCATCCAATCGTGGAGCTCTTGGTCAGAGGGTCCACAGCTCTGCTGTCTAGGGAGTGGGTAATGGGTCAGTCCTGTGTATCTGTCATGGTCTGTCCAGGGGTTAGGGCTAATGTAGTCAATGAAATGTATGGACACCGGCTGGAAGGGAATGCACTTATCATCCAGGGCTGTTAGGTTAGCTCAAGGGAGTTTACCACAGTTAGTCCATTGGGTCCATTTACAGAAACTAAGGGGAAAGGAAGATGGAGTGAGGTGGAGGCCACAGCTACAGTAAGGAAAGTCAGGCATCCAATCTTCAGGATCAGGGATTGCAGGCTATGGGAGGTTGGGGGGGGGGGGGGGGGGTGAGGGGAAGTGGGGGGAAATCATATTTGTAAGAGGAGATATGGGGATATGGTAACGCATGGTTGGGGGAAGGGGTTTGTCCAGGGTCGGGAGCACTCATGGCATGGTCAATTCATATGCTGGGCTGGGGGTTTGAAGGTGGACAGGTGCAGGTTATGGAGATGGGTTGGATAAGGACATGGACAGGGCACATGGAAGCCTATGGCTTTCATGAAAAGGGCTATCAGGAAGAGAACCTGAATGTTTGGGATGTTACCAACACGTTGAGATGGAGGCTGTAGGTCACTGGCTACAGAGTGCTCACTGAGACCATCCATTCTGCTGGAAATCGAAGGTGTGCAATAGGAAAGAAAATAGATTCATCTACTCTTGGACTGGGCAGGGGAACTGACTCAACCTGTGAGAGAGAGCTCTGCAGATTTTGGGACCCTTTAAAGGAAGAGCACTTTGCACACAGAACCATGCATTGTCCAGATCTCAAACTGTGGCGTCTCTCATCCCTATCCACTTTAATGCATTGACATTCAGTTGTGGTGCACCTCCCTGCCCCAGACATTACTGACCACCTCATTCATACCAACAGTCTTAGATACAGAAGCCAGGGAAAGAATAGGGATATTTGAGTAAGAAGGACAATAAAGTCAGCAGAACCCATTGCCTCTGTATAGGTCTTGCTCCTCTTGCTTTCGCATATGACAGCAGACTCTCAACACAGACATTGATCCATGGTCCATCCTATGTGGCCAGAAAGTTAAACAGCATGCCACCACACTTGTATTCAAAGCCACTGAGAGATTCAAACAACCTGATGTAGAGGCAAAATTGTGATATTTATACAACATGAGAATTCATCTGCAGTAATGAGCAGGCTCAGACGGCCGAGATCCCTGTACGTATATTTTGTCGCACAAGCCACCACAGTGCCCACTAAAGGTTTTCTTTATTCTTTTTATTTTCAGACTATGTCTTAGTTTTGTGGTTCTGCAGCTGGAGGGAACTTGCTCAGTGGTAGAACCTGTTGTTTGTGTCCAGACATCCCAGACTAGTGTTACAAGACAGAAGAGAGAGAAGCTGGTGAGGCCAGTGGTCAGAAGTGGTATGCAACGAATGACACAGACAGTGGGGTTCATGTCAGAATTGCAATGGAATGTAGTAAATGTAATCTCCTCGTCATCCGTTGATTCATTACCTGTGGATCTGCATCCTCGGTAGATTCATCCAGCCAGATTGTGTGATCCTTTGCAGTAGAGTTCCAGAGTAGCGGTATCCGTGTTACCTGTGGGAAGTCCGTGCCCTTATCCCATGGGAAATGAGGATTTGGGTCTACCTACTCGACTGGATATGAATGTCTCTGAATCCCCACAACAGCGAACTAATTATTCCCCTCTGAGGGCCAGGATTCTCTCCTAATGTATAATGAGGAGCCTATGGCCTAACATTCCTTCACCTGCCTTAGCATTTTGTTGCCCTGCTGTGGACTGCCTTCTCTGAGAGAAAGGGAGGTATTGTATGGGAATAACTGTTCATACTGGTGCAGACGGTCTGAAAGGGCTGAGGAGTCTCAGGCACGTGAGGAGACAGCACAGAGGGCATGCAGAGTCAGTGGTCTGGGAGACTGAAAGCGAATGAGGGAAGATGTTGCTGGCACTTGTGAGAGTGGCAGAGTGTGAGCCTTGGTGGGAGGTAGGTGCAGCAGTAGAGAGAGGAATATGGTATTTATCCTGACAGAAAAGAACAGGTCACTGAACCTCTTACAATACTGCTGGTCATTTCTCTAAGATTACACTGACCCTCATGCCAGGCTGCCTGAGTCTGGTGTTGAGGCCTCCTCTGCTAATCCTACAGGAAGTAAAATTCTGACCCGTGTACCAACCCCTCAGCCAGGACCTCTATGTCCCTATTGGAGATTCGTGGCACTATTTCCCTTTCTCTGATATGTTCAAACTCCAGCTTTGACTAAAAAGGTAGCTTCAGATCATCAATGCTCATCTGTGTGCACAGTGACCTTTTAAAAGTAGCATAGACACCAGAGAAGCTGGTCTTTCAGTGGATATCCAGTAAGTGGCGAGATGTTCCAGAAATAGCATGTGGTAAAATAATGATAGAACCAAACGTGAAGGATGGTGAAGAGTGGGGTAGATGGTCAATGAGGCATGTTTGGTAAGAAACAGTGAGAAATCCTGCTGAGCTTCACAGCCAGAATCCTTCCCAAAAATCTCATCTCATCTCATACTTCGCCAAAAGGAAACATCAGATTCAGCCCACTGACTCTCAGTGAGGCATGAACTTCTCATAGTTCACAATGAAGGAATATTCAATATTCAATCACTTGTAGGACAGAGAAAACTTAAAAAGAAAGCACAAAACTGTTTTTTTTTCCCCTTTTGCATCAGAAGGGTATAATTGAGAATAAGGTAGCAGCAGTAAAACAGCTATTGGAGTGACTGAAGGGATCCAGCTTCCCAGGGCATTTCCTATATGGCCTGTCTGAGGGATGTTACCTCTCCAACTGCTCGAAGGCCAGAATTGAAGCAATTAGATAACTTATGCTATCAACCAAACCTGGACACTGCACTGCTGTAACTGAGATTGACTTTATGCACAGAAATTGTGGGCACCCATAGTCCACACTGCATCTATCCATAGAAATCAGTTCGCATTTACTGGGATAAGTTTTTGTCATTTGATTATAACTTCTGCTCCTTCTTGGCTCTGACACAATGATGCCAATAGAGCTACACAATGAAATGTAACCATAGAGTCACCCCCTCCCCCAAAACAAGGCTAGTACATGAAGAGATTATGTAGCAAGGAGCACAGATTTCTGCAAGAAAGGTTGAGACACCTTGAATTGAGCTACCCCAAACTGTGTCGTGGACAAGATTCCAAATTATAACTATATAACTTTCACATTCTCCATTTCCGACACTTCCCTTCCTTTCCTCGACCTCTGTCTCCATTTCAGGCATAAACTGTCCACTGTCATCTACGACAGAGCCACTGACTCCCATAGCTCCCTTCACTATGGCTCTTCCCACTCCACATTGCAAGGATTCCATCACACTTTCCCAGTTCCTTCTCCTACATTATACCTGTTTGGATGATGCCACCTTCCAAAACAGCATGACTGACATGGCTTCTTTCTTCCATAACTGGATTCCTGGCCACTGTGATTGATAAGGCTCTCGATCACATCCAAACTATCGGCTCTGTTTCCACCCTTGCCCCTTCCCATCACTCACAACAGCATAATCTGGTTGCCCTTGTCCTCACTTTCTATCCCACCAGCTTCCACATTCAAAGGATCATTCTTCGCCATTTCAGACAGCTCCAGCAGAATGCCACTACCAAACACATCTTCCCCTCACTCCCCCATCTACATTTCAGAGATATCACCCTAATCCATTCCTCGATCACCAACACCACCCCTCCCTCCCATGCCACCTACCCATGCAACTGCAGAAGGTGCAACACTTGCCCCTTCACCTCCTCCCTGCTCACCATCCAAGAGCCTAAACAGACTTTCCAGGTGAAGCAGCATTTCACCTGTACCTCCTCCAATCTTGTGTATTGCATTCACTGCACCTAATGTCTCCTACTCTACATTGGACAAACCAAACACAGACTGGGTGACCGCTTTGTAGACCACTTCCAGTCCCTGCGCAAGCATGACCCCAACCTTCCTGTAGCTGGTCATTTTAACGCTGCATCCCGCTTGCTTGCCCACTTATCTGTCCTCGGCATGCTGCAATGCTGCAGTGAATCACAGCAAAAACTGGACGACCAACACTTGATCTGCAAACTAGGCAGTTTACAACTTTCTGGGCTCAGTATTGAGTTCAACACCTTAAAACTGTAAACACATTCTTTTCCTTTCGTTTAGCTTTGCTTGTTATGTTCTCTGTCATCATTGATCCCCTCACCCCGCCCCAGTGGGAATGTCGGTTCTTTCCAGTCTGGCAGTTAGACACACCATTGTTCTGCCATTTCTCACATCCCGATCATATAAACTGAACTATCAACATCCTTTCTCCCACAGCACTCCCATCACCCCGAGCTCTACCCCAACCACTATTGAATAAATGCTGCCCCCTCCACACTTCACATCAGCTTTGATGAAGTATCATCTAGACTCGAAACGTTAGCTTGCTCTCTCTCTCCATGGATGCTGCCAGATGCTGTGATCTCAAGCCTTTTTTGTTTTCATTCCAAATTATTCATTCGATTCATTCATTGCCACTCAAAGCTTCTCCTGAATGTACATGCTGCAGTTCCTTGGGGCATCAATAAATCGGGTTGTTTCATCCTCCAGATGTAATGTTGCATCACCCTTGAAATTTCATGGTCTGCTCCAAAGCAATGGGTGTAGTTTGAACATCACTCATTATGACTGTTCCAAGACCCACTTGGAATTTTAATTTGGAAAAATTTAGAATTTGAGAAATTTCAAGTTGAGATTGTGTATTACTACTTGAGTATCACTTGATGGAATCCAGTGTGATTCTGTCTGCATAGAATTAATGATCTGCTATACACTCATAGTCTCTCATAGGCTGTACCACGGAACACCTCTTGCTTAAGCACATGACCTTCAGGATGCATCATGCTGATGTATTGGCACTTGCTCCTATGTCAATTTTAACTTTTAATGTATGTTGTTCTCCGTTTTCAGGACATGTGAGGTCAATGGTTGTAAAAGCTTTCAATTGCTTTATCTCACTGACATGGCATGTAAGGTTAACAAGATGGAAGGCATGGTCATCTTGTAAAATTTGTTTTCTTTTTGCTGACTCTGAACTTTTTTGATGTATCTGTTTTGTCTGCATTCTTAATATTTACACAGAGTAGAATGCTTCAAGAGATCCCAAATAAGATGGTTTTGGAGAACTTTATACCCTCAAGCTATATGCTAGCTGATATTATGAGCCATCTCTTAAAAAGTATATTGCCATACAGTGTCTCATAAACGTATGCTGACATACTGACCATGAGACACCAAATAACAGCCTTTCCTTTAAACCATGGCAAAAGAGATTAGAACCAGAAGCAAAGATTGCTGCAAACTGGGAGTTCCCACTCTCCTAACCCTCAAAAGGACCCATTGAAACTAATCAAATTAGCCTGCCAGAAGGTAAAAAAAGCATCCCAGAAAATCAATTCACTGATGTCTAACTTTCTTTGTGAAAAGGAAGTTTGATGGGCTCCCAATGAACTACAATGTTTGTTCCTTGGACTACACCCATGATTGATGTTGAACACAGTCAGTGCTAATTTATTAGAAAACTACCTTCGTATCTGGGCTTCCTGATAAATCTCACGTGGAATATTTCCGATGCATTTTCTGATAATGCTGAAGGACTTCAAAATACATGATTTTTTTTAAACAGTTCTTTACTTCCTGACTCAGTGCAGAGCTCTCATGACTTGGTCATGTGCAGCATTTACAGAGTGCATCCATGGAGGGTAGAATCATGGAGTATTCTGGGACAATACTAGGAAAGAGCCAGGTCATGTGAGGTCTATCAGTAAACACGTCTACTTAAAAAGATGCAGAGCGGATTTGCACAGCTTTCTGGACTGACCTCAGATGAAGGGCAGGCGTAAATGGAAATGCTCATTTTTCACAAGACACAGCACAACTATGCAAATTCTGAGAGTTGTACTTTTATGACAGTTTGAATACTGTCGAAGTGTCCCTACACATCTTCTGAAATGCAATTTGTGAAATTTCAGAAATCACTCAAAATATTCTGAGAAGGGAGAGGAAATGTGTTGTCACTCTATTGAAAGAAGAAAAAAAATCTGTCAGGTGTATTCCTGCTGTCTGCTGGACAACATCTTATTCTGATTGTCTTTGGATAGCTGGCATATCAATTTAAGGGAATATATTTGAATTGTACTTCCTTAATAAGCACTTTCACAATGGTCTGCTACTAAAGTGATAATTAAATTCTCCTCTGTTATCATGTAAAAGTCCAGATTCTGAGAGTACACTTTGCTGCTACCTCTGAAACTTATTTTGTTAATATGTAATGCAGAGCTACAAAATCCCTCCTTGCAACAATCTAGATCACATCCTCCTATGCCTTGTTAATTATTTTCATTTATTAAAATGGAAATCGGATAAACAACGCAAAAAGCTACATGGCAGGGTATATGGCCCACCATCAGAATATTTGAAAATTGGGGGATGGAGGAGCTCATAACATAAAACTGGTGGCCTGCTCACTGCCTTTTGTCCACACCAACTCTCTCCTATATTATGCTAATAGCCACCCTGGGGACTCACGCCTGCCTCTACCACTAGAGCTAATGTAACAGGACAAGAAAGGCAGGGAACCTGATAGTTTTCATTGTGTGGGCCATTGTTAGCCAGGAGATGGATGAACTTCTCTTGGGTCCAATGGAGGGACCACTCCAATGATCTTATTCCTTCTTTATGTGCCTATCCACAGACTCTAAAACACACCACACACTGCATGTTCCTAATGCCCACCCCTCCTCCCTCACACCAGCTCCCCACTACCTGATGTGCTGACAGACCTAAACAAAATCTCTGGATTTACCTGAAGTCCAGAATCTCTGACACTGGTTCTTAGAGATGGCCTTTTGTCCTAGCATTTGTCATTACTCAGTCCTGATGCCTCAGGATTACCAAACCTTCAGCCAGTTAAACTGGTTGACAGCTCTCTAAGGAATGAATGTGTCTCAGGTGGTGTAGGGGGATGGAAGAAGTTCTGAAGTCCCATTTTGAGAAAATTAAGACAGGTCCCAGCATATTGTCTTGTGGACTGACTGACAACAGACCTTTTGGTTATAGGGTCTGGAATCTATCTTTCGAGCATAAGCTCTTCATCAGGAATTCCGCAAAGGCCCTTCATCAGGACTGAAGGCAGGGAGCCTCCAGGGTGGAGAGATAAATGGGGGGGGTGGGGAGGTGGGGCTGGGGAGAAGGTCCATCTTCCGGAGTTACAGCGGCACCACTCCCCACCTCTTCCTCCGCTACATTGATGACTGCATTGGCGCCACCTTGTGCTCCCGCGAGGAGGTTGAGCAGTTCATCAACTTCACCAACACATTCTACCCCAACTTTAAATTTACCTGGACCATCTCTGACACCTCCCTCCCCTTCCTGGACCTCTCCATCTCCATTAATGATGACCGACTTGACAATGACATTTTTTACAAACCCACCGACTCCCACAGCTACCTGGATTACACCTCTTCCCACCCTACCTCCTGCAAAAATGCCATCCTGTATTCCCAATTCCTCTGCCTCTGCCATATAGAATCATAGAATCCCTACAGTGTGGGAACAGGCCCTTCGGCCCAACAAGTCCACGCCGACCCTCAAGAGTAACCCACCCAGACCCATTCCCCTATCCTATTATCCTATATTTACCCCTAACTAATGCACCGAACCCACACATCCCAGAACACGATGGAAATTTAGCATGGCCAATCCACCTAACCTGCACATCTTTGGATTGTGGGAGGAAACTGGAGCACCCGGAGGAAACCCATGTAAACATGGGAAGAATGTGCAAACTCCTCATAGTCAGTCACCTGAGGATGGAATCGAAACCGGGTTCCTGGCACTGTGCAACAGCAGTGATAATCAGTGAGTCACCAATGATGCACCCAATATTTAAGGTGTCGTCCTACCACAAGCCTGAACAATTGCAGCAAGATATCTCTGCACGTTCACTTGAATCCTATTGCTAAGAAGGCTATCTTCCCCACTTGTTGCTCCTGCATGCTTACCTTCAGCAACTGGTGTACAAAGTCCTTCCTTTTTTCATTCTATTGCCATTCAGATAATATCTACCTGCCTGCTTTTGTTAGCAAAGTGGATACCCTCACAATTATCCACATTAAACTATGTCTGCCATCGTTTGCCCACTTAATTTGTGCAAATCACATTGATGCTTCTCTGCATTCTCCTCACAGCATACCTTCCCACACAGCTTTGTGTCATCTGCAAATTCAGAGATATGACATGTAATTTCCTCATTTAAATCATTAATACATATTGAGAATAGCCAAGAAGCTGTCTGCTCCCAGGAGGACCAGTTCCACCACAGAACACACCAGATGGCCTCCTTCTTTAAAGACCGCAATTTCCCTTCCCACATGGTTGAAGATGCCCTCCAACGCATCTCACCCACATCCCACACCTGCACCCTCAAACCCCACCCCTTCAACCGTAACAAGGACAGAAACGCCCTGGTCCTCACCTTCCAGCCTACCAACCTTTGCATAAACTCCATCATCCGCCGACATTTCTGCCACCTCCAAACGGACCCCACCACCAGGGATATATTTCCCTCCCCACCCCTTTCCGCTCTCCGCAAAGACCATTCCCTCCGTGACTACCTGGTCAGGTCCACGCCCTCCCTTCAACCCACCCTCCCGTCTTGGCACCTTCCCCTGTCACTGCAGGAATTACAAACCCTGCACCCACACCTCCTCCCTCACCACCATCCAAGGCCCCAAAGGACCCTTCCACATCCATCAAACTTTCACCTGCACATCCACCAATATCAATTATTGTATCCGTTGCTCCCGATGCAGTCTCCTCTACATTGGGGAGACTGGACGTCTCCTCGCAGAGAGCTTTAGGGAACATCTCCGGGACACCCACACCAATCAACCCCACCGCCCCATGGCCCAACATTTCAACTCCCCCTCCCACTCTGCCGAGGACATGCAGGTCCTGGGCCTCCTCCACGGCCGCTCCCTCATCACCCGACGCCTGGAGGAAGAATGTCTCATCTTCAGCCTCGGAACACTTCAACTCCAGGGTATCAATGTGGACTTCACCAGTTTCCTCATTTCCCCTCCCCACACCTTACCCCAATTCCAACCTTCCAGCTCAGCACTGTCCTCATGATCTGTCCTACCTGACAATCTCCCTTCCCCCCTATCCACTCCACCCTCCCTTCTGACCTATCGCCTTCATCCCCACCCCATTCACCTATTATACTCTTTGCTACCTTCTCCCCAGCCTCACCCACAATGCCCTCCCCTCCCCCCTCCCCCCCCCCACTCCCCATTTATTTCTCCACCCTGGAGGCTCCCTGTCTTCAATCCTGATGAAGGGCTTTTGCCCGAAATGTCAATTTTCCTGCTCCTCGGATGCTGCCTGACCTGCTGTGCTTTTCCAGCACCACTCTAATCTAGACTCTGGTTTCCAGCATCTGCAGTCCTCACCTTTGCCTATACTTTTAGTAAAGGAGACAAAGGCAATAGGAGTTTAGCTATGTTGAACTACAAGGGAGTAAGGCGAGGCTGGATGAGCTGCACCTGAATGCTAGTATTATAGCTAAGACAGCTGAGTTAAGAGTGTGGATTTTACATTGTTAATTCCTCTCTGGCTGCGGAGGTGGGGGTGCCATAGGACTGGATGACAGCAAAGGTGGCTCCACTTTTTAAAAAGTGGGATAAAGATAAACCAAGGAATTACAGAATAGCCAGTCTCATATCAGTGTTTAGGAAACTATTAGAAACAATCCCAAAGGGGAGAAATAATCTCCAGTTGGAGAAGTAAGATTTGATCAGGGAGAGTTAGCATGGCTTTGTCTGAGGGCCATCATGCCTGACAAACATATTGAGATGGTAAACAGATGTGTGCAGATATGGACAGTGCTGTTGATGTAATTTGGATGGATTTTAGCAAAACCTTTGACAAGTTTGCACCTGGGGGACTGATAAAGAAGGTAAAAGTACTCGGGATCCAGGGTAATTTGGCAAGATGGATCTAAAATTGGCTTAGTGGTATGAGACAGAGGCTGCTTATCATATGGTCTCCTCTACATTGGGGAATCGAAGCGCAGACTGGGTGACCACTTTGCCGAATGTCTACCTTCTGTCCGCAAAAACGACCCTGAGCTTCCGATTGCCTGACACTTCAACACACCACTGTGTTCCCTTACCAACATCTCTTTCCCAGGTTTGCTGCAGTGCTCCAGTGAAAGTCAATGCAAGCTTGAAGAACAGAATCTCATTTTTCTGCGTGGGGACCCTTCAGTCTTTGGGACTCAATGTTGAGTTTAATATTTTTAGGGCTGAACACCTCTTTCTGTGACCTTACCCCAATCCACATACAGCAAGCCTTGTCACCACATGGGCTGTTACCAAAAACACCCCCCTAATGGTCCCCATAAGCAGCTATTGATTCCCCCAGGCAGACTTTTACCCATTCCTTTGTCTGCCAAACCATTTTTACCTCTCCCTCTTTGCTCCATCTCCATATATGTTGTCTCTTTCCCCTCCTCCAACCCTTCTCTAGCATATATACCACCTTTTCCTAAGTATAGTAAGTTCTGAAGAGGGGTCACTGGGCTGAAAACATTAACTTTGCTTTCTCTCCATGGACGCTGCCAGGCCTGCTGCGTTTTCCCAGCAATTTCTGTTTTTGTTTCTGATTTCCAGCATCTGCAGTTCTTTTGGTTTTTTTTTGTTTCGTGTAGATTTAAATTAGTTTTTGCCAGCGCAGGGCTCAATGGGCCAAAGGGCCTCTTCTACACTGTGTAATTTTATGATCCTACAATCTGCAGCTTCTTTATTTTGAGCAACGATAGCAGTAAGTAGGCTGGTCTTTTGAAACTATAGTGGGTTCCTGACAGCCCTAAATGTACAAGTCTCTGCCAGTGGTCCACAACATGTCACAGCTCTCTGCTATCAATTCTGTTTCTTCCAGAAACACTCTGGTTTCAGTTTTTTTTTAATACTCGCAGTCTCCTTTCTCTTTGTCTGTCTCTCTCGCTCGCTCTGTGTGTGTGTTTGGTCTCACAAACCAGTATATCAGATTTTCTTCTGAGAGTCATGAGATCCCTACAACGAATTCCAAACAAATGTTAGACATGTATATTGGTGTTACTTGAATGAATAATAGTCCCCCTCATAGCCCAAGGACCATTTCCAGGTTGAATAAAACACATGTAGGAGTTGTTTGCACATCCCAAACAAAGTCTTCCTGGCTTAATTAGCACTATAATGCTGCTTGGAATCTGCAGAGAAAAGTCATTTCCTGGAAACCGGATATCATGAAACTGAATTACCATATGACTTCTACTAATGGTCAGAGGAACATTTAGCATGGCAGATCACAGGAAAACTGTCATCACAAGCTCTATTTTACCAAGGGAGTCATTGAGAGTTGTAATTCCTCTGAGAATATAACCTCCAGGTAATCTCCAAAAAGGGGATGGCAGAGCCATTGTCTACCAAAGCCTTGAATACATTTGCAGTTGGCCCAGTTGAGATCAATTCCACATAGACATTAATTTACAGCTCACTGTTATATCATATGGGTGACTGATGCCAGGGAAAGCAATTTCACAACTCTTATGGGTATCTAAATGCAGAATGTTACTTTATTTGTATGACTGCATTTCCAAAGCCCTACAGCTATTGATGGCATCTGAGTGTCTCTCCAATCCCCGTGTCCTTTATAAGATGGAGGGGCTTTTGCACTATCAACATATGGATTTTCCAGATTGAAAAGCAGGGTTCAAGTCTGCAGCTTTGACAAATATACGAAGCTTTGATCGAACTGTGGTTTGGGTTTATTATGCAATTACATTCGGGATGTCACATGGAGAGGAAACTGTTAGTGTACTGTTTATTTCATTGAACCGCATGTTTTACTGATAATAAGCTAGTTATCTTTAACTTGACAAAAAAAACCTAGAACATGCCTTCTGGATATTCTTCATTGCATTGACTAGTGTTGGCCAACAGTCATGGAACCGAACACTTCCGTTGTGAGGAGTCTAACCGGGATGCAAAAGCTCCATGGGAATGTGGAAATGTGAGTTTGTTGTCCAACATGATGCCTACTCTGCCCAGCAACAGTGAAACAGGCTGTATAAATAACAGTTCTTTTATGATCCTGGCTTATTACTGAACAAGTCAGATCGGAGGCTGAAATCTAGCTTGATAGTTCTTATTTTTGCTTTGTTTATTTTAATGAAGTGGGCTTTCACTGAAGTATTAACGTGCAAAGCCACATAAGACCATGAGATATAAAAGCAGAAGTAGACCATTCAGCCCATCGAGTCTGCTCTGCCATTCAGTAAGACCATGGCTGATGTGATAATCCTCACCTCCACTTCCCTGGTTTTCCCCCACAAGCCTTGATCCTCTTGCTCAAGGCTGAGATATACAAATTTTTAATCAATACTATCAATGACCAGCCTGAATACTCCTCTGAGTAAAGAATTTCACAGATTCACAATCCTCTGAGAGAAGAAATTCCTTCTCATCTGTTTTAAATGTGTAATTGCTTATTCTGAGATTATGCCCTCTGCTCTTATACTCTTCCACAAGCACAAACATTTTTGCATTGACCCTGGAAAATCGCCTGAAGAATCTTGTATGTTTCAACAAGTTTGTCTCATATTCTTCTATGTTCCAATATGTTTAGGCCCAATGTTCTTAACCTCTCATAAGATAGTCCCTCTGTACCTGGTACCAACCCATTGAACCTCCTGTGGACCACCTCCAGTGCCATTATACCTTTCCTAAGATAAAGGAACCAAAACTATTCACCATTTTTCAGGTGTAGTCTGGCTAGTGCCTTATATAATTTTAGCAAAATCTCCCAACTTTTATATTCCATTCCATTTGAAATAAGTGCCAATATTGCATTTGGCTTCCCTATTACTTGCTGTACTTAGATGCTAACTTTTTTTGTGATTCATGGATGATGACTCTCAACTCCCTCTTTTCTGTAGCTTTCTGCAATCTTTCTCTATAGAAATAATATTCAGCTCTTCCAATCTTCTTGCTAAAATGCATAACCTCACATTTTCCTATATTATTTTCCAAGTTTTTGCCTCTTTGTTTATATCCCTCTTTAAACACTTTGTGTCAACCTCACCACATGCCTTTGCAACCTACTTACAAGATAATGCATGGTTTAGAAAGGGTGGACGCTGGGAAGTTATTTCTGTTAAGCAGAGAGACTAGGACCTATGGTCACAGCCTTAGAATTAGAGGGGGTCAAGTTAGAATGGAAATAAAGAGTCATTTCTTCAGCCAGAGAGCTGGGCCTGTGGAATTCATTGTAACGGAGCACAGTGGAGGCTGAGACGTTAAAATTGTCAAGGCAGAGATTGATAAGTTTTGATCTTGAATTAAGGGCTACGGGGAGAGTTCGGGTAAGTGGAGTTAAAATATCCATGATTAATTGGCGGAGTGGACTCAATGGACCGAATGGCCTTACTTCCACTCCTATATCTTATGGTCTTATGGTCTATTTTTGTGTGATCTGCAAACTTGGCTATGTTCACTTTCCTCATCCAAGTCACCAGTACATACTGTAAATAATTGTGGCCTCAGCATCAATCCCTATGACAGATCATTAGTTACAGGTTGCCAGCTGGAAAATGTGACTTTGTCTTCTATTAGTTAGCCAATACTCTATCTATATATGTCAATACATTACTTCTAAAACCATGAGCTTTTATGCAATTAAGTAGCTGGAAGTGTGGTACCTTTAAAACTCCAAGTCTATTGCATCTACTGCTTCCCCTTTATCTATCCAGTTTGTTAATTCCTCAAAGAATTTTAATAAATTTATCAGTCATGATCTTCCCCTTCATGAAGCCATGCTGACTCTGCAGAAACACTGAAATTTATATTTCTAAATGCTCCACTATTAGATTTTTTATCATAGAATCCCTACAGTGTGGAAACAGGTCCTTCAGCCCAAAATGTCCACACCAACCCTCCGAAGAATATCCCACCCAAGCCCATTCCTCAACATTTGCCCCTGACTAATGCACCTAACCAATGCATCTCTGAGCACTATGGGCAATTTAGCATGGCCAATTCACCTATCCTGCACATATTTGGAATGTAGGAAGAAACCGGAGCACCTGGAGGAAACCCATCCAGACATGGGGAGAATGTGCAAACTCCACAGAGACAGTCATTGGAGGCTGGAATCAAACCTGAGTCACTGGCGCGATGTTAAACTAATTGGCCTATAGTAACCAGTTTTTTTCCTCATCTCTGTTTAAATAGAGGTACTTTATAAACGGTTTTCCTATCCTCTGGGACTTCTTGAGAATCCAAGGGATTCTGGGAGATTACAACCACTCCATCCATTATCTCTAGCTTTTTTTTTAATAAAGTGGACTTGTCAGTCTTTAGCCCCATTAGTCTCCCAAGCACTTTTTCTTTTGTTATTTTAATATTTCCTCTCCTTCTTTTGCCCCTAGAATATTTAGTATTTTTGGAATGCTATTTGTTTTCTACTGTTAAGATTGATGCAAAGTATTTACTTAACTAATTATTACTGTTATTACTTCCCCAACCTCATTCTCTATGGGTCCAATGAAACTTTCGCAGTCTGTCTTGAAATTTCTTGCACATTTATCCTCAAAGTTTGCTTTCGTCCTCTGTTAGTTTTACGGTCATCTTTATTTGTTATTTAAAACTTTCTCAATCCTCTAGTTTACCACTAATTTTTGCCACATTTATGTGATTTATTTCAGTCTGATGCTATCCTTAACTGTCTTGGTTAACCATACTCAGCTTAGCCCCTTCCTAGAATCCTTCTCCGTCACTGGGATATGCATTTGGTATGATCCATGAACTATTTTGTTTTATATCTGCTTTTGTTCCTCAACCATCTTTGCTGTTAAACTCATTCCACAATGCATTCTTGCCATCCCTGCTTCTTTGCATTGTAAGTAAAATTTGGTTTGAACAATTAAGCAGAAATTTATTATGCCAAAGAAATGAAGATAAAGTAGAATAAATCAAAATATTTATAGAAAACACCAATGAACAAGTTTTGAAACACATGGAAGAAAAAAAATTCCATTAATACTGAAAACACTGTAGTATTTACACCAGAGAGAACCTCTTTCTCTGTCACACATATAGGGCTCAACCCAATTTAACTGCTTGCCCTGAGATTTTGGTAGCCTCTTCCTAGAGTTTTCATGCAACTGAGCATAGACTTTCTTAGCTTCAAATAATCCCTTCAGGGTTTTAGCCAAATATTTCAGGTCTAGAACTTTGAACCTAAACTTCTTGCATTGTGGTAACTTATTTTCAAAATAGTAATAAACTTATCTAAATTTCTCTTGAACAATACACATTTGGCTTCAGCCCAGACTTCTGCCTAACAATTGTAAACTGAAACTTTAAAAGTGTGTTATTTCAAACTGCTTATTTCCCATGTGCCAAAGAAAACTATTCTAGAACCTTCTGTTGAAAAATAATGCACTGTACAGTTTATTTTAATAAAAAGAGAAAATTCTAGAGAAACTTGGCAGGTCTATCAGTGTCTGTTAAGAGAGAAACAAGTCTGATTTAACTTCTTTTTTCAGAACTATTTGCTTTAACATTCATACATTCTTCCAATGTAACAAAATCACATTTCTTTCCAAGCAGTCTCTTTTTAATACTAAGTTTTAAAATAAATCACCATGACATTGGATATGCTTGCAAGTTAATCATTAAACCTCTTCAGATGCATAAAAAAACCAATATGCCACTAGTTCAAAGTTCAAAAGTAAATTATATTAAATTACATACAAAACATAAACCTTGCACCACAAATTGCTATTTTAAGAAGTACATCTTATACACTAGCATTTTATTTCCTTTCCCTGACTGACAATATGTTCATACAAGCAGGCCTGAAGTACATCTGGAGGTTTATAGAAATACTTAGAGTCATGGGAGCCATAGAGATATACAGCATGGAAACAGACCCTTCGGTCCAACCCGTCCATGCCGACCATATTAGAAAACCCACAGGTTGGCCAGCAAGACCTAATCTCAGTAGATCATAGTTTCACCATCTTAATACTCATCGAAAAGTGTACAATTTGAATGTGTTGAGAGAATTATTTCATCCAGTACATTTTTATCTGTGCACATTGTTATATATTAAACAACAGTGAATTTGACTGTGAATCTTTCAGATATTTACAGTAATTTTAATGTTTACATTAAAAACTTGCTTTTCCATAGAAAAACATCAGTTCCCTCCTATTTTGAAAAAGTCTTTTATATGTTTTTGATACAATCTAGAGCTTATTATAACTCCAGGGTCTTTGCTATAAATGCACTTAACAATTTCAGATATGAAATACTCATAAAAGTGCGAATCTAAATGATTAGTTCACTTTTATGTTATCCTGACTGCACCTCTAAATAAATTATTGTGGCTTGTTTAAAAATATTTGAGCTCAATTTCAATGTTTTACATTATTTGTGAGGGAATAAAAACAAAATATCATTCACTCCTCCTTATATAAACACAATATCCAGACAAGTGCTGTTCATTTTCATTATCTGTTTTGTGTCTTTGCTCTCACAAATCTTAGTTTCGACAGGATCAAAACAATAGTCTTCTATCATTCTGATAGTCATGCTATCACTAGATGACAGAAACCACAATTACATTTAGTCTTGATGATTTGCTTCTTGCCTTGATCATTATGTGCAAATTTCACCTCTGCTTTTCACCAAATGCTTTTCTTTCCAGTTTTGTTCTGCCAATAGTTTATCACTCAGTCAAATTCTTACTCTTCCTGAATTTACCAGGTTATGTTTTGTTATTTTCTTTCTCAAGTTCTGTCGTCCAATCAATTCAGCCTTGTTTACTTTATCCTCATGAGATTCCAGAGTTATCTTCCCTCCTGTCATTGTCCTGATATTCCCTATTGCCAGATTAGATTCTGCTTATTTTCCGAAGTTATCTTTTTTCCAGCTCTCCCTTTCATTTCGCCTCCTCATTCCACTTCATTCTTTGCCAATAGTTACAAAAATACAACTAATGGAAACATTTAGAAATGATAAGCTGAGGACAATCAATGCCTATATAACGTTTTAACTGTTGGAGCTCACTCTCCTAGAATATCAGCATCTGCAATGTTGACTTATCTGTAGATTTAAAGCTCTAATAACAATAAGGAAATTTCATGGTGTAATTTCCACCTTAGCGTGGGTTGAGTTACCTTCACCACTGCTGAGACTTCTACTTTCCATAGCTCAGTGGCACATTTAAAGGCCAGCTGGACAACAGGATGGACCTCTCACCTCTAAACCCTGACTAGATGGCACAAAAGAAAACTAAAGTCATTACCCACTTCCTGGAGAAAGATCTGGAGATGGTAGTGGACAGAGTGATGGAGGAATGTTCAGTTCACGAACTTTGCCACCTGGCACATCAAGCCTGGACAGAGATATCAGCAAGGTCAGCACCATCTCCACCAGAAAAAGGGATCTGCAGCACTACTAGAACTAAATCAATGTTATCCCTCACTCCACAAGGTAAATGACACTATTTTCTTTCTGCTACTTCATAGTCAAAGGGCCATCAGTCACTCTAACTCTGCCACTGCATATGCAATTCACCAAGGAGGATGGACTATAACCCCTAATATCAAATGTCCACTCAAAGGCCTGTACCCACTTTATCATCACCAACTGTTCACCCTTCCTGCCCTCTGAGCTTCCTACTCACTCACTGGAGACAACTCATCACCTCTCCTGCTCATGCAATGATAACGAAAAGCTCTTGGATCCCCTTCCAATAAACAATCCTCCCTGCATGTCATTGCAGGAAAACTGATCCACCATTAGGCCAAGAGTTCCAAGACAGGCAGTGGGTCAGTGGGCCTTGGATTTCTTACTTGCTCTGAGACAAATGTAATGAAGCAGTCCTGGGAAGACCAGGAACTTCATGTGCTGAAGGGGAGACAACAATAGGCAACCAATCCAGGAAATCACACTGTGGTATGCTACTCCCCGATTACCCAGCAGTGCTAACTTGTTCTTCTTCCACATTAACTTGAATCTATCTTCAGCAATTCTTCTCTTCTCTTATGCAGGCATTAGCAGCACGCAGAGAAGCTGCAGGAGGGACAGACCAGTCTCTGAATCTATCAGCTCCACTTGCACCTCTGAGGAGGAACCCAGTGAGCCATCAGAGGATGCATTGGCAAGGTTTTCTCCTGCCTCTTCCAACAGTTCAGAGACTTTCACCTCGGTCGGTATTTCAGTTTGCACCAGGGGGCACAAGAAACACCCAAGGGCTGAGCCTTGCTATTTTTGCCAAGCCCCAGTAGTGTTGAGATTTGTTTAGGGTTTCTCGTTGTGAGGTGCAGCAAGTTTTCTTGCTGTAAGTTATTAAATTTGCCACATTAATTACCAACTCCATGCCACATCTGATTTTCACCCCATCTTACCAGAACAACTGACAACAACTGCCTCACATTCTACATAGCTATGGAGAAGGACAGGATTAGGCAAAATGGGAGGACATTTAATTGGGGAAGAGGAAACTATGATGCGATTAGACATGAGTTAGGAAGCATGGATTGGGAGCAATTGTTCCATGGTAAAGGCACTATAGACATGTGGAGACTGTTTAAGGAACAGTTGTTGCAAGTGATGAATAAATATGTCCCTCTGAGACAGGCAAGAAGGGGTAAGATAAAGGAACCTTGGTGGCGAGAGCGGTGGAGCTTCTCGTCAAAAGGAAAAAGCTAGCTTACATAAGGTGGAGGAAGCTAGGGTCAAGCTCAACTCTAGAGGATTACAGGCAGGCGAGGAAGGAGCTCAAAAATGGTCTGAGGTGAGCCAGGAGGGGGCACGAGAAAGGCTTGGCAGAACGGATTAAGGAGAACATAAAGGCATTTTACACTTATGTGAGGAAGAAGAGAATGGTCAAAGAAAGAGTAGGGCTGATCAGGGATAGCATAGGGAATTTCTGTGTGGAGTCTGAGGAGGGAGGGGAACCCCTAAATGAGTTTTTTGCTTCTGTCTTTACGAAAGAAACGAACTTTGTAGTGAGTGAAATCTTTGAAGAGCGGGTGTGCATGCTAGAATGGATAGAGATAGAGGAAGCTGATGTGCTGAAAATTTTGTCCAACATGAAGATTGACAAGTCGCCAGGCCTGGACCAGATTTGTCCTCGGCTGCTTTGGGAAACGAGAAATGCAATTGCTTCGCCACTTGCGAAGATCTTTGCATCCTCACTCTCCACTGGAGTCGTACCTGAGGACTGGAGAGAGGCAAATGTAATTCCTCTCTTCAAGAAAGGAAATAGGAAAATCCCCGGCAATTACAGACCAGTCAGTCTCACGTCTGTCGTCTGCAAGATGTTAGAAAGGATTCTGAGGGATAGGATTTATGACCATCTGGAAGAGCATGGTTTGATTAAATGCAGTCAACACGGCTTTGTGAGGGGCAGGTCATGCTCACAAACCTTATCGAGTTCTTTGAGGATGTGACTAGAAAAGTTGATGAGGGTTGAGCTGTGGATGTGGTGTATATGGACTTCAGAAAGGCATTTGATAAGGTTCCCCATGGTAGGCTCATTCAAAAGGTCTGGAGGAATGGGATACAGGGGAAATTAGCTGGCTGGATACAGAATTGGCTGGCCAACAGAAGACAGCGAGTGGTAGTAGAAGGAAAATATTCTGCCTGGAAGTCTGTGGTGAGTGGTGTTCCACAGGGCTCTGACCTTGGGCCTCTACTGTTTGTAATTTTTATTAATGACTTGGATGAGGGGATTGAAGGATGGGTCAGCAAGTTTGTAGACGACACAAAGGTTGGAGGTGTCGTTGACAGTATAGAGGGCTGTTGTAGGCTGCAGCGGGACATTGACAGGATGCAGAGATGGGCTGAGAGGTGGCAGATGGAGTTCAACCTGGATAAATGCAAGGTGATGCATTTTGGAAGGTCGAATTTGAAAGCTGAGTACAGGATTAAGGATAGGATTCTTGGCAGTGTGGAGGAACAGAGGGATCTTGGTGTGCAGGTATATAGATCCCTTAAAATGGCCACCCAAGTGGACAGGGTTGTTAAGAAAGCATATGGTGTTTTGGCTTTCATTAACAGGGGGATTGATTTTAAGAGTCATGAGATCTTGTTGCAGCTCTATAAAACTTTGGTTAGACCGCACTTGGGTTACTGCGTCCAGTTCTGGTCGCCCTATTATAGGAAAAATGTGGATGCTTTGAAGAGAGTTCAGAGGAGGTTTACCAGGATGCTGCCTGGACTGGAGGGCTTATCTTATGAAGAGAGGTTGACTGAGCTCGGACTTTTTTCATTGGATAAGAGGAGGAGGAGAGGGGACCTAATTGAGGTATACAAGATAATGAGAGGCATAGATGGAGTCGATAGCCAGAGACTATTTCCCAGGGCAGAAATGACTAACACGAGGGGTCATAATTTTAAGCTGGTTGGAGGAAAGTATAGAGTGGATGTCAGAGGCGGGCTCTTTACACAGAGAGTTGTGAGAGCATGGAATGCATTGCCAGCAGCAGTTGTGGAAGCAAGGTCATTGGGGACACTTAAGAGACTACTGGACATGCATATGGTCACAGAAATTTGAGGGTGCATACATGAGGATCAGTGGTCGGCACAACATCGTGGACTGAAGGGCCTGTTCTGTGCTGTACTGTTCTATGTTCTATGTTCTAACTCATCACTCAGGAGATATCCTGAAACTCATTGGTTCATGCTGTAACAATCTATTAGCTGCAACAAATTCCCTCACTCACCCCTATCCCTGAGACCACTAGCTCTCTGTGCTGTTTATTCACTCACTTGGGACACCTCTCACCTGTAATTGTTGTGGCACCCCAAATCACTTTCTGTGATATCTCATTCCAGGAGGGATCATGGGTCAGAAAGTCCCAAGGTAGGTGGGGAACTGCCAGTATTTGGTTCCTTATCCCTTATGGGGAGAGGTTCCTGACTCAGACCACCTCAGACTGCCCCTGGTATTGAGGCAGCCTTTGACTTATTGTGCTCGGACCTGCCCCGAGCGAAGACTATCCCTCAACTGGACTGAATATCCATGACCAACTCTATGGCAAGGCATGATAGTAGTAATGGGAGCCTAATATGTCTGGCTGAGATACTGGCTGAAGCACAAAAAGGCAAGGCAAGGATATGTGTGTATTCAGTGAGTTCTCACCAAGAGCCTGGGAAGAGCCCAGATGTGCTACCGGTCCAGTCCATGAGGCATTGCATTGCTATGGACACAGGGAATAAGTGGCAATGAACAGGGGATAATCCAGAGGCTAACTTGCACATATCCTTCAATATTTACACCCAACTTATGGGTGAAAGTATAGAATTGGTGATGATTTCACACATCCCATTATGGAAACATTGTTCTTATGTATGATATTTTCAAGGGACTGCAATGGTATTCATGGTTGGGAGATATTCAATGATAGTTCACATTTCCACTGTCCCTTTCAGAATGTTGGTGTGGAATGAATAGCTGTACAAAGTGCTACCTCTTGCAGGTTAAATGCTGTTAGAAAGGATGTTCAGTCATATCAAGGTAACGTTCAGTCTCTACATGTTGAAAGGTTAACGATGAATGAAGGGTCAAGTGAAGAACAGCAAATCAACAAGGTAGACCTTTTCTTAATGCTAAGCAAGGGACTGCCTGCCGGGTGAGCAACTTAAATATTAAAGTAGTCAAATGAAGCCTAAACAAAGCTCCATCTTCCTGGAAGTGCTAGGTATGGGGTTTCCTCTGGCTTCATGGGCTCTCTGATACATTGTTCTGTCCTCCCCTGGTGAGCTGCCATCTGGTCAATCTTCTGATCCTCTAGCTCCTCTTTACCCTCAGAGGATTGTTCTCATTTCTCCATTTCATCACATCTAAGCTTTGTTGGCTCAACTGGTGATATAAGACATCTTGACTGGGCTACACTACAAAGCCCTGGCTTTGATGGTCCAGACATCAAAATCTTACCTACAGGCAGCTTGTGGTCTACTCGCTTTGCCCTAGTGGAATTGTGACCAGCATTGTGTCTTCATTCTGCCCTTGTCTGGGGATGTCTTTCAAATCTGATAAACCAGGTTTGGAGAGGGTGCCACTTTTTCCCAGCAATCATCCTTATCTGGGCTTAGGGCCTTAGAACAGGCGACCACATTAGTACTCCAGTGTGTGCAAATCAGGAGAGCTCCCAGAATTTCAGGCACAGACCTCCAGAGATCGCTTCAATGATCATAAGTTAGTGGAACGCAAAGAGGTGTGGAATCCTTCCCTGTTCACAAATACCATTGGTTTGATTGCAGGTAACATGGATGTATTTATTGGTGCTTTGCCCTTGGTATAAAAAGCCCGTAATGGTGGAGTCAAGCCTGAGCTTCTTGACTCTCTTCATCAAGGTGAAGGTAGTGGTGAAGCGGTGGGCTCTGTAAAACTGCTATCAGTAATATCCCAGATGCACTTATGAGTGAAGGATTGGGAGATGTCACAGATACTCCCTACAAACAAAGTAAGGGCTGCTGTGATCTTAGTGACCACCCATATGAGCTTTTCACCCTGACCTTGTAAGTACAACTTCCTCCCCCTCCAGCAGTGCCCCAACTCTGCGATGATGGAGCAGGACATCCTTATTCCTCTATAGCATTGCCATTCAGACATTTGCAGATAACTACAGCAAAGCCTGGATCTCTCTATTCCTCTAAACTCCTTGATGGACTCAGTCCAGCTGCTTCTCCTTCTGGAGTCTATGAGGCAGCTGCTGGAGGTTGTTTTGCTTTCTGAGCTTGCTAAAACTCTTGTGTCCACTGGCGCCTTCTTATTGGAGCAAGGACCATGAGAAGAGTAGGCATTGGATATGTCAGGTACCTGAGTAGATAGTCTGTAGGGAAAGTCAGAGGAATCATGCAATGGTATTGAAAGGATCTCTGAGCCTTGACATCCTCAACAATCAAATTGAATATGAAGATGGTCTCTCAGTGTAAAGCAAGGAGGCTACACAAGGAGGTAATTGTCATGCCTGAATAATGTGCTCTGAGATATAAACTTAACAAAGGCATAGCAAACAACAAATGTCTATTGACCATTGGGACTAGGCTTCTATCAGTAAGCCACCATGAAATGCTCCATTCTTCACCCCTCCCCCTGCCAGATCCCCCTTCCACATCACTGTCCACATCCTTGCTTTAATTTTCTGTGTGAAGAAGTGGCAGCTGCTGTGTATTGTCTTCCTGCACTCACAATAGCTTGTTGTTGCCAAATAAGAACATAGGTTCATCCTTTAAGTTCCTTAACACAAATAATCTTTGCTGAGCTTAGATGAAGAAAGGCACTCAACGGGCATAATATAAAGCTCATAATTCCTTGAAGCCACTATTTGTTTTCTGCATCCTATAACAATTACTGGCCTCCAGATGAAGTGAGAAATAAAGAGAGGGGAGTAGCATTGCTTAATAAGTGACGGCATGATTACTGTGATTATCTCTGTGGCTTGCAAAAAGAACATTGTAAACTCCATTCTACAGAAAAAAAATCAATAACTTACTCCTTCCACTTTGTATGCAGTGCCCGTCTTTTTGCGAAGTTAATGCACAATTGACTCTTGGTCCGATGTGGCAAGATTCCAACTTTCTGTCTGCATAAGTGACTTGTAGTTTGCACTTCTGACCCATGAATTTCCCCCTATTCTTCATGTTCCCTTTTGTGTGACTTATCCCTTGACCACAATGATCCATCAGGCTCACCCCATTTAAATCCCTTTGCATCACTATAAATGTGCCTGCTTTACCCCCAGAACCTGGAAGTTCCTGTGCCCTTTTGTGCCCTATACCTTCCTTGTGCAGAGGCCTGAATATCTGTGACTTGCCTAAACATCAATTTTGAGAATTCCCAGTCCCCCATTAACTGAGACCCACCTTACTAACTGCAATGTCCCTCAGTGACTCAGTGCAATGAAGCTCACCTTCAAACTTGATCAGCCTGCTTCCTCCACAGCTGCCGCTAATTGGCTTCATGACCATTATTGACCAAACAGCCATGACTAATCATGGTCTTCCCACCAGACTGATCTCTAAACTGGCTATACTTGACCTCAACAACTGACCATGACACAATTCCGAATTACAAAGACACAGATTCCCCAGACACATGTCGAACCAAGAATCTGACTGACCTTGGTGATGTCCTCTGGACTGGACTCTGAACAGCCACTTAGCTGACTGTCACTGTACCTCTGGAGGAGGAGGATCCACAAATATCCCCATCCTCAATGATGGAAGAACCCAACACATCAATGCAAAAGATAAAGCTGATGCATTTGCAACAATCTGCAGTCAGAAGTGTTAAGTGGATGATCCATCTCAGCCTCCTCCAGAGGACCCCAGTATCACAGATATCAGTCTTCAGCCAATTCGATTCACTCCATGTGATATCAAGAAACAGCTGGAGGCACTGGATACTGCAAAGGCAATGGGGACTGGTTACATTCCAGCAATAGTACTGTGCTCTAAAACTTGCCGCTTCCCTAGCCAAGCTCTTCCAGTACAGTTACAACACTGGCATTCACCCGACAATGTGGAAAATTGCCCAGGTATGTCCTGTACACAAAAAACAGAACATATCCAACCCAGCCAGTTACCACCCAATGAGTCTACTCTTGATCATCAGTAAAGTGATGGAAGGGGTCATCAACAGGGCTAACAAGCACCACCCGCTCAGCAACAACCTGCTCAGTTACACCCAGTTTGGGCTTCACCAGGGGCACTCAGCTCCTGATCTCATTACAGCCTTGGTTCATACATGGACAAAAGAGCTGAATTCCAGAGGTGAGGTGAGAGTGACAATCCTTGACATCAAGGCCACATTTGACGAGTATGGCATCAAGGAGCCCTGGCTAAACTGGAATCAATGGGTTCAAAGTTTGTGAGAAGATTTGTAGCTCGGGTGCTCGTTGTTGTGATTCTGTTCACCGAGCTGGGAATTTGTGTTGCAGACGTTTCGTCCCCTGTCTAGGTGACATCCTCAGTGCTTGGGAGCCTCCTGTGAAGCGCTTCTGTGATCTTTCCTCCACCATTTGTAGTGGTTTGAGTTTACAAACCACTACAAATGCCAGAGGAAAGATCACAGAAGCACTTCACAAGAGGTTCCCAAGCACTGAGGATGTCACCTAGACAGGGGACGAAACGTCTGCAACACAAATTCCCAGCTCGGCAAATGGAATCAATAGGTATCAGGGGGCAAACACTCCACTGGTTAGAGTCATACCTGGCACAAAGGAAGATCTTTGTGGTTTTGGAAGGTCAGTTATCTCAGCTCCAGGACACCTCTGCAGGAGTTCCTCAAGGTAGTGTCCTAGACCCAATAATCTTCAGCTGCTTCATCAATGACTTTCCCTCTGTCATAAGGTCAGAAGTGGGGATGATCACCAATGATTACACAGTGTTCAGCGCTATTCATGATTCCTCAGATACTGAAGCAGTCCATGCTCAAATGCAACAAGATCTGGACAATATCCAGGTTTGGGCCAACAAGTGGTAAGTAACATTAACGCCACACAAAATGCCAGAAAATGACCATCACCAGTAAGAAACATTCTAACCACTGTCCCTTGACATTCAACGGTATTACCATCACTGAATCCCCACTGTCAACATTCTTGGGGTTACCATTGACCAGAAACTCAACTGGACTCATCACATAAACACAGTAGCTACAAGAGCAAATCAGAGGGTAGGGATACTGCAGTGAGTAACTCACCTTGTGACACCCCAAAATCGATCCACCATCAACAAGGTACAAGCCAGGAGTGTGATGGGATATTCCCCACTTCCCTGGATGAGTGCAGCTCCAACAACACTCAAGAAGCTTGACGGCATTAAGGATAAAACACCCTGCTTGATTGGCACCACATCTACAAACATTCAATCCTTCCATCACCGAAGCTCAGTAGCAGCAGTGTGTAGTATCTACATGATGCACTGCAGAAATTCACCAAAAATCCTTAGACAGCATCTTCCAAACCCACAACCACTTCCACCTAGAAGAACAAGAGCAGCAGGTACTTGGGAACACCACCAGCTGCAAGTTCCCCTCCAAGCCTGGGTAATCCAAGATGGAGGATTGGTAAAATTTCTGGCTGGAACCGCTGCTCCTTTCTTTGAGGTATTTTAGGTGCTGGAGGTGATTTCCTCGAATTCCAGGAGCAGCAATTACTGTGTTATATGCTGTTGCATCATTTTGGAACTTTGGAAAAAAAAGTCAAAACAACAGCAGTTTTAAAAGGGAGAAGAACAGACAAAGGAAACACATGGTGAGGACAGTGCAGGAGAGAGAGAGAGAGAGAACCTGCACAGTTACTGCCTTTGCTGTTTTTGAATTCATGTGTCACTGGACATCGGAGTGCGTCTGGGAAAATTAACAAACAGTGAATTTCACAACTAATCTTGGAGGAACCTGTTTGGGCGAAGTTCACAGCACAGAATCAGATCAATTAATTGTTGTTTTAAGTCTGTCCAAGAGAAAGGCTGAATTAGTGAGTACAGTGGGTTCTTTCTTGATTGTATGCTTTTGGAGCTAAGTCTGATGATTGAACTTGAAATATAAGTCATAGCTATTAATTTAACCTGGTGCAGTGTTTTGGAGAGAAATAAGACGGTGTTATTTTCTGGGTCTGTAGATTGTGAAGGAGCAAAAATGGTCTTTGCAGTGATATGTACTTCTTGTCAGATGTGGGAGTTCAAAGAGAGGTTAAGGGTTACTGCGAATCATATCTGCCATAAATGCTGTTGGATGCGAATCTTATCAGATCGAGTGGATCGGTTGGAGAGACAGATAGAAGCGATGAGGAATTTGCAACAGCAACAGTATGTGATGGATGGCAGTTATAGGAAGGGGGGAAAGTCTCAGATACAGTCACATAGATGGGTTAACTACAGGAAGGGTAAGAGAGGTCAGCACCTAGGGCAGGAGTCTTTTGTGGATATACCCATTTCAAACAGGTATGCTGTTCTAGAAAATGTAGGAGGTGATGGATTCTCAGGGGAACGTAGCACGAACAGTTTCTGGAATTGAGACTGGCTCTAATGCAATGAGGGGTACATCAGCTTCCAAGAGATCAATTGCATTAGGGGATTCTGTAGTCCGAGGTACAGACAGATGTTTCTGTGGCCAGCAGAGAAAAAGCAGAATGGTGTGTTGTTTCCCTGGTGCCAGGATCAAGGATGTCTCAGAGAGGGTGCAGAATGTTCTCATGGGGGAGAGGGGCCAGCAAGAGGTCATTGTCTACATTGGAAGGGAAAAGGTTGAGATTCTGAAGGGAGATGACAGAGAGTTAGGCAGAAATTCAAAAAGGAGGTCCTCAAGGGTAGTAATATCTGGATTACACCCAGTGCTACGAGCTAGTGAGGGCAGGAATAGGAGGATAGAGCAGATGAATGCATGGCTGAGGAGCTGGTGTATGGGAGAAAGATTCACATTTTTGGATCATTGGAATCTCTTTTGGGGTAGAAGTGACCTGTACAAGAAGGACGGATTGCACCTAAATTGGAAGGGGACTAATATACTGGCAGGGAAACTTGCTAGAACTGCTTGGGGGGATTTAAAGTAGTAAGGTGGGGACGGTATGGGACCCAGGGAGATAGTGAGAAAAGAGATCAATCTGAGACTGGTACAGTTGAGAACAGAAGTGAGTCAAAAAGGCAGGGACAACGTAGGACTAATAAATTAAACTGCATTTATTTCAATGCAAGAGGCCTAACAGGGAAGGCAGATGAACTCAGGGCTGCTCAGGAGGATTTAAACTAGTAAGGTGGGGAGATAGGACCCAGGGAGATAGTGAGGAAAGAGGTCAATCTGAGACTGATACAGTTGAGAACAGAAATGAGTCAAACAGTCAGGGCAGGCAGGGACAAGGTATGACTAATAAATTAAACTACATTTATTTCAATGCAAGGGGCCTAACCAGGAAGGCAGGTGAACTCAGGGCATGGTTAGGAACATGGGACTGGGATATCATAGCAATTACGGAAACATGGCTCAGGGATGGGCAGGACTGGCAGCTTAATGTTCCAGGATACAAATGCAACATGAAGGATAGAAAGGGAGGCAAGAGAGGAGGGGGAGAGGCATTTTTGATAAGGGACAGCCATACAGCTGTGCTGAGGGAGGATATTCCTGGAAATACATCTAGGGAAGTTATTTGGGTGGAACCGAGAAATAAGAAAGGGATGATCACCTTACTGGGATTGTATTAGAGACCTCCTAATAGTCAGAGGGAAATTGAGAAACAAACTTGTAAGGAGATCTCAGCTATCTGTATGAAAAGTAGGGTAGTTATGGTAGGGGATTTTAACTTTCCAAACATCGACTGGGACTGCCATAGTGTTAAAGGTTTAGATGGAGAGGAATTTCTTAAGTGCGTACAAGACAATTTTCTGATTCAGTATGTGATGTACCTACGAGAGAAGGTGCAAAACCTGACCTACTCTTGGGAAATAAAGCAGGGCAGGTGACTGAGGTGTCAGTGGAGGAGCAGTTTGGGGCCGGCGACCATAATTCTATTCGTTTTAAAATAGTGATGGAAAAGGATAGACCAGATCTAAAAGTTGAAGTTCTAAATTGGAGAAAGGCCAATTTTGATGGTATTAGGCAAGAACTTTCAAAAGCTGATTGGAGGCAGATGTTCGCAGATAAAGGGACAGCTGTAAAATGGAAAGCCTTCAGAAATTAGATGACAAGAATCCAGAGACAATATATTCCTTTCGGGGTGAAAGGGAAGGCTGGTATATACATAATCCTGGATGACTAAAGAAATTGAAGGTTTGGTTAAAAAAAAGAAGGAGGCATATGTTAGTTTTAGACAGGATAGATCGAGTGAATCCTTAGAAGAGTATAAAGGAAGTAGGAGTATACTTAAGAGGGAAATCAGGAGAGCAAAAAGGGGACGTGATAGCATTGGCAAATAGAATTATGGAGCAAATATATTAAGGACAAAAGGGTAACTAGGGAGAGAATAGGGCCCCTCAAAGATCAGCAAGGCGGCCTTTGTGTGGAGCCACAGAAAATGGGGGAGATACTAAATGAATATTTTGCATCAGTATTTACTGTGGGAAAGGATATGGAAGATATAGACTGTAGAGAAATAGATGGTGACATCTTGCAAAATGTCCAGATTACAGAGGAGGAAGTACTGGATGTCTTGAAATAGTTAAAGCTGGATAAATCCCCAGGACCTGATCAGGTGTACCCTAGAAGGGTTAAGAAGGGCTTTAAAGACAAGCCAGGGAACTACAGACTGGTGAGCCTGACCTCAGTGGTAGGCAAGTTGTTGGAGGGAATCCTGAGGGACAGGATGTACATGTATTTGGAAAGGCAAGGACTGATTAGGGATAGTCAACATGGCTTTGTGCGTGGGAAATCATGTCTCACAAACTTGATTGAGTTTTTTGATGAAGTAACAAAGAGGATTGATGAGGGCAGAGCAGTAGATGTGATCTATATGGACTTCAGTAAGGCATTTGACAAGGTTCCCTATGGGAGACTGATTACCAAGGTTACATCTCATGGAATACAGGGAGAACTAGTCATTTGGATACAGAACTAGCTCAAAGGTAGATGACAGAGGGTGGTGGTGGAGGGTTGTTTATCAGACTGGAGGCCTGTGACCAGTGGAGTGCCACAAGGATCGGTGCTGGGCCCTCTACTTTTTTGTCATTTACATAAATGATTTGGATGCGAGCATAAGAGGTACAGTTAGTAAGTTTGCAGATGACACTAAAATTGGAGGTGTAGTGGACAGCGAAGAGGGTTATCTCAGATTACAACAGGATATTGACCAGATGGGCCAATGGGCTGAGAAGTGGCAGATGGAGTTTAATTCAGATAAATGCGAGGTGCTGCATTTTGGGAAAGCAAATCTTAGCAGGACTTATACACTTAATGGTAAGGTCCTAGGGAGTGTTGCTGAACAAAGAGACCTTGGAGTGCAGGTTCATAGTTCCTTGAAAGTGGATTCGCAGGTAGATAGGATAGTGAAGAAGGTGTTTGGTATGCTTTCCTTTATTGGTCAGAGTATTGAGTACAGGAGTTGGGAGGTCATGTTGCAGTAGTACGTGACATTGATTAGGCCACTGTTGGAATATTGCATGCAATTCTGGTCTCCTTCCTATCAGAAAGATGTTGTGAAACCTGAAAGGGTTCAGAAAAGATTTACAAGGATGTTGCCAGGGTTAGAGGATTTGAGCTATAGAGACAGGCTGGGTCTGTTTTCCCTGAAGCGTCGGAGGCTGAGGGGTGACCTTATAGAGATTTACAAAATTGTGAGGGGCATGGATAGGATAAATAGA
Source organism: Chiloscyllium plagiosum (assembly GCF_037043375.1). Taxonomy (NCBI): domain Eukaryota; kingdom Metazoa; phylum Chordata; class Chondrichthyes; order Orectolobiformes; family Hemiscylliidae; genus Chiloscyllium; species Chiloscyllium plagiosum. Next base: position 95,904,831 of record NW_028270140.1, read on the forward strand.
CAAAGTCATTTCCCTGGGATCGGGGAGTCCAGAACTAGAGGGCATAGGTTTAGGGTGAAAAGGGAAAGATATAAAAAAGACCTAAGGGGCAACGTTTTCATGCAGAGGGTGGTGCATGTATGGAATGAGCTACCAGAGGATGTGGTGGAGGCTGGTACAATTGCAACATTTAAGAGGCATTTGGATGGGTATATGAATAGGAAAGGTTTGGAAGGATATGGGCCAGGTGCTGGCAGGTGGGACTAGATTGGGTTGGGATATCTGGTTGGCTTGGATGGGTTGGACTGAAGGGTCTGTTTCCATGCTGTACATCTCTATGACTCTATTACTCTAAGCCACTCACCGCCCTGACTTGGAAATATACCACTGTTCCTTCACAGTCGCTGGGTCAAAATCCTGGAATTCCCTCCCTACCAGCATTGTGGGTCAACCCACAGAAGTAGACTGCAGCAATTCAGGAAGACATTTCGCCACCATCTTCTCAAGGGCAAATAGGGATGGGCTATGAATGCTGGCCAGTGAAGACCAAGTCCCACAAATAAGTAAAAGAAACTCTGACTGACCAGAGTCCATTATTACCCCACTAAAACGCTTCCCCGTTGATTTTCACAGCTGTTTTAATTAAGGACTTGCACTGTATCAGTCTTCATTTGGAGAAGTTGCTTTTCCTTGTGGAACATGTAAGATCAAAGGGTATCATCTCAAAATAAGTGGTTGCACATTTAAGGCAAAGGTAAGGAAAAAATTATTTACTCAGGGGGTTGTGAATCTGTGGAATTCAGTACCTCAGAAGGGCATTGAGGTCAGGACATTGAGCATAGTCAAGGAGAAGATAAGCAGGTTTTTAATCAGAGCTTGTGAAGATAAGGCAGGAAAGTGAAGCTGAGTATTATCAGATCAGCCATAATCTCGTTGAAAGGTAGAGCAGACTCAAAGGGATGAAAGGCCTTTTTTTTCATTCATTCATGGGATGTGGACATGGCTTGGTAGCCAGCATTTATTGCCCATCCCTAGTTGCCCTTGAGAATGTGGTGGAAAGCTGCATTCTTGAAGCACTGCAGTCCACCTGCATGAATTAACCACAAGTGCCGTTATGGAAGGAATTCCACGATTTTGACCCAGTGACATTGAAGGAATAGTGATACATTTCCAAATCAGGATAGTGAGTGGCTTGGAGGGGAACTTACAGCTGCTGGTGTTTCCATGTTTCTGCTACCTTTCTCCTTCCAGATGGAACTAGCCGTGGATTTGAAAGGTGCTGTCTGAGGATCTTTGAAGAATTTCTGCAGTGTATCTTCAAGATGGTACACAGTGCCACAACTGAGTGTTGGTGGTGAAGGAAGTGGATGCTTGTGGATGTGATGCCAATTAAGTGGGTTGCTTTGTCCAGGATGGATGTCAAGTTTCTTGAGTGTTGGTGGAGCTGCACCCATCAAGCCAAGTGGGGAGTATTCCATCACACTCCTGACTTGTGCCTTGTAGATCGTGGACAGGCTATGGGGAGTCGGGGATAAGCTATTGTCTGTGGTATTCCAAGCCTTTGACCTTCTCTTGTAGCCACTATGTTTATTGGCAAGTTTCTGCCTTGAGTTTCTATTCAAAGGTAACTTCCAAGAATGTTAATAGTGGGAAATTCAGTGATAGTAACACCATTGAATGTCAAAGGGCATTGTTTAGATTGTCTCTTATTGGTGATGATCATTGCTTGAAATTTGTGTGGTACAAATGTTGCTTTCCACTTATTAGCCCAAGCCTGGATGGTTTCCAGACCATGTTGCATTTGAATATGGACTGCTTTAGTGTCTGAAGAGTCACAAATAGTGCTGAAAATTGTGTAATCATTGGCATACATCCCCACTTCTGATCATTGATGAAGTAGCTGAAGATGGTTGAGCCTAAGACACTACCTTGAGGAACTCCTGCAGAGGTGTCCTGGAGCTGAAATGACTTGACCTTCAACAACCACAACCATCTTCCTATGTGTCAGGCATGATTCCAACCACCAGAGAGTGGTCGATTACAGTTGACACCCATTGATGCCAGTTTTGCTAAGGCTCCTTGATGCCACAATTGGTCGATTGCGGTTTTGATGTCAAGGGCTGTCACTCTCAGCTCACCTCTGGAATTCAGCTCTTTTGGCCATGTTTGAACCAAGGCTGTAATGAGGTCAGGAGCCTGAGTGGCCCTGGCAGAACACAAACTGGGTGTCACTGAACAGGTTATTGCTGAGCAGGTGCTGCTTCATTGCATTGTTGATGACACCCTCCATCACTTTACTGATGATGGAGAGTAGACTGATGAGGTGGTAATTGTCCGGGTTAGATTTGTTCTGATTTTTATGTACAGGACATACCTGGGAAATTTTCCATATTGTTGGATGGCTGCCCAGTGTTGTAACTACACTAGAAGAGCTTGACTAGGGGAGCTGCAACTTCTGGAACACAGGTCTTCAGCACTGTTGCTGGAATGTTGTCAGGGCCCAGAGCCTTTGCAGTATCTACTGTCTCTCATAATTTCTTGATATCATATGGAGTGAATCGAATTGGCAGAAAACTGGTATCTGTAATGTTGGGAACCACTGGATGAGGCTGAAATGGATCATCTACTTGGCACTTCTACTTGACAATCCTGGTTGGGATTGAAACAAGAAGAATGGCACTCTAGTCCAATCCAGAAACAGTCATTAGGGAAGGAGATGTGGCTGTGAAGTGAGTTTTAATCAAACACAAAGAGAGAAATGGAAAGCAATGAATGCGAACCAGCTGAAAGATTTAAACATAATCATGTCAGAGAGAAAAGCAAAACTTCTTCAATGTAGACAAACCTGAAAGAGCAGTGACAGTGAATTAAACACTGAAATGAAAGCAAAATACTGCAGATGTTGGTGATCTGAAATAAAAATAGTAAGTTCTGGAGAAATTCAATATGTCTGGCAGTATCTGTGGAGAGAGAAATAGAATTAACGTTTCAACTCTAATGACTTAAGAGTTATTGAGCTCTAAATATTAACACGTTTTCTCTCTCTGTTGATGCCATATATGCTGAGGTTCTCAAAATCTATTTTTTGTCATATATAGTGTGATTGCTGTTTAAGCTGCTGGCACATTTCAATTCTGATGTGATAAAGCACCAGGACACAGCAACATGTCTAACCCCTCCCTGATGGACCCATTTAATCTTCAGTACTATGCACTGCCACAGGCTGCCTGCCTTTCCTCCTGCTCGAAAGGCTGGCTACACCACAGAGGCTGCCAATGTCAATCATTGCAGTTAAGAACTTGTCTGGTAACAAGCAAATTGAAGATTCCTCAATGCATCTAAGCATTAAAATTCCTGTAATGATAAGTAAGTTGCCTGTCTGTCCCTCAGCACAAATCGACCTGTCAGAAGCTGCAAGTCTTAACTGTTCTTCACCTCCCTGAAGCCCTGAAGGTGTGGCCAAGTTAAGTTGAGAGCGTTCACAATGGCTGGTGTTTTGTTGATCCCGGGTTGTGTGAATGAAGGTTCAGGTAGACCGTGGCCTTGAGCATGGAGGTATCTTGTGCAGACGAAATGGCTCTGTGTAAAGAGTAGCTTGGCAGCCAGCACAGCCACTCTGCCAACTGTGATGAGTGCTGATGAGACAGATCGTCAGGTACCCTCACTATTTTAATGGGGGTTTCTGTGCTGCAGAGATCTCAATTGCAGAGACGAACATTGCAAGTGCACTGTTAATGCAGTGAATTGAACTGTTAATAAAATGCAAATACATGAAGCTAAGCTTCTCATCACCTGATGGTGAGATTCTGAACTCACCACCTGAGGCGTGAGCACTTAATCAGGAGAGTTTATCTCAATTTTTGGACTCTTGCCTGATTAAGTCATTCCGCTTGTGATCATTCTCACCACCTCAGATAGGGGAAAATTCCGCCCCTAGTAACGATATAAGTCTTAATGTAATTCGATATTACATGAATATGAATTGACTGTATTGGCCTGTAACCAAAAGGCAGAGCAAGGGGCCATTACACTTCATGGAACTATATGTTGTAGCAGCACTGATGGGTCTTTGCTGCCCCCTTAAGACCAACACAAATGTGACAGTGCATAATTACATCCTTCGACTGAAACCAGATTCTTGTAAAGATTTTCAGTCAGTACCAGAATGTTTAAACAATTACCTATTCCTTTATGATATTTGCTAGTGTCTCTACAGGGATTTAGCCTGCTTGAAACATTTGGTTTTGAGTTCCAGACAGCAAAGTGCTTTAGGTCAGAACAGAGTGATTGATTCAGAAACTTCAAATGTGATTGAAGTACAGCAAGATTATCAGAGTCTTTCAAGCCAGGCAATGAATTTGACATCAAAAATAATGGAGCTGTTGATTTTAAGTCAAATAGATACCTGTCGCACCTTATCATAAAGTGGAGGCTCCTTTTCTCTCCTCAAACAGAATGCATTTTGGATGACTTTGGTCAATGATGTTAAAGAGTCATTTCCAAATAGTCAAGATGGACATTTATTGTCATTAGGGTTTAATCATTTGAAATGCTTACATAATCTTCGGATTGGCTTTCCAGGAACTACTTTTAATACTTTTATTTTCCAAGTTTTAGCAAGGCAATTGGGAACTAAAATCAGAACTTTACTATTAGACAAAAGCTTGAGTTCAAAGGGCAACATTTTATGCACCAATGACAGGGCTGTTAGTGCAGGAAGAAGCTCTTAGCAGCAAATTATTACAACTCTGCCAGCAGTTTTTCATTCAATAGTATCACCTACTTCGTTTCTGTCAGGAGGGGTCTGGTGAAAAGGTCGACAGGTCAGATAGAGATAATGTGAATCAAGATGTGCCAATGATTCCTTACTTTCAAAACATCCAGGAAGAATCAACAGCATCACCCAACATAAAATTCCATTTCTTCAAGAGCCAAAAGAAAACTGTTGGTTATGACTGTTTTGGAATACAAATGAAGAAATACAATGTTTCTTCAAATATTTACATAGGTTATCCTTTTATCCACAATCTAATCTAATGTGGGATCCATTGGCAATACAAAGCTCCATTTGTTTCTTTATTTAAATGTAAATAGCATATGTATTTTGAAACTAGCCTAGAATCTAAAAAGAAAACAAATTACCAATAATAAAAACAAAAGGAATGCAATTTCAAATACACAAAAGGAGAAGCCAGGGTCACAAATTAAAATGCTATGCACCTTTGATTACCTCTTATGTTTTCCCTGTTGCAAATTATTTCCATCAGTAAGATAAGATTACTAACACTGCAGATATAATAAAGTGCTTTACCTTGTAATCAGAGATAATTATCTCACTGAATGGAACCTAAATAATGCACTCTATCATGTGTGCACATTTACTCGAAGCCTGGACACAAATCCAGACTTGAGACAACTGGTGTACTGCATGTGACATACATTCAAAACAGTGGTGAGTTTAAAATTTGAATTCAAATTGGATTTTGAAAATGACTCTTGTTGATAAAACAAATCAGCATTTGCAGGAAAGGGAGCACTATCACATATTGAGATTCTAAGTAAAATCTATGATACCAGAATGATTACAATGCTTGATTGGTAAGTCCGTTGGATAATTAAGAATAAGCAGTGCCATAATGATTTTTTGACAGGAGAAAGCTATTAGGCTATTTGCCCACTTCTCCAAGTTACCTTTTCAATGGACTGGATATGCATCTAGAATTAACAGTTTCTGTTGAAACCTCTTTAGTAGTATCTGTTCCACAATCCTATTATCTTCTGTTAAAAAGAGCTGACTAAATATATTATTTTGAAAGCCTTAGCTTTACATTGTGCCCCTTAGTCCCTTGATTCTGATCCTGAGATTTCCAGATCCAAAATCACCACAACTGTAAAGAATTCTTGTGCCCCTCCTCATCCTCCTCTCTAGTGTGACATCTCAGGGTACACAGTGATCCTTCACAACTTAACCTTTTGGGTATAGGCATCACTTCATTTTCCTCCTTCAGACAGCATTCAGTAACTATGACATTTGTTCTCCAATAAAATACATCATGTCTTCAAAATTGACTGACTGAGGTACCATTGACAGTTGATAACCTATTCATTAAGAAACCACATATCACGATCCTGTACTATCTATCTTTTACCCTGGCATCAATCTAGTTCATGGATTTGCACTTTGTGGAGTTATTAACTGCTTCCCTTAATTGCAAAAAGATTCCATCCATGTTTCATCAGCATTCACCAAGTCTGTAACTTTCCAGATAAAGCCAGCAGCTATGTTGGCTCTCTCCTGTCAGACCCATTTCATCTGTAGCCTCTCTTAAAGAATAACTCGGAAGAATTGCAAACACTTTGCATCCCATCAAGTGAAAGCTAACATTTGCACCAGGTCCAGAGCTCACCTACACTTTGTCTTGGCTTATGATATATTTCTGTCTTCCATATGCAACTCCCTGAAAGTCAGAATCCCTATTTTTACACCAGATATATAATAGCCTTTATCAAACCTAACAATGTGATTGTATTACTGCCTTTACTAATTATAGTGCAAAAGTAGTGTTATGTCAGTGGAAAACATGAAGGCTATTTGTCTATGTCTGTTTCTACTTTGGGGGATTCTTATCACTCTAAAAATAGATTCAACAAACATTAGCAAAAAGTAAGAGAAAAACAGTTCTTTCTCCCTTCTTCTTGAGGTTATTATTGATGAACTCTGCAGGATTCTGCAGCTGTACACCCAAATTAAACACAACGCTTTCATGCCAGTGGTCACACCTGGGTTTTATTAAATAAAAGGTGTTGAAGTACTATCATAGCAGTCAAAGAACGAGATTAAATATGGTGTAATTTTCTGCCTGCGAGCATGAGTTGCCATACTGTAGGAAGTGAAAAAGGAGATAATTACATGGGAGATCAGAAGGAGTAGAACAGATCTGGGTAAACTTGTTCCTGGCACCCTGCCGATTGGTGCAGGAGCTGTGAACATTAAATACCGATCCTGGGGAAATTCAAGGGAACTAGTTGAAAGCCAACAGAAGTAATACCAGATAAACTGGGAGCCTGCCAAAGATTGGGGGCCGGAGGTGGGCTTTTCATGGAGATTATGGTTAAAATGTTAAAGAGGTAAGCAATCATGGAGCAATATCGACAGCAGCATGAGCTAAGTGTACTTTAAGATTGCTTGTTAGATTAATGAAGTATGGGTTTGGGTTTTGCTTTTGCAAGTTTGTACACTCTAATTTGAAAACATCCACACTTTTTTTATACTTGAAATCTAATACTCTTCGTGAGAAGTCAAGTCAGCTCATTTATTATTTTGTCTCCTTATTTTCTTCATTCCTAATTGAAGATCCTGATTCTTGGGCCATGGGGGCAGACAACCAGGATTTGAACCTGGAACCTTCAGATTTGTATTGGTATTATAATATACTGGATTGGACTGTTCTCTCAGGATGAAATCCCTGTATGCCAGTATGTATGTTAAGTGTAAGCTCACCCCTGCTTAGCTGGCACACCCCACATTAATTTTTCAAGAGTGAGCACTTTAATTATTATGAGTTGGGACTTCTGCTTGTCTTAAGGACAATGTGGGTTGTGGATGTCAATGGCTCAATCAGCATTTATTGCCCATTCCTAATTGTTCTTGAACCAAGTGGATTACAATGCTATTCTAGAGAATAGTTAAGAGCAAATTACATTGCTGTGGATCGGGATTCACATGTAGGCCAGATCAGGTAAGAATAACAGATTTTCTTCCCTAAATGAGAACATCAAGGCAAATGCATATTTATAACAATTAACACTGATTACAAGGTTGCTGGTGGAGGAGCAGTTTAATTGCAGATTTATATTGAATTCAAATTTCACCACCTGCTACAGCAGGATTCAAACCCAATATAACCCAACACCTCTAAATAATTCCATTTCCTGCCATTTCAACACATTGTCATGTTGCCTGACCAACATCTCTGTCTCGGGCCTACAGCAGTGCTTCAATGATGCTTAGCGTCAGCTGGAAGAACAGCACTTCATTTCCATTTGGGAACCCTGTAGCCTTCAGGACTCAACATTGAGTTCAATATTTTTTGGGCCTGAACACCACCTTCTATATCTTTTAACCACCTCCACATCCTGGCCCTTTCATGATATGGGCTGCTTTCACCCATTAATGCTCTGTATCACCAGCTTTCCTTCTTCCCTCTCTTACCATTACTGATCTCTTTGTCTGCCTAAATGCTGTTCTTTCCCCTGGCCTTCATCTCCACATATTGTTACTCCTTGGCCCCCACCCCATCTCTATCCTGTGTCTTCAGCGCATATATATAAACCACCTTTTCCCAGTGACTGCCAGTTCTGAAGAAACTGGATCATTTGATGGATCATTAACTCTGCTTTCTCTCCACAGATGCTGCCAGATCTGTTGAATGTATTTAGCACTTCCTATTTTTGTTTCAGATTTCCAGCATTAGCAGTTTTTTTTTGTTTTAATCCTACCTCCTGACTCTCAAATAGAGCCACACAGAGTTGCTGGCTCAAGTCCTGCAGCTTTTGCACACTTGCACTGCCAACAAGAGTGGTGGTCACTGCCGGTACTGCAGAAAGATCAAGGCAGTGTGAATCAACGATGGACACAGACATTCAGAAATATCTGGGATCTCCTCACTGTGCCAGGCTGACAGGACCCCAAGAGGATAACTGAGGGGCATATTGGATAGGGATGAGAAGAGGGTGAATTTGGGAAGGGAAAACTGTCAGGAGGGACCACTAATTGGCATCAATACCTCAGCAAGAGGCAGCCTTTCCTTTTCAATTCTGTGCTGCACCTTGTAGCACTAAGCATACACCCAATTTCAACAGGCTACTGGGGCATCCCAACTTGGCAAAACTTCAGGACCGTAAGAATGACTATATCTGCAAAAAAAAATAGTTGACTGCAAAGCATTATGCTGTATCCTAAGGTCATAAAAGGCACTATACAGAAGTATGGTTGTTCTGTTCTTTGAGTGGCTTACTGTAACTTAAAATAAAATGAGAAAATGTTATTACTAGAACTGACTAATGGTACTCAGGAAAGTGCAAAGATCCTGACATGAAACTGTGCCCACAGGATGCACTTCGAGACGGTCTGTCACACTTCATCATTTTGTAATTACTAATTATCTGGAACTCATTGGTTGGGCTGTGTATTTTCCTGATATCGTGCTTCCGATGGAGATCATTAGCAACAAAAAACAGTGAAGCCTGCAGAACAGCATATTCCAAATTGATCATCCCATTGAGACTGAGTTATGATTTACAATGAGCAATAGAAATTTTCTGTAATGGACATCATGTTATAATGCTGGAAGAAGAATGAAGAATTCATTCCAACAAAGCTGAGATCAGGTCACTGTATTGTGTGGAATATAAATCCTCATATTGCAACCTTAATAGGAAAGAAATGCTTCAGGAAATGCTGGAGTGAAAATTCATCCTAAAGTCTCTCAGACTTTCACCCTGCTAATTCAAGATTCTTAATGCGTTCATTGATGCGATATTGGATATTCCTGAGGTTAAAAGATAGTGCTGAGGATAGCTGGCCGGGGTTATTTCCAGCTCTGAACTGAATTTTCTTTTCCAAGAGTCATATCATGTAAGCAAATGTCTCCCAAAGTTCTGCTTCAAGATTCTTGCAAGGATGACATGAAGGCTGACGACATTGATAATCACAGCTGAGAGTCATTAGTTGGTGACAGAGGAAGATGGTGTCACCACCTGTGGGTTGGTACTTGCCCGCTGAGGCAGCAGCTCGGCAACAAACTCCAATACTGAAAACAGCAGCAACCCACACAAACATCTGCTGCAGCACATGCTGTAGAGTCTGTTTCCCAAGGTTTGGCCTCTTTAACCATCTGTGCCATATAAAAATTCCTGATCTGAGATGGATGGTTTTTATCATCTTTCAAAGGTGGAAGGATACCAAACACGTGCTGGTCAAGAAGAAAGAAAGGAACTTTGAGGTAGAGAGATTTAATAACTCAAGAAAAGATTAGTAAGTTCAGGATCAAGTTACTTCCTGGGCTGAATCTTCCCACATTTTAACAAAGTGTGAATTTTGGGAAGTTTCACCTTTCATGAATCCTGATGATTATCTGCTGCTCCCTTCAATAATTATGTATCCAGTCTCCACTGTGCTGCCCTTATCCAAACCTGCACCCAGCAGAGACTGGAATGTTTGTCACTGCCAGGACTTTCCAATTTTTGTGCTGTAGCAATGAATCAAACTCCATCTGCATACCATTTTTGACACTGTGAACCAGGAACTGTTTCTGTGATTTCCAAATGACATGGCTTCTTTTAATTCATTCGTGGGATGAGGGTATCACTGGCTGGTCAGCATTTATTGCCCTTGAGGAGGTGGCAGTGAGCTGCTTTCTTGAACCACTGCAGTCCACATGCTGTACATAGATCCATAATACCGTAAGGGAGGGAATTCCAGGATTTTGACCCAGCAACAGTGAAGGAATGGCAATATATTTCCTTATCAGGATGGTGAATGGCTTGTGGTGAGCTTGCAGTTGGTGATTCCCATGTATCTACTGCCTTTATTTCATATAGATGGTAGAATTTGAGGTTTTGGAAGACAGTGTCTGAAGAGCTTGGGTAAATTTCTGCAGTGGAGCTTGTAAATGATACACACTGCTGCTTCCGAGTGTGGGTGTGGATGGTTGTGGATGTAGTGGCAATCAAGAGGATTGCTTTGTCCTTGATGATGTCAAGCTTCTTGAGTGGTGAAGGAGCTGCACTCACCCAGGCAAGTGGAGAGTATGCCTTCACTCTCCTAACTTGTGCCTTGTAAATGGTGGACAGGCTTTGAGGAGGTCAGGGCTCTGGGCTGAGCTTGGATGATGAACTTTACTGACTATGGCAGTACCCACTAACGGTCCTTCATTGGACTAACAATGAACCCCCTCCCATGCCCCACCTTGAGACTTTCAGACATGGCCATGTGCTTGAAGCACATGCAGTGCTTATAACATTTAAGCTACTTGCACAATCTATAGATGTGGCATTGTCATACCACAATGTCATTGACTTATCAGTGGTGTCACTCGTGGCAAGTTATCTGGCTTTGTGTCTGAGCTGAAAGGCAAAACAAGACTGAACTACCATGACTTTGTAAGTTCTGAATGAAGCAGAAATTAAAAAGCAAGGCAGAGTTGCCGTGAGTATCCAAGTAAGTGCAAAGTCAGCGAACTCAAAAAAAAAGCAAGAGAATAGAGGTGCACCCTGTTCCAATGGAAGAGACAGTGCTTGTTCCTGCATGCAAAGTGACCTGGTAGCAGCATAGAACTGTAAGCTGTCAATTAACATTCAAAGGACAGTATTAAAGTGGTGAACTCTATTATAAGTTGGTCCAAGATGTGCCATGATGCTGTGATGAGGCTGGTGCTCTGACAATTCCATAGACAGAAGGTTTAGATGGTCACTGTGCTTGAAGCATGCCCAGAACTGTTGTGGAATGCTGGCCATGATGGATGCAGTGATGAGACACTGATGAACTGCAGGCACAGGGTAATCACTCTGACTTTGATTTTGGGAATTGGCGCCCACTATTTTCTCTTACGTTAATGGGAGAGTAACAACCTGCAGAGTTTAATTGACAATTACATTGCCAATAGGTTCCTCACCACTTACTGGCCAGACTCTCAACTAACCAGTATAACCCTAAGGTGAAAATAAATCTCCTTTTGAGATCAAGAATCTCATTTGTATTCTTGTCATATCTTCCCAACTTTCTCATTTGTCAATGTCATTCAAATGCCAGGAAAATTCCACCTTCCGATTCCTTAACTGGCGCAACTTCAGATAATAGCCAAAGTAATAAATTTCAGAAGAAATCTTGTGGCAGTTGATCCTTTGAGGAAATTGTTTGAAACTTTTGGCAGATTGAACAATAAGTCTTTGATCACTATTTTCAGGGACTGGCTTCTGGGAGACAATAGGGTGTTATTGAAGTTACGAGGGTCACACTCACTTGAAAATGACTCATGGATTCATTTGAATTGACCATTTAACCTGAACAAAATGGAGCATAAACACCCTGTCAATATGCATCAATTCAAACATTCCCTGGAAGATAGCTGCCTGAACACAACATTAAAATGCAACTGATCATTTAAGACATTTCACTGAGAAAACATTCCCATGCAATAAAAATTTCTAATGGATTAATGGCTATCGATATCTAAATAAATGAAGAAAATAATTCAAAATAGACTTGCAATCTTTTTAGCTTCACAGTAGAATACAAATGAATGGTTTCGAGAAGGTCCGTTTCCAGCACAAGAGTATGTAAATGTGTGAAGCTTGAACACCATTGTATTTCAATGGTCAAGGCATCTGAAACCATCCATGCGTACAATGAAGAAACAGATACTTGGGTCACCTGACAGAAACCAGATTTTTGATAAAGAACATTTAACAAGACACAGATTTGGAGCAGCAGGCAAAGAAAGAAGCAAAGGAATTCCAGACCAGCAAATGAAAAGGACCCTGGGTAGCAGAGAATGTGGGCCAACCTTTATTGATTTGAGAAATAAAAAACAGGTTTCTGCTGCAGATGCTCTACTGCATCTTGTTAAATTAATACAATAGTAAACCACTGTAAAATTATCTTCAAAAATCCCTAACTCTATACCTTCAATGGATCAAAAGGGAATTACAGGCATTCAATATTTAAAACCCATCTCTCAGAGAATGTGACACTAAATTTTTGGACTTTTACGATCTAAGTGTATACCTTTTTTGTCATCTGTCTAGGTATGTGTATGTGTGTATATGTGTGTCACTTCGTGGACGTTTTTGTGAATACATTTTAATGTTGTGTAATAACATTTATCTTATTTTAAGACTTAACAAGGAACCTGGTACTTGTCTAATCTTGAGTGAGTCTACACTTAGGGGACTAAGTTTGTCAAGAGGTAGCAAAAGGAAAGATAATCCAACTATCTTTCTCTTATTTGTAACAGATGTCAGCAATTTCTTCACTGTAACCGTGAGATGAAGTTCAGAGATTCACTCTTTCAGATTTCTATGGCTTGTAAACGAAATGTTTTCATTCAGATCATAAAGATGGCCCTGATATCAGCTGAGCTCTTGGATAAGCAGGACTTCAAAGACCTGTGACTAACTTGCTCTCATGACCCTTATGAGTAACTACAATGGGAGGAAGAATGTGCGAATTCAAACATAAAGATGTATTTTTGTTGGCATTTATACATACCACTTGTTGCAAGACCAACAGTCAAGTCATATTCATTAGGTAGCTCTTGCCAACGTAAGATTATGTTCTTCGACTAATCCACATTTAAAACCAGGGCAGTATGTGTATCTGAAATCAATATATAACATTGCAGTTGATTTGCTTGTAATACAGATCATTTTTCATGTGATATAAAATAATGTTTAATAAAAATATGTATCTTGAGTGGTGCTATGAGATTCAAAAAGCTTAGAATAACAGCAATGGCAGCCACTTTGTGAAGTAGTAGGTGTACAAATCCCTCCAACTGCCTCACAGCATTGGGTATCAATGGCCTTAATGAACTAGAACATACAATTCAACTTAGCATAACAGAAGGAGCTGCAGATGCCATGTTTGAAGCGATGTCTGTATTTCTGTCTAAAACAGCAGACTTCTGTTTTATCTATGTGCGGTGATCCATGTTCCAGCATTTGTGCTGTATAAACTCATGAAATTATTTGCGACAGTTGCACAGTATTTTGTGGACTGTAAAAATTATTTAGTTCAGAAAATGGAATTGATAAATGAAACACAATGACGGTGCTTACACTACCATGTCTAAATGATTTCTATATTTTACAGAAAAGTCACCTGCCATGGAAAATAAAACTTGTTCCTCACTGATTCAAAAACAGCATTAGGTTTTCATAGAAAATTGCACCAAATTCAACATAGGTCAGAAGCTTTGGAAAAATTAACTATTGTACAGAATTGAAAAAAGAAAAACTTTAAATATTTGAAATAATGGCTGAAAATGCCAAAGACACACACTCAGTATGTCTCAAGAAAATAAGACATCTCTACATTTTAACGAGATCCAATCATTCATGAGAAATCTGAAATTATGTCCTTGGACAAAAATAATTCAAAACATGAACTCTTTTTCTTTTGATACTGTCATTAACACTATGTACTTTCAGCATTTTCTGATTTTTTTCTTGTTTACGGCATCAGTTGTTCAACTCTTGTGCAACATAATATGTAAGAAAAGAGAAACAGCACAACTATACTTGCCTTGATTCTTGAAGGGGTTCATGTCTACCAACTATATCGTGGAGAGTGGTCATTTATCCATAAATACATTCTGACCCACTGCCAGCCAGCTGGAGTGTCACTTCTGCATAAATTTTACCCCAGAATCTAACAATTGTTGCAGTTTTCACTCCATCATGGAGCTATTGTAGTTCTAGACCTTCTACTTGTTAAGCTTCCTGTTAACACTGTATGGGTACTTAGCAGATCATCTGACTACTCTAAAGGAGACCTTGTTAATGACCTAATCTGCCTGATGGTGCACCTCTCACAAAATTCAAGCCCCAGCCTTATCGCACCCACTCTTGGAAGATCTTGGCATTCATTGGATGTACACTAAAGTCCAGCATCACCAGGACTGGGACCATATTTAAAAGGCCAATGTACATTTGGGAATGCACTGGCATTTGAAGATGCCATACTCGATGACAGACAGTTGTTTTGAAGATGGTGGAGAAGGGGAAAATCATGTCATGATTCTTACTATTGCCTACAACATCCTCCCTCACTTGCTGTTCAGAACTCCCACACACTGCCAGACCACTAACACTACCTGGCCTTTGCACTGACTACTCTGTTGCACAGAGCACCTCATCACCTGCTAGCACAAGGTGCAGTGTGAGATTGATGTAGCACATTGCTGTACAGTAAGATGTTCACCCCTTGCCTGAGGATTCTGACCAGCAAGGCATGCTGCCTGGTTGTGTGGTTGCGCTAATTGGCATGACAAGATAAGGCATGGAGGCTGCAAAATGCAGATAGGCTTAAATGTGCAAGTGCTAAGAGTGTATGTGAGCAGTCTTGAGATGCAGACTGGCCAATACTACGAGTTGGTACCTGTCTCTGCAGCCAAAGTCTCCTTGCAGCAGCCTTTCAATGCTAGTTGCCAGTGCTGGTCTGTGCTTTGCAAACATCTTGCACATGGATCAGAGAGATACCATGAGGATCCTGAGGTATTAGCAAATATCAGAAGCCAATATTCTTGGAGGACGCAAGCATGAGGCTGGTGCCCATGGATTGTGCAGGGAGATGCTGTTGCATGGTGTGCAAAATGGAGGCTGTCGATGATTTGCTCTGACTTCCATATCATGAATGCTCACCATCGAGTTTGCTTGATGTGGGTAGTACGATAGGAGGCTGTACATTATTGAGGAGAGATGTACAGAGATGCACATTAATAAGATCATTAATGAGCAATATTACTCCTGAATAGACAACTCATTGCTGCCTAATGAGATTGACATCTTGAACTCGGTTGAAAGATGCAGCAAGTTGCTCCTGCCATAAAGACTTGCCATGCAATTCTGTCACATTTCCAATCATAGCCCACATAGTTCAAGACCTTATGGGCGGCATGGTGGCACAGTGGTTAGCACTGCTGCCTCACTGCGCCAGAGACCCGGGTTCAATTCCCGCCTCAGGCAACTGACTGTGTGGAGTTTGCACATTCTCCCCGTGTCTGCGTGGGTTTCCTCCGGGTGCTCCGGTTTCCTCCCACAATCCAAAAAAGATGTGCAGGTCAGGTGAATTGGCCATGCTAAATTGCCCGTAGTGTTAGGTAAGGGGTAAATGTAGGGGTAGGGGTATGGGTGGTTGCGCTTCGGCGGGGCGGTGTGGACTTGTTGGGCTGAAGGGCCTGTTTCCACACTGTAAGTAATCTAATCTAATCTAATATCTTACCTTGTAAGATTCCACCCACCTCTTGCAAGGTGCAGAAAAAACAGGTTTAAATGTGTAAGGCAGAAATTTACCCCTGACCAAAATGAAAACTAACTAGTCCAGGAGAATACTTTGATGGTAATTTGTATTGAAGGGTACCTATCTCTAAACAAGTAAATCTTCATCCCAACAAATCAACATTCACTAGAAAATCTAACAACCATTTCCACAAGTTCATTATGTTCTGAGGAAGGGAAGAATTTCCTAACCTCCTAGCCAGCTTTGGCCTTGTGTTATAACAACTCTTGGTTGTCCTAAAATCTCCAGTTAAATAACCTCCCAGTTGAAAGTAGTAATTTTTATTTCCTGGTTATGAGTACACAAAGAAGTTTGGTAGCAGATGTAAGAGAGGAATGAAAATTTAATCCTCATTCTTGCGTATAAGTTCTGGCAGAATCCTGCTCACCTATTATTTTATACTGTTCTTTCACCATGTCAACCCTATTTTGTGTAAGTACTTTTATAAAACTTCCAACTTGGTAGTGTTTTCTCTACCTTTAACATGACAACCAGCAAAATCAAACATATACGGTTGGTGGAATCATAATTGGCCCACATAAACACATGCTAGTCTTTTCATTATTATACAAGACCTAATCAAATTGGCCCTACTATATGGTCATTTGAAACACATAGCCCAAAGATGCCAACTGTAGGTATAGGAGATCATATGATAAGACAAACCATTCCTAATCAAAATGTCATTTCAAATATATTTATGTAGAAAACTGAAGAAACTGGAAAACATGTTTTTCTTTGTGCCCCAATAACCTTTCTCTTGAATTGTTTGCAGCAGTGTCAGAAAATTAATTTTTCATTTCTGAATACGATCTGGGGTGGCACGATGGCACAGTGGTTAGTACTGCTGCCTAACAGCGCCAGGGTCTCAAGTTCGATTCCAGCCTCAGGTGACTGTCTGTGTGGAATTTGCACGTTCTCCTCCTGTCTGTGTGGGTTTCCTTCGGGTGCTCCGGTTTCCTCCCACAGTCCAAAGATGTGCAGGTTAGGTGAATTGGCCATGCTAAATTGCCCATAGTGTTAGTTTCATTAGTCAGAGGGAAGTGGGTCTGGTTGGGTTACTCTTTGGAGAGTCGGTGTGGACTGGTTGGACCGAAGGGCCTGTTTCCACACTGTAGGGAATCTAATCTAATGAAGATTTTCCTGAAGAATTGGCTACCTTAATATAAAATCAAATTTTTTTAGATTAACTGTATGGCACATTATCAGTCTTGCTATTACTATTACTGTTGTTGTAGTGACCCTGCAACTAATTACGTATCTAATATATCAATAAGTTGATATTCCCTTTTACAAATGCTGACTTTCTCTCTAATTTCTACATTTTCTGTTTTTATATCAGAATTCTAGCTTTTGTGGCTCTTTCTTATCTTTAATTTTTAATGTATAATTAAACCTTGGGTATCGTTGTGATTTACAACACCAAAAAAATAGAAAAAAAACAATTTTTCGTGCTGCATGTGCTAGTGCACCTTATGGTACTTTACTATGTAGGCTTGTGGTATTATCTGTGGTGACTATGAGAAAAGGTATGTATCATTTAAGAGAGAAATTTATTATTAGATACACTGGATGATGTTTTTATATGTTTAGCACTGCATCAAATTGCTAGCAATGTTTACTAAGTAATAGCAGACACAATGCAATAAAACTGCCAAGAGAAACCAATTATCTATGAAACAATATATGTCCTGCCTAAATTATTTTCTAACATGTTTTTTGACATTGTGCTATGATGTTGTCCGTAATCATATTCTTCTAATATTAAATTAATTGTTGTCCTATTAAACATTTCAAATATTTTAAATGTCCTTCACCAAACTAATTTGCCACTCACTGCCCTCCTTGTCAGTTCCAATATAGAGCTCTCACTCCATACTTTGCTGATCATGTTGACAGTAAATCAAAGTACTGAATGCACCAGAGCATTGCATATCCAACATCTAAATGTTTATAGGTATGAAAACTGACTCTTGCTTATGATAAATCTATGTAAAAGTAAAATTGGGAAGCTCATATTATCAAATGCTAAGTCAAGCTGGCAGAAATTTGGATGGTAGGAAGAATTTGATGACATAGAGAAAATACGCATCTCTGCATTTGGTTTTATGATCATTTTCCTGAGTTTAAAAAAAATCTTTCAAGTTAAATAACTTCCCAGTTGAAGGTGATACATTTTATTTTCTTGTTGTGAGTACACAAAACAGTTTGGTAGCAGATGTAAGAGAGGAATTTGAATTTAATCCTCATTCTCGCTTATAAATTCTGCCAGAATTCTTGTCACTTGTTATTTTATACCATTCTTTAGTCATTTCAATCTTATTTTGTGGAAGTACTTTTATATATCCTCCCATGATAATGTTTTCTCTACCTTTAACATGACAACCAGCAAAATCATACAGTTTGTGAAATATAATTCCATTGCTTCTTTTGATTATAGGGCCCACTTGGGAACCTCAGCGTTCACGTAGTTCTAGACCGTGATTTGGCTTCCAGTGGTTCTCTGCAAAAATGGCCTGTGCCATAATGATTGGCCAACTATAAAGTCATCTTGCTTTTGCCAAATACATCTCCAACTACTTTTTACTTTTCACTTTGATTCCCAAACTGGTTCTAGCAGGAGTCAATAGTTTGTCAATGAACAACTTATTCATGCGCACCTGCAGTTTGATGGCACTATTGAGTTCTTGTATTACTTTACTGGGAGATGAAAAAGAGGTTGCTAGGGCAGTAATTGGTCAGAATTACATTTGTCCTAATTTTGTCAATTGGACACATTTGGAAATTTTCCACAATATTGGTTAGATAACAGAGGCGGCAATGGCCTAGCGATATTGTCACGAGACTATTAATCGAGATACCCAGGTGATGTTCTACAGACTCATGTGCAAATTCCACCATGGCAGATGGTGGATTTTGTATTCAATTTTAAAAAAACAGGATTTAAGAGTCTAATGATGCCTGTGAAACCATTGCCTATTTCAGGTAAACACATCTGGTACAATAATGTCCTTCAGTGAAGGAAACTGCTGTCCTTACCTGGTCTGGCTTGCCTGCTCTTGCAATACGGTTGACTCTTAAATGCCCTTTGGGCAAATAGGAATGGGCAATAAATGCTGGCCAAGCCAGTGATGCCCACATACAGTGGATTAATATAAAACAAAAGTATTATAGCAGTATTGGATTGGCCTGGTTCTGGGTATAAATTATTGAGAGAAACTGAAGGCTGCAGATGCTGGAGATCAGAGCTGAAAATGTGTTGCTGGAAAAGCGCAGCAGGTCAGGCAGCATCCAAGGAACAGGAGAATCGACCGTTTCGGGAATAAGCCCTTCTTCAGGAAGGGCTTATGCCCGAAACGTCGATTCTCCTGTTCCTTGGATGCTGCCTGACCTGCTGCGCTTTTCCAGCAACACATTTTCAGCTCTGGGTATAAATTATCCCGGTACACACATCTTCAGTGCTACAATCAAAATGATAACAGGACTGAAAACTCTTTGTTGAGTGCATTGTACGCAGTTACTTCATAACAGTATATGAAGAGTCAAAGTGATTGCCAGTAGCAGTTATAATTGTGCAGGCAGCTGAAGAATGTCTGCACTATTATAGAATTTGAAGAATTTGTTCACTTATGAATTTCATTTGAAGATACTTACAATTAATTTGAGGATCTAAAATCTGGAATTAGACCGTTGTTAGGAGTGATCATTTTTATGCATGCTTTTATTAACAACAAAATGGCTTCTTAATGCAAAGTAACACAACAAAATGGCTTCAGGCTGCAAATTAACACTGTGTTTAAAATGGCTTCTCACCCTGCTAAAGGCTGCATTCCTGCCTTGCTGGGCTAACTGAATTAAAGATAAAGCAGAATAATGGACCCTTCACAGCATGGAATTAACTAAACTAGATCGCACATTACCAACTATTTCAGTTAACCTTGAAATGCAGGTAGAAAGAGATAAACGTGTAGTAAACAACTTTGTTTTCCAGAAAATATAATTGGGTTAAGCTGCTGTCCATTTTGTCATTTTATTACAATTTATTGGATTTATTCTGTAATTAAGGCTGTATTTTTTCTTAAGAAACATATAAAAAATTGCCTTTGTTCTAAGTAGAATTGCACAGTTTCTCCAAGGAACACAGAAGCTCTTAACCTCTGTGTTGCTGGCCAACCTGTGCCCAGCGTCGTCATAAACTGTGAAATCATGCTGAAGCAGACCACATACCTGTTGATTATTTGACAGATCGCAGAACCGAGAGATCCCTCCTGGGCGTCGAGATCTTCAACTTCAGCCTTGCTTCTTATACTCATGCTGACCACTACCATGTTTAAGGATAGGGATGTTCACAGAATTCCTTCCACTTTTAATTCCAAGTTGCCTAGCATTTTAAATGGGAAACGGTTGGACTACAAATGTTTGCCCTGAGCTATTGAATGTAGGATCATTTACTTTAGCGTATAGTCTATAACATTTGCCATTCAGAATGGAAGTATCTTTATAATTTTTTTATGTTACCAGACAATATGAATCATGTTACTACAGACATACATTATCATTCTAAATTGAACCAGGGTTAATATTCCGATTCTTAGATGAAGTGTTATCAATTGTTTCATAGAAAGCACATTATATATCTGCTTGGGTCTGTAAACTCACTCAGTCAAGTACTTCTAAATCAACTTTCCCTGCTTAATTTTTTTTTATATTCTGATTTGAGAGTGACATCTCTTGACATCGAGGCAACATCTGTCTGAAGATGGCATCAAAGTGCCCAAGTAACTTTGAAATTCATTCAAGTCAAGGAAAATTATCCACTGGTTGGAATCATTCTTAGCACAAAGGTTTTGTTTGTTAGAGGCCAGTTATCTCAGCCCCAGGGCACTGTCACTGTGTTCCTCACAAGATCTGACAGTCTTCAGTTGCATCGCCAATGCTTTGCCATTGACATAATGTCAATAATGGGAGTGTGCAATCATCAGCAAACAATGTTTATTATCATTTGTAACATCTCTGATACTGCAGCAGTCCATGTTCATATGTAGCATTTGGTCAAAATTTAGTCTTGGCATTTTAAGAGGCAAAGAATATTTAACATTCCTATGATTTGTTTTGTGATTGAGCTTGTCCTGCATATGTCCAAGGGTGAGGGCCAAACACACATGATCTGGAATGTGATGAGCAGTTCAGTTAATGCCCTCCAAAATCTCATGTCCTTCCCACTCATTTCAATTCCACCAGAAACCACCACACCCCTATTCTCAATATCGCTGCACATTTTCCGAAATCCCCACTCCCCCCACTCCTGAGACCTTGCCAACAACTGCCTTGGCGCAAAGTGTGTCTCATTCTTTTGGCTCAGAGCTACTCATGCTTGGGGATGGATACTGGTAAGTTGTTGACTGCTTCCTAAGGGCAATCCCACTCCAAACTTACACACATTATCAAAGTTGCCAAACAGAAGAACAAATAATCACAATAATATTAATGTTTCAAACAATTTGAGCCTCGTATCTCTGGAAAGAGCAATTTGATGGTTTGATTCAAACCAGGTTCTGCAGGGACATTTTTTTAAAATTCACTTGTGGGACGTGGGAGTCACTGAATGGGCCATTATTTGTCTGTTTGTAGTTACCCTTGAGAAGGTGGTGGTGAGCCCCATTTCATGTGCTGTAGGTTGGCCTACAATGCCTTTGTAGAGGGAATTTTAAGGTTTTGATTCAGCGACAGTGAAAGAATGATGATATGTTTCAAATCAGGATGGTAGTGACTTGGAGGGGAGCTTGTAGATGATGGTGTTCCCATGTATCTGCAGCCCTTGTCCTTCTAGATGGAAGTGATCAAAGGATCTTTGGTGAATCTCTGCAGTGTATCTTATCGATAATAAACTGCTGCTCCTGAGTGTCGATGGGGGGGGAGCATATGCTTGTGGATGTAATGCCAATCATGTGCTGTTTTGTTCTGGATGGTGTCAAGCTTCTTCAGTGTTATTGGAGTTGCACCCATCCATGCAAATAGGGAATATTCCATCACACCTCTGACTTGTGCCATGTAGATAGTGGACAGGATTTTAGTTACTTAAAACAGTACACCTGACCTCTGACCTGATTTTGTGGAAACTGTGTTAATTTAGCGAGACCAGTTCAGGTTCTGGTCAATGGTAACCCCCAACCCACAACCCCCAACCCCAACTATGCCCCCCCCCACCACCTCAGGATGCTGATAGTGCACAATTCTGTTCTGTACTGGTAACACCATTGACTGTCAAGGGGCAGTGGTTAGATTGTCTCTCACTAGAGATGGTCATTGCCTAGCATTTGTGCAATGTAAATGTTATTTGCCACTTATCAGCCCAAGCTTGGACGTTGTCCTGACCTTGTTGCATTTGACCATGGACTGCTTCAGTATCTGAGAACTCACAAATGGTGTGTAATATTGTGCAATCATTGATGACCATCCCTAATTCTCATCTTATAATGGTCATTGATGAACCAGCTGAAGATGATTGTATCTAGGACACTACCCTGAGGAACTCCTGCAGAGACACCTTGGGGCTGAGATGACTGACCATCTTCCTATGTGCAAGTGTGATGCCAACCAGTAGACAGTTTGCCTCTGATTCCCATTGATTTCAGTTTTGCTAAGGCTTCTTGATGCCACACTCAGTGCCAGACTTGAGATCAAAGGTTATCACTGTCACCTCACCTCTGGAATTCAGCACTTTTGCCTATGTTTGAAGCAAGGCTGTAATAAGGTCAGGAGCTGAGTGACCCTAGCAAAACCCAAACTGGGCGTCACTGAGCAGGTTATTACTGAGCAGGTGCTGATTGATAGCACTGTCGATGACACCTTCCATCATTTTACTGATGATCGATGGTATACCGATGGAGCGATAATTGGCTGGGTTGGATTTGTCCTGCTTTTTATGTACAGGACATACCTGGGTAATTTTCCACATTGTCGGGTAGATGTCCAGTGTTATAATTGTACTGGAACAGCTTGGCTAGGAGAACTGCAAGTTCTAGAGCAAAGGTTTTCAGTACCATTACCGGAATGTTGTGAGGCTCCAAAGCATTTCTAGTATCCCACGCCTCTAACTGTTACTTGCTATCACGTGGAATGAATCGAATTGGCTAAAGACTGGCACCTGCGATCATCCACTTGGTGCTTCTGGCAAGATAGCTGTGAATGTTTGAGCCTTTTCTTCTATACTGGTGTGTTGTTCTTTTCCTCTCTTGGAAGAAGGGAATATATGTGGAGCCTCCATCTCCAGCAGGCTGATAATTATCTACCATCATTCATTGCAGTCCTGTCACATCCAGTAGAGTTTAGATCTGATCCATTGGTTGTAGAATTGCTTAGCTTTGTCTATCACTTGCTGCTTATGCCATTTGGCATGCATGTAGTCCTATTTAGTGGCTTCACCAGGTCAACATCTTCACTTTCAGGTATGCCTGGTGCTGCTCCTGGTATGCCCTCCTGCACTCTCCATTGAACCAGGGTTGATCCCCTGGCTTGATGGTAATGATTGAGTGGGGGATATGCCAGGCCAAGAGGTTAGAGATTGTGCTAGAATACAGTTCTGCTACTGTTGATGGCCACAGCCCCTCAGGAATGCCCAGAATTGAGTTACTAGATCTATTCAAAATTTGTTCCATTTAGCACAATGAAAGTGACACTCAAAATGATGAAAGGTTATTCAGTGTGAAGGTGAGACTTTGTTTCCGTAAGTATTGTGTGATGGTCACTCATCGATACTTTCATGGACAGCTGACAGATTGGTTAGGATGAAGTCAAATATGCTTTTCCTTCTTGTTGGTTCCCTTACCACCTGCCGCAGACCCTAATCTGGCAGTTATGTCCTTTAGGACCTGACCACCTCGGTCAGTAGTACTGCTGCCAAGCCACTCTTCATGGTGGATATTGAAATCCCTCAAAAAGACCAAAGGACTGCAGATGTTGGAAATCAGAAATGAATACAAAAACTTGTGGAAAAACTCAGCAGGTCTGACAGCATCTGTGGAGAGAAAGCAGGGTTAATATTTTGGGTCCAGTGAAACTCATTGAGAATAAAATCCCCCACTAGAATACATTTTGTGCCCTTACCACACTCAGTGCTTTCCTTCAAGTGTTGTTCAACATGAAGTATTGATTCATCAGCCATGGGAGAACAATACATGGTAATCAGTGGGAGCTTTCATTATCCATGTTTAATCTGACATCATGAGTCCTCATGAGGTCCAGAGTCATATGTAATCAACAATGAGAACTCCCAGGGTAACTCTCTCCCAACTGTAATCCACCATGCTTTCACCTCAGCTGGATCTGTCCTGTCAGTGATGATATCTGGGACAATGTCTGTAAGATATGATTCCATGAATATAGAATCACAGAATTCCTACAGTACAGAAAGAGGTCATTTGGCCTATCGAGTCTACACCTACCCTGCGAAGAGCATCCCACCCAAAGCAAGCCTCCCCACCCCACATTTACTGTGGCATATCCACTTAGCTGCACATCAATGGATACTATGGACAATTTAACATGGCCAACCCAAATTGGCCTGCAAATCTTAGGACTGTGGGAGAAAACCAGAGCACCTGATGGAAAATCACACAAACATGGGGAGAATGTGCAAACCCCACACAGTCACCCAAGGTTGGAATCAAACCAGGTCCCTGGTGCTGTGAGGCAACAGTACTAACCACTGAGCCACCATTCCAAATATGACAATCCGAGGACGAACTTGAACTCAGGTCTCCAGAACATGAGCTGCATTTCTGGATTAATATTCTAATCATAATGCCAGTAGGCCATTACCACCCCATAAGCATTTAATATTAGATAGAAACTGGAGTGTCTCAATGTCAACCTGTTTACCAGCTATGCCGGTGCACCCTGGTAGAAATATATCGGCATTCAAGGCATCTTGAGCCCCATTTTGTTTGCAACGGAACAGAAGAACATATTTTAGCAAGGTTATGGTAAGACTGCTGCCAAAAATTGGAAATATCTTGAAATCCTTTCTACATGTTCTGTAAGCCAAACAATAACTTTTTCACATAGAGTCACAGAGATGTACAGCATGCAGCAGACACTTTGGTCCCCCTCGTCCACGACAACCAGATATCCTAAATTAATCTACTCCCATTTGCTAGCATTTGGCCCATATCCCTCTAAATCCTTTCTATTCATATATCCGCCCAGATGCCTTTTAAATGCTGTATTGTACCAGCCTCCACCACTTTCTCTTGCAGCTCTTTCCATACATGCACCACCTTCTATCTGCAAATGTTGCCCCTTAGGTCCCTTTTAAATCTTTCCCCTCTCACCTTAACTCTATGCCCTCTAGTTCTGCACTCCCTACCCTTAGGAAAAGACCTTGGCTATTCACCCTATCCATGGTTTTATAAACTTCTATGAAGTCACCCCTCAGCTTCTGAAGCTCCAGGAAAAACAGTCCCTGCCTATTCAGCATCTCCCCATAGCTCAAGCCCTCCAATCCTAGTAACACATCAGATACAACTTGCAAGAATCTAAATAAGTCCTGAAGTTGTCACCACATTGCCTGTGGTAACAGTCACTTGCATTCAACTAGCAACTTTCATCTGAAAGAAGCATTTCAGAGAACTTAGGAAGCTATTGAAGTGTAGATGAAAGGTAGTAAACTAATTAGAGGAAGAATTGTGTACTGAAGCACACAGAGGCTAAGCATTTGTCCTCAGAGAGCTGGGGAAATGAATCACAAAGTATTCCAAAATCAGAAGAGCAAAGGTTTCAATCAGAGATGTAGTGATAAAGGAGTTCAATCAGACACAGTAGAGCATGGCTTTGCAAAGATTTGTGAAAGAGCATGAGGATTTTTAAGTCAATTTCCTGGCATACTAGGATTCAGTGAAACTTAACAAGGATGGCAGAAATAAAGGCCAATCTGAAGCCTATTTGAAAGAAACAAAAAAAATCTGTTTAGCCAACAAGTGTACTATCAAAGCTCTCAAATATTTTGACTGGTGACCAGGCTGGCCATTGTAAAACATGTAATGTCCATTTTGTCCCTATTATTGTGCAATATTCCATTAGCGAATTGGAATTTGGCAGCCTTATTATTTTTGGAGTCATGCTTGTCTATGATTACCATCCTTGTACATGCAGATTAACTGCTTATTTTGGAACATGTTGAGCTTTAAAATTCTTGCCTTTTCCTTCAAATCATCTTCTATCCTCACCCCTCCTCCCTTTGGAAGTTCCTCTAATCTGGCATCTTTCCTGCATCCTGTGTTTCTCCGATTCTGGTACTTTGAGTATTCACCTCTTCCTTAAGCCCTCAGTTGGTGACACACCCTTTTACTGGTTTATGCTTGACTCTTGAATTAATTTCTTAA
Source organism: Chiloscyllium plagiosum (assembly GCF_037043375.1). Classification (NCBI taxonomy): domain Eukaryota; kingdom Metazoa; phylum Chordata; class Chondrichthyes; order Orectolobiformes; family Hemiscylliidae; genus Chiloscyllium; species Chiloscyllium plagiosum. The sequence continues at coordinate 95,931,252 of NW_028270140.1, forward strand.
ACTGTTGAAAGTTTCTATATTTTTCTACTGTTTTTATAAACTTTTTGAATTGCAAGTTATGGGAGTCGTATTTAAACAGGGATTAACCAGTCTAACTCTTATAACCAACTATAATGACAAAGACTTACAGCTTGTCTGTCAAACCTTTGAGTATTGCATCACTTGTATGTAAATTAGTTGCTATCAAAGTAAATATAAATAGCAACAAAAGAATCGACAAGTCAAGTGCCAAATAGAAAACTAATTTTTGAATTATCTACTTCTCCTAATATTTTTCAAATTTCTTTTGGTCATCTTTTGTTGGCCAACATCACCACACAGGAATGATCCTCAAGTTTTGATGTTAGTACATAGCAAGACATCAGGCCAAGTTATAGGATGGCAACATTATTTGCAAAAGCTCAGCTGGCTTAGATAGGTGTGGCCCTTTCAAGTGTTGGCTTGCAATGCAGGGACAATGAACAATGTCAGCTTTCCAATATTTTCTATACATACAATACCTGTGATAGAATTTCCAACCTGTGCCTCTGCAATGTTGAATTACTGAATTTGAGAAGATTTTCAACTCTCACTGTTTGTTGAATAGACAACAGTTTTTGATTCAAGATTAGAGTGGTGCTGGAAAAGCACAGCAGGTCAGGGAGCATCCGAGGAGCAGGAAAATCAACATTTCAGGTAAAAGCCCTTAATCAGAAACTCCTAATGAAGGGCTTTTGCCCGAAATGTTGATTTTCCTGATCCTTGAATGCTGCCTGACCTACTGTGCTTTTCCAGAACCACTCTAATCTTGACTCTGATCTCCAGCATCTGCAGTTCTCACTTTTGTATTTTATACAGTTTTTGATTGCTTGTTCTTATTGTCTACAAAAGTTTGCAGTTTGTAAGCCACCATCTTCAATTGAAAACAAAAATAATCCCAGTGACAAAATTTTTTTTGAATATTGAATGCAACAATTTATGTATAAAATGTTGAAAACAAATCAAAACATTAACTATTGCCTCATTTTTAGGTATTTTTCTGGGGAAGGTTATGTTGGTTACTATATAGTAGGGCAGAGTGGAGGTGTTACCTACATTTTCTTCAGTAAAGCCTTTGACAAGGTTCCTCATGGTAGACTCATTAGTAAAGTTAGATCATGTGGGATTTAGGGAGAGCTTGTCAATTGGATACAAAATTGGCTTAGCGATAAGATACAGAGGGTGGTGGTGGAAGGTTATTTTTTGGACTGTAAGCCTTTGACCGGCAGGGTGCTAGCTCCACTTTTGTTTGTCATTTATATAAATGATATGGATGAGAATTTAGGAAGAATGGTTAATAAGTTTATGGATGACACCAAAATTGGTGGTATAGTCAACAGTGAAGAAGGTTACCTAAGATTACAAAGGGATTTTGATCAATTGGACCAATAGACTGAGCAGTTGCAGATGGAGTTTAATTTGAATAAATGTGAGGTTTTGCATTTTGGTAAAACAAACAAGGGCGGGACTTATGCAGTCAATGGTAGACTATGGGTAGTGTTGTCAAACAGAGACCAAGGGTTCAGGTACATAATTCTTTGAAATTTGCATCACAGGTAGACAGGGTTGTTAAGAAGGCATTTAGCAAGCTTGCCTTCATTGCTCAGACCATTGAGTGTAGGAGTTGGGATGTCATGTTGAGCTTGCACAATACGTTGATGAGACTACTTTTGGAATACTGTGTGCAGTTCTGGTTGCTCTGTGATAGTAAGGATATTATTAAAGTGGAGAGGGTTCAGAAAATATTTACCAGAATGGTAGTGGGACCAGAGGAGTTGATTTATAAGGAGAGGTTGGATCAGCTAGGACTGTTTTCACTACAGCATAGAAGATTGAGGGTTGGCCTTACAGAGGTTTGTAAAATCATGAGAAGCATAGAAAAAGTGAATGCCAAGGGTCGTTTCTCTAGGGTAGGGGAATTCAAAGCTGGGGCATATTTTTAAGGTGAGAGCAGAAAGATTTAAAAGGGACCTAAGGGGCAACTTTTTCACACAGAGTGTGGATTGTATGTGGAATGAACTGCCAGAAGAAATGGTAACTGCACGTACAGTTACAGTATTTAAAAGGCATTTGGATAATACATAAATAGGAAAGGTTTGGATGGATATGGGCCAAACACAGGTCTAGATTAGTTTGGGAAACTCATTGGGATGGATGACTTATATTGGACAGTCACATTGTACATCTCTACAATTATCTGGCGAAGTAGCCAGGGTAGTTGATGGAGCTGCACTCTGAAGCATATAAGTCCTGATGGGAACCAGAAAGGGTTGCTTCATTCTTTCCAACTTTAACCTGAAAGATATTACAACTTGTTCAGAACCTGATTTTACACAAACAATATGAAATTATCACATCAGCTGTAGAATCAGTGATGATGATGGAAAAGGTAGAATTGGATGTTTCAAGTCAAATGTGGAATCTGTCATCAAGTTTATAGATTACATTACTAACATGTAAATGCAATCGGAAGTAACCAAGGATGTGACTTAGATACACCAGTGGTATTTATGCAGGCTTAAAAGTAAAAGCAATTTGAATAAAGTTGGTGATATATGAAGGCATGCCAAAAAAATCATTGACTGCGGAAGAGAGGTAATCGAAAACTGGGTGGATAACAGAAGGCAAACAAAGAAGAACAATTAAACCAAAGTAACCAATGTGTATATGTATCTAATGTTACTTATATGCATTGAGTAATTGAGTAATCTAATGATATGAAACAATAAAAGAGTTCATGAAGGAATCATAAGATAAGCACCTTCATTTAACACTGATACTGATGACCGTGCTTTACAGTGTTTGAGATTGGGCTCCCATTTACTCAGAAAGTCAGGAAAACCTTGTGCAAATGAAGGCAAATTAAATAAAAAAGACAAATGGAAACAGAAAGAAGAGGGGCAGAGTCAGTGAGAGACCAGAAAAAAAGACAGAGATATGGACAAAATACTACAGAGGAATTGGTGGATGCAGAATCATCTGGTTGTGCCAATGAGCTGCCACGCTGTAGCTTGAATGGGTTCAGAGAGATTTACTACCATGCCTAAAACTTTGCAATTATTATAAATGTTTCTGTCATCTTATTGATAAATTACTTAAAAATATAGAAGCTTTTGAGGTGATACTGAGTTAATAAATGCAAGTTACAAACCTTTGTGAAATAGGCAATTAAAGTTCTCCTTCATTTGACTGATTGAAAAACTTGAAAATATAAAGTTTCCTTTAACTTGACTGCAGAACATTGATTATATAATACATGATATACTGCTGTTTAGGGTTGAAAACTTACATCTGGTGCAGCACATGAATATTTTTGATGTGTCCTTCTATGGAAGCTCAATATCATTTGACAAGTCTCAGAAAACATTGTTTACAGCGATTAAGAATTAATGATCAAAAAACTGATCCTTTTCCAACTGTCAAAAAATATTAAATAATAATTTATAATTATTAAATATTATAAAAGTCAACTCCTGAAAATCCAGGATTAGAATTCTTTTCACCCTTTCCAATTTGGTACCAAAGTCACAATAGTTTTCCCTCGGACATGAGTGCTATTTCACACACCTCCCATGGTGATCCTGGCTGATCTCTTTACTCTTTGGGAACATGGTAACGTTAACTCAGACTGTCTTTGATCTATTTCACATTAGTGTCATGAAACTTGGCCAAGCAGTGTGGGTCAGATAATATCTGGCCATCTTAAGTCAGCGTTTTTAGTTTCTTTTTAAAACCATTTTCATCTATGAAAGTCCAGGTATTAAATCAAATGATAAATCAATAGTCTACATTGTAGCATTATATAAATGTAATGAACAATTCTAAATGTCCTCCCAGTGAGGTTAAAAGGGGTTAGAAGCTATAGGACCCCCTATAAACCAACTCCACATAAAACAGATGATATTAGTAGTTTATTATGTTGTCTGGAGCTATTAAGGATTATTAACCAAACAGGGTCAATTATAGTTAGAGCCAGAATTCAATAAAACATTTGAATTTCAAGCAGGAATATATTTAAGTCATTATATTTATTGATTTCTACCGATCTATATTAGCTTGTTAATATATTATTTAAATATGCAATTTTACTGCCAGTGCCATTCTGAAAAATAAATAAAACTCATCTGTTTTGATTAATACTGTTTGGCCCCTTTGATATCTCAATACTCATGCTCACTATCTATAGTGTTGAGTGATGCAGAAACCTCTGTTAATTTCAGTCAAGTCCAAATAAATTGAACTACAATTCGTCCCTGGTTCTGCAAAGACTACAACAGAGAAACTACGCTGTTCAGAAATCTCTTGTTCTTCAGGTTCGGACTATTGGATTTATGACCTCCTAGTTCAATTTCATAGCATTATCTGCAATATGTTGCCACATTCATTGATAATACCAGGATTGATCCAAGAGCTACAAATATTCAGAGATAATCTTATTGCCATAGGTCAAGTGGGTGATTCCCAACCAACTTTCAAAATTTGACAAGAATTATTAAAGTATCTAATCTGCAGAAACGGAATCATCATACAGCTCATGAGGTATCTTAAGTGATTTGTATCTCTGATTGGAGAAAGAGCATTCCCTTTTTCATGCCTTCTGGTGACTATTCTATAGGTAGTGGTTCTGAAAGAGTTAATGTTGTAATAGCTCCACCCAATCAGATGAAGTTACATACAGTCTTTCGGTAAAGCCAAGGAATTCTACACTTGTCTTGATAAGGAGCTGTTGTATTCTATACATCTTCCAAGAGCCCTCAGTCATTATGCCTAACCCGTAATGTAATTTGTATTTAGTGCACTATTCAATGAACCATCGTGTTAACTAAGACATGCCTTCTTCGTTTTGGACTCATGAGTGGTTGAACCTCTACCATTAATAAATTATCATGATATAGACACAGTATAGACAAAGTTGGAAGGGTCTGTGTCTCAATGGTAGTTTCCCTTCCTCTGGGCCAGAAGGTCTGGTTTCATGTCCCAAATACCCCAGAAGTGTGTCATGATTTGTCCAAACATGATTAAAATGAACTAGACAAAGGAGGATTGAGAGCAGCAAACAAAGTTCAAACAACCATTATTCTGTGTCACATATTTGCAGAAGTGGCATGCACCATAAGGATGCCATGCAGCAATTAGTGAAAATAGTGCAGTCACAACATATGACAGGGCCCAAACATGGGGCCATTCCATAAAGTTCATGCTGTTTACTCAGTACAACGATCATGGTGCAAACCCACTGCTAAATGCACTGCTAGCAAAAGCGAAATTAATGATACACTTGAACCACTTAAAGCAGTTGTTATCTGTTACATTGGAGATACATTTTGACTGGGCCATGGCCTTCAAGTGTCAAGGGAAGGCTGTCTGAACAGGAAGAAGCCTGAAAAATCATCTAACAAGGCAGATACTGTAATTCAAAATACTCCAATGCAGAACTGCAGGCTGGACAGGACAAAATAGACAGGACAAAATGCCTCCTTTATTCACTGAGGATTATTTAGCAGACATTGCAAAGATAGTGAAAACAGAGAGCCATTGTAGCCAAACCAGCATTGTAACCCCAAGGACCTGGATGCAGTGCCACAAGTTGTTTAACAGCCTCACACAAATGACCAGCAAATACGTTTTTAAATATTACATTCTTCCATCAAACACTCCTCCATTCACCACCCTTTATCATTCACTATCAAGTACAAATCAGAATGAACTTTGATAGCTTTATCTTAACCTTATGCATTTAACAATGCTACAACCTTCATAAATATCTAAGAAACGCTGACAGCTATTTAACTTGATATCCACCTCAAACAGATTGTGCCACACTGATTGGCACAAATCCCTCTCACTTTCAGGGTAAGGCATTAAGAGAAGCAGTAGCAGCAGTAACTAACTAACAGGGACAGACAGGGCTGTACCCCAATGGAGGAGATTGCGTCTTATATATTTGGAATGAACTTGACTGAGACTGCGAACTGAAGGGATCTTGCTTCTCCATTTCTATTTCCAGCTGATTCCATATCCCTTCTAATTTATAAGGTATTGGTGGTGTCAGCATGTATCTCTTGCTTCCTCCCTCTGCCCAACCGAAACCTTATCCTTTAACCTTTTTGTTTCAGATACTTTAAAACTACAACCTAGACAAGCAGGAGCAAGAAGCAGAAACTGATGAAGAAGAAACACTGCCACTTGCACTGAGACCATGCTATCTTGGCAAAGTCACTCAATGACTCCAACATATTATTTTTCTTTGGAAAGACAGTGCATGATGTATTCTCCATATGTTGCATACACAGCATCAGTGATCTCTTTCTGAACATTGGAAGGTGACTGCAAGACTTTGGAGATGTCACAATATCCTGCTTTCTGTCTCCCTCTCCTTTTGAACAGGAGCATCAGATTAGCAGTTTGCCATTCTGCTGAAACCCTCCTGGAATCCAGTGAGTTCTGGAATTTTTTAACCAGTGCCTCCACTCTCTCTGCAGCCACTGCCTTTAAAACCCTTGGATGCAGATCTTGGTGACTGTCTGCCTTTAGTCTCCTTAGTTTGTTAAATTCTTTGCCCGTAGTGATAGGGATTGTTACAATATTTTCTCCTCCATTAGCACCTTGCTTACCTGCCTTCCTAGGAATGGTTCTATGTCTCCGCCATGCAAACTGATGTAAAATATTAATTTAAACTGTTAGATATATCCCTGTTCCCTGTTATCTACTCCAAGGATTCCAGTCTTATTTTAAATGTCTTTCTTTGCATATATCCATAGAAGCTCTTGCTGAATTTTTTTTATATTTCTTACCAATTTACTTTAATAAACAATTTCTCCCTCTTTATTAGCTTTTCAGTCGTCCACTACTCGGTCCTAAAAAAATTCCATTCCTGTGTCCTCCCACTAGTTTTGCCACTATGAGTGCCTTTGTTTTGGATTGGATCCTCTCCTTGACCACATTTGTTAACCACAGATGCTTCATCATTGTCATCAAGTGCTTCTTTTTGATCACAATAGCTTGTTTTGCTGAGCGATATGTAATATCTCCTTAAGTGTTTATCACTGCTTATTCACTGACCTTCCCCATAGTTTAGATCCCCACTCTTGAGACAAATCTTTCTTCATACCTAAAATCTAAAGTAGCCTGTCCCCAGGTACGTTATGCAATACACTGCTCTAAGAAGCAATCCCCGATGCAATCTCGAAATTCATCTTTCTTGTTTCCCTTTCCTGTCTGGTTTGTCTGGACAATATGCAGATTAAGGTTGCCTATGACAACTGGAGTGCCTTCTTCTATTATTTGCCAATTTATACTTCATCCTATAAATGTCTCCTTCCCATGACGTCTTTTCCTTGCCATTCCTTGTTTCCACACAAACTGATTCCACACCATAATCCACTTCACCCATGCAAAATTCACCAGTGCACTAATACAGCTCCTTCATTAACAAAGTTACTTCACCTCTTTTTCCTTTTTTCCTATTCTTCTGGAACATCAAGTAGCCTTGAAGATTGAGTTCCCAATCCTGGTCACCCTGTAACCACATCTCTGTAATAGCTTTCAAGTCATATTCATTTATAGTCATAGAGATGTACAGCACAGAAACAGACCCTTCGGTCCAACACGTCATGCCGACCAGATATCCCAACCCAATCTAGTCCCATCTGCCAGCACCTGGCCCATATTCACATTCAACCCTTCCTATTCATATACCCATCCAAATGCCTTTTAAATATTGCAATTGTATCAGCCTCCACCACTTCCTCTGGCAGCTCATTCCATACACGTACCACCCTCTGTGTGAAAACGTTGCCCCTTCGGTCTCTTTTATATCTTTCCCCTCTCATCCTAAGCCTATGCCCTCTAGTTCTGGACTCCCACACCCCAGGGAAAAGACTTTGTCTATTTATCCTATCCATGCCCATCATAATTTTGTAAACCTCTATGAGGTCACCCTTCAGCCTCCGATGCTCCAGGGAAAACAGCCCCAGCCTGTTCAGCCTCTCCCCATAACTCAAATCCTCCAACCCTGGCAACATCCTTGTAAATCTTTTCTGAACCCTTTCAAGTTTCACAACATCTTTCCGATAAGAAGAAGACCAGAATTGCACGCAATATTCCAATTTCTTTTGCTATTTGTGCTGTAAACTTTACTTTGTATGACGGTGGGCTCACAGCAATGTGGGCAATTAGGGATGGACGATACCTGTATCCTTTGAATGAATATAAGAGTTTGTAAATAGTACATGCTTGGTCTAGAAGCAGTGTGTATTTAGCTGTGTGAGCCCATTGGTTAATGAAACATTAATATTGAAAATGCACTGTTGGGGTTATATCAGTCTTGTACACTGACTAATATTTTAAAATATTTGCCTACTCTGTACTCTCATGTAGCACAATCTGGTGCTCGTGTTAAGGGGTCAAACTCGGGGTCACTGCAGCCCAAACCAAAAGTGTGCATGCATAAAGTAGACACCATTCACGATCTGAAATAGAATGGGTTGCATGAAAACAGGATTGATACAACCAAAGTCTGCAGCCTCTGTGTGTTTTGTTTTGTTTCTGCTGCAGACACAATGAGAAAATAGTGGCACTCAAATAAAAACAGAAAAGTCATATGTCTGGATTTGAACCAAATTCAATTATTGCTTATTAGTACATTTTTGCAAAGATTATTGAGAACAAAAATTTCAAGTCTGGTTCCTAATAATTGGTGCTTTATTTCATGCATGCCACTATGTTATAGCTGAGACATTTAGCTAATATGAACTTTCAGTTAGTATCAGTGAGCATGTTTTCCATTGCTAACACCTATGGAAGTTGGCATGAAGACAAACTGGGAAAAAAAAGCATGAACAGCATCAGCAGGACGTTTACTACCAGTCTGTTTTCTGACCTGTAGGAAGAAAAGCTTGTTAACACTAAAATTCTGTCATATTTAAATGCCAACTGCTTAATAATGTCCATTAAAGCACAGTTAATGACTCTTAATATTGAGCAGTGCTGCTTTCTGTTCAATGTCATAAATCCTGAGATGGATTTAATGTACCTCCAGGATCGGTAAACTTGCTACACGCTGCAGATAAAAGATTAGAGAAGACTCTTCAAACAATATTTCCAACCATCCGTACAGATGACTTCCAGTGTATGGGGCCTAAATAAATAGCTTTTAGATGATTGAGACCACAACATAGATAGGTTGAGAATAGAGCCAATGGAGAGTTGTATTAATTAGTGAATTCATCCAGAAAACTAACTTCATGCAGTCAACAGTCAACATTCTTCTTCCTGTGGCAGTCAAGGTAATTGCAGCTTTGGCAAACTATGCCAACTGGCTTCCAGATCTGTCAGGGAATGTGGTACTTAGAATCATTAAACAGGTGTCTAATGCACTATTTAGAAAAGTCTAAGCTGTAGTGTCGCATCTGCTATTTATGACCGTGGAGAGATGCCAGTCACCTTAAAGACTTCCCTGGGGCTTAATGTTAATCAGTAATTGCCAATTTAGTAATATCCTCCAATACATCGGTATGTTTAAAACAAAAAGCATTTCAGACTTGTCCAAATAGAGTCATAGAGATGTACAGCATGAGCATGTGATTCCCAATTTAAATTCAGACCAATGCTCGCTTTCCTGGCAATATTCAACATTCATACACAAACTGAACATGCTGCAGGTATCTATTGCATTTATAAGTTTTCCCAACTCTGATGAGAGGTCAGTGACCTGAAATATTGGGCTGAAATTTACATTTGTTTGGCTGTCAGTTTTGTCAAGTATTGTGGAGGTTTTTTCTCCATAAAGCTTAATGAAATCTCTCACTGAATTGTATCAAACTTACCTCATTAACTTCTTACCCCAGCATTATAACACCGTCTTGCCTAATTCTAGCCTCATTCTGCTACCTATGAGTCCACGAAGAACTGTGCTCTCACTGTATATTTGCCAAAAGACCAATGTCACTGGCACCTGTGCCATCTTTAAAAGAGCACTGTGCACTCGGACAAGCATTGCAATCTGCCTTGCCCCTCACTGGTCAGGTCATGGCGCAGCATACCAAAGTTACACTGTTCATGGTATATAACTGGTATGGCTAACATTCCCTTACACATAGGACCCATTCACTCGCCCTAGTCACCACTTAACCACCAAGCAACACAGTTTACCTGCCCTGAGCTCCATCCTATCTAAATATCCTCTCTAGGTCATCATTATTCTTTCCTCAACACCCACAGGAGACCTACATCTTGTCATTGTCCAGTAGGGCAATATCACTATAGGATTTCAAAGATCAGCTTAAATTTACTGCCAGCAAAGCAAACTCAAGCAAAATCAATACAGACTGCAATTCATTCCCACAGTGTAAATCCAATGCTGCCATGATGACCAACAGCTATTTTACATTCATAGGAACAAGGAATAGGAGTAGGCTGTTCAGTCCCTTGAACATGTCTCACCGTTCAGGGAGATATTGGCTAATCTGTGGCCTAAAGTCAGATACCTGCTTTTGACCCATATCTTTAATACCTCTATATACCAATCTCAAATCTAAAATCAACATTCTATTCTCACCTATTCAAATAAGGTGTCAATCAGCTCCAGTCTGGCTTAAAACGTACATACCCATAGTAGTTCTCTATGCTGCCCTAATGAAGGCCATGCTATGGTAGTGGTCATTGACAATAACCCTCTCTCCCTTGGTCTAACAGGTTCTCCAGTGCTGGCCTGCATGCTCTCCATATAGCTTGACATTCCCCTATCACCATCCTTGTCCTAACCTCAACAACTGATACTGCTGTTGCTGTTTGAATTCATGTATCGCTGGACATCGGAATGTATCTGGGAAAAGTAACAAACAATGAAATTCACAACTGATCCTGGAGGAACTGTTGGTTGAAGTTCATGGCACAGAAACAGATAAGTGTATTGTTGTTTTCGGTGTGACCTACAGAAAGTCTGCAGTAGTGAGTAGAGTGGGTTTTTTCTTGATTATATGTTTTTGGAGATATGTCTCTTGATTAAACTTAAAATATAAGCCATAACTATTAATTTAACCTGGGGCAGTGTTTGTAGAGGAATACGACAGTGTTATTTTCTGGGTCTGTAGATTGGGAAGAAGCAAAAACGGCCTTTAGTAGAGTGAAATGTGCTTCTTGTCAGATGTGGGAGTTTAAAGAGAGTTTGAGGAATACAGCAGATTATATCTGCCATAAATGCTGTTGGTGGTGAATTTTATCAGATCAAATGGATCAGTTGGACAGACAGTTAGAAGCAATGAGGAATTTACAACAACAAAAGTTTGTGATGGATGGCAGTTGTAGGAAGGGGGACAAGTCACAGATACAGCCAGATAGATGGGTTAACTCCAGGAAGGGTAAGAGAGGTAGGCAGCAAGGGCAAGAGTCTTTTGTGGCTATACCCATTTCAAACAACTATGCTGTTTTGGAAAATGTAGGAGGGGATGGATTCTCAGGGGAACGTAGCACGATCAGCCAAGTTTCTGGTATTGAGACTAGCTCTAATGCAATGAGGGGTACGTCGGGTTCCAAGAGACCAATTGTGTTAGGGGACATAGGAAGGGTAAAGGTTGAGAGTCTGAAGGGAGATTACAGGGAGTTAGGCAGAAATTTAAAAAGGAGGTCCTCGAGGGTAGTAATATCTGGATTACTCCCAGTGCTACGAGCTTGTGAGGGCAGGAATAGGAGGATAAGAAGCTGGTGAATGGGAAAAGATTCACATTTTTGGATCATTGGGATCTCTTTTGGGGCAGAAGTGGCCTGTACAAGAAGGACGGAGTGTACCTAAATTGGAAGGGGACTAATATACTTGCAGGGAGATTTGCTAGAGCTGCTTAGGAGAATTTAAACTAGTAAGGTGGGGGGTGGGACCCAGGGACAGTTGAGAACAGAAGCGGGTTAAACAGTCAGGGCAGGCAAGGACAAGGAAAGACTAATAAATTAAATTGCATTTATTTCAATGCAAGGGGCCTAACAGGGAAGGCAGATGAACTCAGGGCATGGTTAGGAACATGGGACTGGGATATCATAGCAATTACAGAAACATGGCTCAGGGATGGGCAGAACTGGCAACGTAATGTTCCAGGATACAAATGCTACAGGAAGGATAGAAAGGGAGGCAAGAGAGGAGGGGGAGTGGCATTTTTGATAAGGGATAGCATTACAGCTGTGCTGAGGGAGGATATTCCTGGAAATACATCCAGGGAAGTTATTTGGATGGAACCGAGAAATGAGAAAGGGATGATCACCTTATTGGGATTGTACTATAGACCCCTAATAGTCAGAGGGAAATTGAGAAACAAATATGTAAGGAGATCTCAGCTATCTGTAAGAATAATAGGGTGGTTATGGTAGGGGATTTTAACTTTCCAAACACAGACTGGGACTGCCATAGTGTTAAGGGTTTAGATGGAGAGGAATTTGTGAAGTGTATACAAGAAAATATTCTGGTTCAGTATGTGGATGTACCGACTAGAGAAGGTGCAAAACTTGACCTACTCTTGGGAAATAAGGCAGGGCAGGTGACTGAGGTGTCAGTGGGGGAGCACTTTGGGGCCAGTGACCATAATTCAATTAAATTTAAAATAGTGATGGAAGAAGATAGACCAGATCTAAAAGTTGAAGTTCTAAATTTGGGAAAGGCCAATTTTGACGGTATTAGGCAAGAACCTTTGAAAGCTGATTGGGGGCAGATGTTCGCAGGTAAAGGGACGGCTGGAAAATGGGAAGTCTTCAAAATGAGATAAGGAGAATCCAGAGAAAGTACATTCCTGTCAGGGTGAAAGGGAAGGCTGGTAGGTATAGGCAATGCTGGATGACTAAAGAAATTGAGGGTTTGGTTAAGAAAAAGAAGGAAGCATATAGACAGGATAGATCAAGTGAATGCTTAGAAGAGTATAAAGGCAGTAGGAGTATACTTAAGAGGGAAATCAGGAGGGCAAAAAGGGGCCATGAGATAGCTTTGGCAAATAGAATTAAGGAGAAGATCAGCAAGGGGGCCTTTGTGTGGAGCAACAGAAAATGGGGGAGATACTAAACGAGTATTTTGCATCAGTATTTAATATGGAAAAGGATATGGAAGATATAGACTGTAGGGAAATAGATGGTGACAACTTGCAAAATGTCCAAATTACAGAGGAGGAAGTGCTGGATATCTTGAAATGCATAAAGGTGGATAAATCCCCAGGACCTGATCAGGTGTACTGTGACTGTTGGCACCATGAGGCCCTGACCAATGGTAGCCCCCTGAAACTGGACTGAGGAGTAGCTATCACTGACTATCCAAAGTAGCCCTTTGGTTGAATAAACAGCAGTGTGTTTATTGCCGAGGCTCCCCCCACCCAGACTGGACTGATCCTGACTGACAAATCTAACAAGCAGCCTGTCAATGTGAATTGAATTGAATTGAACTGAATTTGTTGTCACACATACCAAGGCATAGTGAAAAGCTTTGTCTTGCGAGCAATACAGGCATAGTTAAATAGCATAGATAAGTAAATAATAGGTCATCAGCAGCAAAAACCAAAACACAGGTACAGGCGAATGCTAAGAGTTTGTGAGTCCATCCAGTATTCTAACAACAGTAAGGTAGAAACTATTTTGAAACCAGCTGGTGCATGTGTTCTATACCTTCTCCCCGATGGTAAAGGTTGTAGAAAAGCATTGTCAGGGTGGGATGGATCTTTGAGAATGCTGGCGGCCTTTCCTTGACAGCGGACCTGGTAGGTGAATTGTATAAATGGGACGTCGGCCTTTGTTCTTGTCCAGCACTTTCTGTAACTGTCTCCGATCTTGAATGGTACAGTTGTCATACCAGGTAGTGATACATCCAGACTGAATGCTCTCGACGGCACGCTTATAAAAGTTGGCAAGAGCTTTTGCCATCATGCCAAATTTTCTCAGCTGCCTGAGGAAGAAGAGATGTTTTTGGGCCTTTGTAAACAGTGCGTCCACATGAAGCATCCAAGAAAGCTTGTTGTTGATGACCACTCCCAGGAGCTTGACACTCTCCACTTGTTCCACCTCTGTGCTGTTAATGTGTCGGGCGGCATGAGTAACATCCCGCCAAAAGTCAATAATGAGTTCCTTGGTTTTGCCGGCATTGAGAGCTAGGTTGTTCTCAGTGCACCATTTTTCCAGGTTTCAGTATGGCAGTATTGATAGCCTTCAGGCTCCATCTGAAGTGCCAACATATGAGCAAGCATGGCATAGCACAGCAAGGAAAGGCATAGGTGCTGTAAGCATGCACATAGGTGTTAGGAGAGGGAGCACAATGACAGCTAGAGAGCAAATCTGAGATGCAGCCTGCTCAAATATGTGACCTGGATGCCTGTCCTTATATACAAATTGTTCTTGCAACAGTCTTTCAATTTTAATTGCTGGTGTGAAAGAAAATGCAGGCTTGTGCTTCCTGAGCATCCTGCAAGGGGATCAGAGAGATGTCATGAGGATCCTGCGATGCCAAAGTCCGTGGATGAAGGCTACAAATGACTGGTGTCCATGGATTGTATTAAGGGGGATTATTGCTTGTTAGCAACCCATGGATTGTGACCTAAGATGCTGAGTATGGTGACCAACATGGAGGTCCATCACTGCAGTCAGCAGTGATCTGAAGTTGCCAAGTACCTGTTCTAACTTCTTTATGGAAAATTATCAGCAGTTTGTTTGTTCCTGCTGAGTTCTAGTATTGGAAACTGCACATTAATGAGGTGAAATCTGCAATTAATAAGATTGCTAGCAAGCTCTTAATAGGTAACTCACCACTTCCTACTTGGAATCTCACCTCAATATCCATAACTTAATTAAAATATGCAGCTTCTGATGTTGAGATGCACTTCTAATGTGATTTTACCATAGCCACATTGTTTTAACCTCTACAAGATACCATCCTTTAGTTCTGTATCTCTCTTCACACATATTATCAGACCTGCTGAGCATTTCCAGTATCTTTTATTTTTATTTCAAATTTCCAGTATCTTTCGTATTCTGCTATAGTTAAAGACTCGGCATTAATCCAGCATTATCTCGTTCTTCAAACTATGAATGATGATGACTCCTTTGTATAAACTGCATAGCAGAACTCAGCGACAGTACAATAAGGTATCATTGAGACTTGGGCTACAGTTAATCAAGCAGATCTTTGGCATGGTGGTGCAACTCAGAAAGTGATCCTATCAGTTTGACAATTTATACTGAAATGGAGCTAAAATAGTGAAGGCATGTTGCATACTACACAATGCAACATTTCACAGAAATATTGGCCATCATATTCACAGGAGAGTGCAAACGAGGAGCAGAATCACAATGGCAGGGCCCTGCCTGCATTTTGTAGCTTTGCTTGCTGCATAGCAGCCAGGCAATTAGATAACCAGGTCGACATAGGAAGGGTAATTGCAGCAGGAGGTGCATGTTGGGAAGGTTGATATAGTAAGAGGAGGACTGGGGCTAGGGAAGGCTGAAGACTTTCATGAGAGACAGATACACTTTGGCTCTTTGTGTCTTTCACGGACTTCCAACAGAACCAGCCATCTATTGGCCCTTGCCTCTTTTTCACTGCTAAATTTCTTGGCCCCTGGAAAACAGCACCAGCTAATCCCAGATTAGGCTCCCAATTATTTTCTGTAAAATCAATTTACATATGTTTCCCATCTCTGCTCTGTGGGACATTCAGGCCATCTTCGTATTTGCTGCAACAATAAGGGCGACACGCAGATGCCAGATTTCTTGGATTTCACATTGGCACTGTCACCATTCCACTGCCTCTCTCCTACTCATCATTGGGAGTTCTCCAGTACAGCTCAATGACACCTGATCGCTAAAGAAAAAAGCCCTTAATAACACACGGACAAGATTTGATTTGAGTTGACTTAAAGTTAGTAGTCCCCATAAAAATTTACATTTCACCTACAGCACACGCTCATATTTTCCACCTGTCACAAATTGCACCAATCCTTCAAAATCCATTGTTACAATATACTATTGACTTCTACAAAAGATTACATATGGGAGGATTGCTTCAGATACTTTTTAATGAACCTGCTCAAACATCACATCTCTGGAGCAGGAAAGAATAGATCTCAGGCCTGATGGCTCAGAAATGGGGTCATTACCAACACACCACAAAAGTGCTCAGGAGTAATGATTTATATAATTTTATGTAAACAAGCAACTTCATAGCTAATTAAATACAATTAAAGATCAATTCAGTCCAAAGTTTGGAAACAATTGAGATTTTCCATTTGGATTGTTACATTTTGGGACCTGACCTCCAGTTGACAGACTCTGAGGCCCTTGCTGCCTTCTTGGACAGAGCACTGGAAGATGCTGAAAGAGGTTGATATCCATTCTCTCTCTCTCTCTCTCTCTGTTCTGTGCAGCAGCCAGGCTGCAGCTTGTTCTATGCTGAAGAGTCTCCTGTTGACCCTGCACCCAGCATCACAACATCCTCAATTGTAATACATACATGCCTTCTGACTATCAACTGGCCAGATCAGCAGAAGTCACTGCCTAGTGACCACTCCTGAAACTGCTTAGGGTCTTGCTGACAATGTTTTTGAAAATACCACCACATGCTGGAAGATATAGACTGTAGGGAAATAGATGGTGACATCTTGAAAAATTTCCATATCACAGAGGAGGAAGTGCCGGATGCTTGAAACTCATAAAAGTTGATAAATCCTCAGGACCTGATCAGGTGTACCCTTGAACTCTGTGGGAAGCTAGCAAAGTGATTGCTTGGCCTCTTCCTGAGATATTTGTATCATCAATAATCACAGGTGAGGTGCCGGAAGACTGGAGGTTGGTTAACATGGTGCCACTGTTTAAGAAAGATGGTAAGGACAAGCCTGATATCGGTGGTGGGACATTGTTGGAGGGGATCCTGAGGGACAGGATGTACATGTATTTGGAAAGGCAAGGACTGATTAGGGATAGTCAACATGGCTTTATGTGTGGGAAATTATGACTCACAAACTTGATTGAGTTTTTGAAGAAGTAACAAAGAGAATTGATGAGGGCAGAGCAATGGATGTGCTCTATATGGACTTCAGTAAGGCGATCGACAAGATTTCCCATGGGAGACTGGTTAGCGAGGTTAGGTGTCATGAAATACAGGGAGAACTAGCCATTTGGATACAGAACTGGCTCAACGGAGGAAGACAGAGGGTGGTGGTGGAGGGTTGTTTATCAGATTGGAGGTCTGTGGAGTGAGCAGTGGAGTGCCACAAGGATCAGTGTTGGGGCCACTGCTGTTCCTCATTTACATAAATGATTTGGATGCGAGCATAAGAGGTATAATTAGTAAGTTTGCAGGTGACACCAAAATTGGAGGTGTGGTGGACAGCGAAAAAGGTTACCTCAGATTACAATGGGATCTTGATCAGATGGACCAATGGGCTGAGGAGTGGCAGATGGAGTTTAAATCAGATAAATGTGAGGCGCTGATTTTGGGAAAGCAAATCTTAGCATGACTTACACAGTTAATGGTAAGGTCCTCGGGAGTGTTGCTGAACAAAGAGACCTTGGAGTGCAGGTTCATAGCTCCTTGAAAGTGGAGTCACAGGTAGATAGGATAGTGAAGAAGGCATTTAGTATGATTTTCTTTATTGGACACAGTATTGAGTACAGGAATTGGGAGGCCATGTTGCGGCTGTACAGGACATTGGTTTGGCCACTTTTGGAATATTGCATGCATTTCTGGTCTCCTTCTTATTGGAAAGACGTTGTGAAACTTGAAAAAGTTCAGAAAAGATTTACAAGGATGTTGCCAGGGTTGGAGGATTTGAGCTATAGGGAGAGGCTGAATAGGCTAGGGCTGTTTTCCCTGGAGCATCGGAAGCTGAGGGATGACCTTATAGAGGTTTATAAAATCATGAGGGGCATGGATAGGGTAAATAGACAAGGTCTTTTCCCTAGGGTGAGGGAGTCCAGAACTAGAGGGCATAGGTTTAGGGTGAGAGGGGAAAGATATAAAAGAGACCTAAGGGGCAACTTCTTCACACAGAGGGTGGTACATGTATGGAATGAGCTGCCAGAGGAAGTAATGGAGGCTAGTACAATTGCAACATTTAAGAGGCACCTGGATGGGTATATGAATAGGAAGGGTTTGGAAGGATATGGGCCAGGTGATGGCATGTGGGACTAGATTGGGTTGGGATATCTGGTTGACATGGATGAGTTGGACTGAAGGGTCTGTTTCCATGCTCTACCTCTCTTTGACTCTGTGCTGATGGAGGAGGTGAATCCCAATTCTACTGGTGGCACCTGATGTCCCTGGCTTTCAAGGCCAGTTTGGCCCTGAATTGTTACATGTCCGACGTATTCTAGGGACCTCCTTAAGTAGAAGCTCCCAAGCAGTTGCCTCTAAATGCAAACCATCCTCCGACAAATTCCCTCTTCAGGAAGGCAAGCCAATGCATCATTTTTTTTTCATTCCTTCATAGGATGTGGTTATCGTTGGCTGGGCCTGTACTTATTGCCCATCCCAAGGTGTCCTTGAAAAAGGTTGTGGTGAGCTGCCTCCAGTGCAGCCTAAGTGTTGTAGGTAGACCCATGTCATTTGGGAGAGAAAGCCAGGATTGTGACCAATCAACACTGAAGGAGCCGCAATATCTTTCCATGATATGATGATGAGTAGCTTGGAGGGAAACTTCAGAATGGTGGTGTTCCTATGTATCTGTGACTCTTATCCTTCTGGGTGAGGTGGTTATGGGTTTGGAAGGTGCTGATTAAGGAGCCTTGGTGTGCATTATATCGTTGGTACACCCATTGCTGCAACTGAGATTCAGTGGTGGATGGATTGGATACTTGTGGATGTGGAACCAGTCAAATCAGCTGCTATGTCCTGGATGGTATCAAGCTTCTTGGATGTTGTTGGAGCTGCACTCATCCAGGCAACTGGGGAGTATTCCATCACACTCCTGACTTGTGCCTTGTAGATGGTGTATAAGCTATAGGGAATCAAGGTGATGACTCATAGCAGGTATCCTAGCCTCCGACCTGCTCTTCTAGTCATTGTGTTTATATTGTGAGTCCAGTTCAGTTTCTGGTCAATGATAATCCCTAGAATGTTGATGTAGTTGATTCAGAACCAATGTAGGCAGTCAAGCAGAAAGAATCAGAGAAGTTCATACGGTTTCAGCATTCCTATATACACATGGTCTCACAGACAATACAAATATGACCATCAAGGATCCCAAGGCCAGTCAACAGCTTCCATAAATAGGAAGGGATTTCACTTCCTCAATATCCAACTCATGTGTGACCACCATCAGTGGATCCTGCAGATGTGTGTGTGACTTGATGGGCATAGTCACGATGCTTACATTCACTGGAACACCCAGTTACTGCAGACAGCCTGACTGCAGCTGGAGACATTGACTACAAGCTGAGGACAGACTGCCCACAGGCTGAGGACAAACTGACCAGAGACTGAGGCAAGACTGATCACAGACTAAGGACAGACTGACCACAGGCTGAGGACACTGGCCGCAAGCTGAGGAAGGGAGGTCAGGGAGATGAAAGTTGGTCTCCTAAAGAGAATGGATGGAGCTACAGCTTCATTAAGGGCTTGGATTCTGGAGGCAATTTTTACCATGCCTCCAGTGCCTTTCTCCATCTCAAGATGCAGAGTTGTCAGCAACCCTGAAGGCACCCAGTAAGACAATCCTGTAACTAGACGTCACATCCTTAACCACTTGCTTCTGGTTGTGCTTCCACAAAATGACTGTTGCACGAAATATTCTGGCTAATGTATACTTAGAAGGTATTGATTAACAAAATAACAATGTAGCAATGAAGTAAAGATATGCTGTAACTATTGGTCGATTGCAGTTTTAATGTTGACAGGCTATATTTGACCTCTGGCCAGCTAAACTGGTTTGTGTGAGCTACACAATAAATTTATAAAACCTACCACGTTCCATCAATCAGGATTTGTAGGCAACAGAAGTTTTCCATCAGAGCTACATGTCACTTTTATTAAACTGTCATTTTATAAACTGGCTTCATTTCTGTGCCTTTTCTGCTTTGTTAGTTTTAATGCTTTTCTCCATCTCTTTGATGACAAAACAGACTTTTTTTATGGATGAGGTACCTACATTGACAAGTGATTACTATAACCACTTTGCACTGAATAACTGTATGTTCGCAGATACAAAACAATCTGACTTATCATCAAAATGATACATTAAACAACTGATCTAAAAATACTGGAAAATAGTTTAAAAAGTCATAGTATGATCTATTCCATTAAACATATATTATTTCAGCAAGGTTGTTTTTTGACCAGCAAATTAACTGAGCTCGCCATAGCATACTGTGAGAAGATCATGGTTTCATATTTATATTTTTTCGAGACAAACTATAATTGTAAAGGGGTAGCAAAAAATGTATAAGGAAAATAAGATTGAAAGCCAAAACAATTGGGAGATTGAAACCAGTTACAACTATATAAAATTACTAGTCTCAGACTTCAAATAAAAATGATGATCCCAGTGGGGCAGGAGCTGAAGAAGACAAAGGCTGGATCCCTAATTGGAGAATAAGCAAATATTCAGTTGTTGCATCTCTTTCTATTACTTGATGAGAACATAGGTAGATCCAAAGCATCATAAACAGAGTTGAGGAAGCTCTCCAAATAAAGTACCATTTTTGGTGAGCACCTGCCAAGCAATTGTAATTGGTTGTACACTGCTGTCCTCCAAAGAAGAGACTAGCTCTTGGGAGGAATGGAGATGAAGGATGAGAAAGATATAGCTTTGAGGGACTTTGTGACTAGGATTACCAAAATATATGCTGAGTGGACAGTTGGGCTAATTTGAAAGATCTGATTAACCTTGCCTGTTAATTCATGTATAACTTGTGTTGCAAGTAACTTTAAGATCATAGGTGGCTACCTAAGATAGTATATAGTGTTTCCTTTTTTGACTTCTATACGGTGAAATTTTGTTTATTTTAAACCAAAGAATATTGTAGCATCATTCTTGAAGTAAATAACAGATTTCTTCTAATAAAATTAATGGTCCCAATTGGGATCATAACATTGCAAGAAAACATATCTGGGTAATCCAAGATGGAGGATGGGAAAAATTTCTGGCTGTACCAGCTGCTCCTTTTCTTTGAGGTATTTTAGGTGTTGGAGGTGATTTCCTTAAATTCCAGGAGCAGCAATTACTGTGTTATATGCTGTTTCATTGTATTGGAAGTTTGGAAAAAAAAAGTCAAAACAACAGCAGTTTAAAAGGGAGAAGAACAGACAAAGGAAGCACATGGTGAGGACAGTGCAGGAGAGAGAGAGAGAGAAAACCTGCACAGTTACCGCCTTGCTGTTTGAATTCGTGTATCGCTGGACATCGGAGTGCATCTGGGAAAATTAACAAACAGTGAAATTCACAACGAACCTTGGAAGAACAGTTGGGCGAAGTTCACAGCACAGAATCAGATAAGTTAATTGTTGTTTTAAATCTGTCCAATAGAAAGGCTGCAGTAGCGGGTACAGTGGATTCTATGTTTTTGGAGATTAATCTCTTGATTAAACTTAAAATATAAGCCATAGCTATTAATTTAACCTGGGGCAGTGTTTGTAGAGGAATAAGACGGTGGTATTTTCTGGGTCTGTAGATTGTGAAGGAGCAAAAGTGGTCTTTGCAGTGATATGTACTTCTTGTCAGATGTGGGAGTTTAAAGAGAGTTTAAGGGTTACTGCGAATTATATCTGCCATAAATGCTGTTGGATGCAAATCTTATCAGATCGAGTGGATCGGTTGGAGAGACAGATAGAAGCGATGAGGAATGTGCAACAGCTACAGTATGTAATGAATGGCAGTTATAGAAAGGGGGGAAAGTCTCAGATACAGATGCATAGACAGGTTAACTCCAGGAAGGATAAAAGAGGTAGGCAGCTAGAGCAGGAGTCTTTTGTGGATATACCCATTTCAAACAGCTATGCTGTTTTGAAAAATGTAGGGGATTCGCAGGGGAACGTAGCACGAACAGCCAAGTTTCTGGTATTGAGACTGGCTATAATACAATGAGGGGTACTTCGGCTTCCAAGAGATCAATTGCATTAGGGGATTCTGTAGTCCGAGGTACAGACAGACGTTTCTGTGGCCAGCAGAGAAAAAGCAGAATGGTGTGTTGTTTCCCTGGTGCCAGGATCAAGGATGTCTCAGAGAGGGTGCAGAATGTTCTCACATGGGAGAGGGGCCAGCAGGAGGTCATTGTCCACATTGGAACCAACGACATTGGAAGGGAAAAAGTTGAGACTCTGAAGGGAGATTACAGAGAGTTAGGTAGAATTTTAAAAAGGAAGCCCTCAAGGGTAGTAATATCTGGATTACTCCCAGTGCTAGAGCTAGTGAGGGCAGGAATAGAAGGATAGAGCAGATGAATGCTTGGCTGAGGAGCTGGTGTATGGGAGAAGGAATCACATTTTTGGATCATTGGAATCTTTTTTGGGGTAGAAGTCACCTGTACAAGAAGGATGGATTGCACCTAAATTGGAAGGTGATTAATATACTGGCAGGGAAATTTGCTAGAACAGCTTGGGAGGATTTAAACTAATAAGGGGGGGCAGGGGGGCGGGGGGGGCGGACCCAGTGTACAACTGAGAACAGAAGTGAGTCAAACAGTCAGGGCAGGCAGGGACAAAGTAGGACTAATAAATTAAACTGCATTTATTTCAATGCAAGGGGCCTAACAGGGAAGGCAGATGAACTCAGGGCATGGTTAGGAACATGGGACTGGGATATCATAGCAATTACGGAAACATGGCTCAGGGATGGGCAGGACTGGCAGCTGAATGTTCCAGGATACAAATGCTACAGGAAGGATAGAAAGGGAGGCAAAAGAGGAGGGGGTGTGGCATTTTTGATAAGGGATAGCATTACAACTGTGCTGAGGGAGGATATTCCCGGAAATACATCCAGGGAAGTTATTTGGGTGGAACTGAGAAATAAGAAAGGGATGATCACCTTATTGGAATTGTATTATAGACCCCCTAATAGTCAGAGGGAAATTGAGAAACAAACTTGTAAGGAGATCTCAGCTATCTGTAAGAATAATAGGGTGGTTATGGTAGGGGATTTTAACTTTCCAAACATCAACTGGGACTGCCATAGTGTTAAAGGTTTAGATGGAGAGGAATTTCTTAAGTGTGTACAAGACAATTTTCTGATTCAGTATGTGGATGTACCTACTAGAGAAGGTGCAAACCTTGACCTACTCTTGGGAAATAAGTCAGGGCAGGTGACTGAGGTACCAGTGGGGGAGCACTTTGGGGCCAGTGACCATAATTCTATTTGTTTTAAAATAGTGATAGAAAAGGATAGACCAGATCTAAAAGTTGAAGTTCTAAATTGGAGAAAGGACAATTTTGACGGTATTAGGCAAGAACTTTCAAAACTGATTGGAGGCAGATGTTCGCAGGTAAAGGGACGGCTGGAAAATGGGAAGCCTTCAGAAATAAGATGACAAGAATCCAGAGAAAGTATATTCCTGTCAGGGTGAAAGGGAAGGCTGGTAACTATAGGGAATGCTGGATGACTAAAGAAATTGAGGATTTGGTTAAGCAAAAGAAGGAGGCATATGTCAGGTATAGACAGGATAGATCGAGTGAATCCTTAGAAGAGTATAAAGGAAGTAGGAGTATATTTAAGAGAGAAATCAGGAGGGCAAAAAGGGGACATGAGATAGTTTTGGCAAATAGAATTAAGAAGAATCCAAAGGGTTTTTACAAATATATTAAGGACTAAAGGGTAACTAGGGAGAGAATAGGGCCCCTCAAAGATCAGCAAGGTGGCCTTTGTGTGGAGCCACAGAAAATGGGCGAGATACTAAATGAATATTTTGCATCAGTATTTACTGCGGAAAAGGATATGGAAGATAAAGACTGTCGGGAAATAGATGGTGACATCTTGCAAAATGTCCAGATTACAGAGGAGGAAGTGCTGGATGTCTTGAAACGGTTAAAGGTGGATAAATCCCCAGGACCTGATCAGGTGTACCCGAGAACTCTGTGGGAAGCTAGAGAAATGATTGCTGGGCCTCTTGCTGAGATATTTGTATCATCGATAGTCACAGGTGAGGTGCCGGAAGACTGGAGGTTGGCAAAGGTGGTCCACTGTTTAAGAAAGGTGGTAAAGACAAGTCAGGGAACTATAGACCAGTGAGCCTGACCTCGGTGGTAGGCATGTTGTTGGAGGGAATCCTGAGGGACAGGATTTACATGTATTTGGAAAGGCAAGGACTGATTCGGGTTAGTCAACATGGCTTTGTGTGTGGGAAATCATGTCTCACAAACTTGATTGAGTTTTTTGATGAAGTAACAAAGAAGATTGATGAGGGCAGACCAGTAGATGTGATCTATATGGACTTCATAAGGCGTTCGACAAGGCTCCCCATGGGAGACTGAATAGATCTCATGGAATACAGGGAGAACTAGCCATTTGGATACAGAACTAGCTCAAAGGTAGATGACAGAGGGTGGTGGTGAAGGGTTGTTTTTCAGACTGGAGGCCTGTGACCAGTGGAGTGCCACAAGGATCGGTGCTGGGCTCTCTACGTTTTGTCATTTA